>NW_023270268.1:51308234-51433234 GCF_011800145.1 Mirounga leonina
AAATAAATAAATAAATAAATAAATAAATAAATAAATAAATAAATAAATAAGAATGTTCTGGTAGGGCTAAAATGCTATCAAACAGCCTCCCATGCTACAGAGAAATCGCTTATGAAAGGAAGAGCTCATCAATATGGCAAACTTCACGGTTGTCTTATTTTAAGAATGCAATGGCCACAGCCACCCCAACGGTCAGCAACCAGCACCCTGATTAGTCAGCAACTATCAACATCCAGGCACAACCCTGGGCCAGCAAAAAGATTACAATTCACTGAAAGCCCAGATGAGGGTTAGCATTTTTTAGAAATAAAGTATTTTTTAATGAAGGCAGATACACTGTTTTTTTAGACACACTTAATATAGTATAAGCATAAAATTTATATGCACTGGGATACCAAAAAATACATTTGACTGGCTTTATTGAGCTATTCACTTTGTTGCAGTGGTCTGGAACCAAACCTGCAACATCTCCAAGGTATGGATGGCTGTGTTTACAGATCATCTACTATCTGTCAGGCATTAGGCATAGAGCCGAACAAAGAGATGCAAAGTCCCATTAGTTCAAAGAGCCAGGCAGAAGTGCACTCACTTGCCCAAAGGAACTAGACATGTTAATATAAGGAGTTGGGTTTGAGGAGCAGGGAGCTGTGGCAATCTGGAGAGGAGGCATAGTCTTGTTAAGAGGTCAGATGCTACTCAGATCCATCTACTTGCTCCATCCGGCTATGCCGATCCAGTGTTACCAGCTCTTCTGGTTTTGAGAAGAATCCAAAACTCAGAACTCTTCTGTGAAATCTTCCCATCTTTAAATGTTACAGGTAATTCATAACATTTTCAACAGCCTCACACAGCAGGTCTACAGGCCACCCTGCTGTCATCTTCTGAAAACATAACACAGAACCTTGTTGGGGGGGGGGGGGGGAACTGCCCCCCTTTCAGCCCCACCCCCCCAACCCCCCCACTGACAAGTGCACTCTCCTGCCACTCTCCCCACTGCTGCCCCACCCCAGCCCCTCTGGTCCAGCTTCCCCTGCTCCCAACCTCCCCCTTGCTCCACCCTCTTCCTCTCTTCATCCTCTATGGCTAGCCAGCCTGTTTCCTTCCAATGAACATGGTCCAAGGGCCCCTATACATCCTTCCTGCATTTCATCACACCAACCTTATCCGTTACTGTTTTCCCACTCAGACGAGGGAAGTAAAGAACTAATTTTTCAGAATTCAACCCAGCTGTTTAGGGAGAAACGAAACCACAAATTAGTCCTTCATAAGAGGGGTTCGTGGCTCTTTGTATGTGATCATCTCTCCCCACCAGCAACTTTATTGCCCTGTGGAGCCAGGTCTATTCTTCTCCCCAAAATTTATGGATATTTTTAGTTTTTAACTGTTTTCTTCCATAGGTCTAATCTCCTACTCCTTTGAAGTTAGGAGACCCTGAACCAGACTTCTTTCTAGGACTGGAATACATTACAAGCTACAAGGTCAGTGGTCATTGTAAGCAGTAACAAAACATATATATTATAAATTATATATATGCATACATGGGTCCATGTGTATGCACATGCATGTACATATATATATACACATAGAGAATCTAATAAGTGTTACTTCTAAAAAGATCTGTTGAAAAAAAATAACTTCCATAGGTTTGTTATCAAAATCTTAAAAGATGTTTTCATTTTTTAGAAAACCTTAAGCCTTTGTTGCAAAGATATAAAACATCATAAAAACGATTGCAGGTGACTAGCCAGTCTTTTGTTATATCTCTAAACATAAGACAAACAATAATGTGTTTTTTTTTTCTTTTAAGAAAAAAAAAAAGAACTCAATATTAGTCACGGTAAGCCTCAACATATGGGAATAGGTGCAGGGGGGGGAAGGGGGAGGGGAAGCCCACACTTCATAGTTTTTCGAACCTTTAAAACTGAAAAAATATGTATCCCTGCTTTCTGTATATGCACATAATGTAAAATTTCATCAACCACAATATTTTAAGAGACAGAAATCATGAGACATATCACATCTAAATGGAAATATCATCTAAGGAAGGCACCATTTATCAACATCACTTTGAAATGCAGTGGAGGATGTGATGGCCTTATGTAGATCTCAAATATCTATGGGTGAATGAAATTGGGTAACCTTAGCAACCCCAGGTACATCCATGCAGCTATAAATCAAACGTCAGCACTCTGAGCTATGCACAAAATAAAGAAATAATTCTTTGAAATATTCATAACGCTATGCAGTGTATTATTTTGTAAGTCTGACCCCATTATGCATTTTTGAATCTAACTAAAAAAAAAAAAAATAGACATTACATTTGCATAACACAGCATCCCGCCCACCCTCCCACTCACCCGCCAACCGACATCCACAGGAGCTTCTAGAAACAGGCAGACCTGTACTATACACTAATGGCCACAGCAGAACTCTGGTTCTTGTGTATGAGAAGGAAAGGGAATTTTATACACAGGTAGCTAGTCTGACAGCAACCCAAATGGTTTCATATTGATTATTCCATTAAAAAAATAACAACTAAATAAGATATGAGAATTTTGGTAAAAGTGTCATGATATAGGTACATTTTTTGTACGTGTGAAAGTAATATATTCAATATTTCACCCTCTGAAACTGGAAGAGATTTGCTTTAAAAGAAACGAGTTCTTGCTGGCAAGAAAATTTACTAGTCTTCTAATCGGGGGTACCTTGTCAATATGGAATTATAACAGGCAGCCCAAAATAAAGCCCTTTATTTCATTTACACTTAAGATTTTTCTTTGATAATTCAGTTTATTTGGAGGGGCATGTTTTTTATATGAATACATTTGCTAGCACCTCGTTTGAAAAATTCTGCCCCTGCCTGTTCCTGGAATCGATACTGCAGTGCCTGAATATCGTAATACCTGTGATGGATTCCAGGGGCCATCAAGCCATAATAGCTGTGACATAGGGCTTGGTACGATTCTAAATCACACACATGTAAATATGCTGATACTACATAAAGACGGAAATCCTCAGGTTGACTAATTGTTTTTCTGTGAAATTTTTATAAGCACATTCAGTTTAAAATATCCAACACAGCTAACCAACTGAGTCATCTTGACACATTTAAGTGGCCGCTATAGGAAACAACAGGCTTTTCATATACAATTAGGTAAGTGCCATTTTACAAATGAATTCTCTTCACCTTAGATACGTAGAAAGTGGCACTAAATGGACAAGGGGTTTCAACCAAGAATTAAACAAGCCATTTGAAGGGAAGTCATCCCGTTTATCCTCAATCTATTTTTTTTTTTTTTTCCAAGTTACTACCCTCTTCAAGCTGTATTAATTGTTCTGGACCTATAGCACATGCTTCAATGAAAATAAATTACTTTATTTCTATTACACCACTAATGGCTGTGTGACTTAATTTCATTAGCTCGAACCTGTTGAGAGTATTCAGATTTCCATAGCAGGACGCACTTAAAATGAAAAGATTCTTTCGATTCTCAATTAACGGAATCGTTCTCTTTCAACTGAAATGAATGTTATTGAAACCAATTAGCATAGACTGGAAAATCTCTCGCTAATGAGGGGAGTGTGGGTGAGTAAACAGCAATGAAAAGATGAAATTAGAGGAGAGCCTCTTCTCGTTGGCCTGAATAATTACATGCTTAGTTGCCTAATTGTCTGGTGAAAAGCGCCGTGGTGATAGTAACAGATTGCCATGTTCATTAGGCGGCAAAAGGCCACCTGCTGCTAAGCTTCATTTTCCTGCAGTCGATATACACGTGTTTATCCCTGGGGATTGATATTTGGACACAACACTAGCTGGGAAAAGCAAATGAGTTTGCCAATATGCTGCAATATTGTGTCCTTTATGCCAAGATACAGAAGCTTAATATGTCAAATAGAATGAATAAAACCAACAGTGATAACAAAGTTTATAAGGAAACTGACCTTAGAACAGGCCCAGTGTAGGACTCTAAACTGTGTCAAGTTCAACCTTTCAATACAGATGTTCCTTTCTGGCCTCAACAGCTCCAAATTATATAGTACAAAAGATAAATTACAATGGTTAGGGCCTCCGCAATATTTTAGACAATGGTATAATGAAAGCATGCGATGTAACTGTTAAAATCGAAAACAAATGTACAGTCCTAAAGGCAAGAGGAGTGTGTGAGAGAAACGGCGCTGTTCCTATCACCTCCCTGTAGACAGGAGATCAAAGAGAGGCCCCTTTGTTCGCCATCTACCCTCCTTTAAATCCCCTTCATTTCTCCAGATTGTCCGTCTACGTTGTTTTCTCGTGTCCTCCAGCCAGCCGGTATTTTATATTGCACACCACCCGCTTTCCCTCCAGCATCCTACCAGCTCTGATTGTCCACGACTCTAGGAATCGGGGAAAGCAGAGGCTGTTTTTAAATGTCAAGCTTCTTTTGTAGGCATTATCATTTACACCCGTGGTAATGTTGGAAGCACTTTCAATATCCTAAATAATGCACAAGAAAATGGGCATTTTCTTAAAAATGAGTTCAGGGAAATTGGTCAGGAGCCTCTCTGTGCTCACGTAACAGCACTCTCTGCCAGATGAAGTAGAATAATTGAGCAAAAAGGCACCTAGATGGCCTGGAGTTCAGAAATACAAATTTTCAGCCCTCAGATGGGGCCTACGAGGATGTTTACCTTCGACTGTTTGAAAAATCTGCTTACATTGCTTGCCAACGTTCAAAAATCAGGAGATTTAACATAAACAGATATATATCTGGTTTCTCTTAAAAACTCAAGGACCTGGAAAGCCTGGCCCCCATTCCAGTGTGGCAACAATCCACTGGACAATACTGGTCATGAGATTTCAGTTTGCCACAGTCCCCACCACTCCCTATACGTCCCCAAATACCGAGGCAGATCACCAGTAGCTGTTTATTATCATTCTCTCACTACTGTTCCTCTTTAAAAATGCCATAGTTCCCAGTACCCATAACTTTCTCAGATGCGGGACAAATACGTCAAGCATTAGTCTTCTGAGAAGTATTCTTCATAGAGCTGGCTTTCTTCACTCATTGCTGTTACCCACTTTGTTAGAGCATGGCTTTAGAATGCAGTTTGTGATCCTAAAAAAAAGAAATTGAGGCTCTGAAAAGGAAGGTGAGTTCTCAAGTTTCACTCAACAGAGCTGGGACGAGAACTGGGGCCCTCCAACAACGATCTTCCCTCTATACAAGGCTACCCCTGTCCTACAAGAATACGGCATCCATGGTAGAGCATGCTACTCTTCATCTTGGGGTTGCAAGTTCGAGCCCCATGTTGGGTGTAGAGATTACTTAAAAATAAAATCTTAAAAAAAAATACAGCATCCTGAGAATTAAAAGGCATGAATCCTACCCTCAAGGAACACGTCAAAGTGCACACATTGAAAAATAACAACCAACACAAGATAGACTGTCAATAGATAGAGTGCTGTAGGAACATAGACACTACAGACATGGCAAGGGGAGAGAAGGGAGGCGGGGAGTTCGGTGTGAGGTGGGGGCTCCCCCTCCCCTCTTCTGATTTAAGAGTGGAAGGAAAATTGACACTTTGATGTGCACTGATTTGTCAGTCATGCCCAAAGAAGCAACAGCATCTCGGCGGCCACTTGGTTGGCCCAACCACACCATCCAACTCAAGAAGAGATGGCCTCTGGGAGCCAGGCCTGAGAAAACATTCTTGTGTTAAAACCACCACACTCCAGGTCCGACATGAAGCCCAGCTCCCAGGCGAAGGGCACAGGAACTCGAACAGAGACAAAAGCCCATGCTCCATAGTCCCCAGGATCCCAAATTTAAAAATCCCTTTGGACCCTTCAATCAACACTTGCTTTGCAATTCCAAATGTTGATTCATGTGAGTCTGTGTTGGTGAAAGCAGAGCAAGGCCCAGAAACAAAAGCCATGTTTGGGTCAGCAACAGGGATGCCCAGCCTCCGTGTGCTGTCACTCCACGTTGCCCCAAATTATGTCAAGGGGTACTGAAAATCTCAGCAATAACTTTCCCCTTCCAAAAACTATTTAAACACACATTATTTTGCTGTTTGGTCCCAGATTTCTTGTTTACGCTTAGGATTTGGAAGAGTTTTTTAAACAAAGGTAAATCATACTATATAAAATGTTAAAGGAGCTGTATTCCATAATTTTACTCTTTATTCCACAAGTAATACATGTATATTTTTGAAAATTAGAGAATGCAGATGAACAAAAAAAAACTATTTTTAATCACTTATCATTATCATTCAGAAATAAACACTATTAAGATTTTGATATACAATGTTTCAGACTTTTAATGTGTGTGCATGTGTGTTTATTCACATATAAATTTTATTTGCTTCCTTTCCAATCTTTTTATTTTCTGAATGAAAGAGTAATACAACTATATTTGAGTGTAGAGATTTTGGAAAACAGAGAAAGAACTTTTAAATCACCTATAATCCTACTACCTTGCTATAAACACTTGTAGTATTTGGGGGTACTGTATCTAACATTTTTTATTTTTATTTTATTTTTATTATATTTTTTATTTTATTTTAATATCAGAAAACACAAAAATGTAAAAATTTATCCCTAATCTAATCCCACTCCCATCAGTAGCATCTATCAAAATTTATATGATTACCCTTGCCAACTTCTTCCCCAGTTTATACAAATATTTTTTACAAACAACAAATGGGCTCATACTTTATATGCTGTACTGTCATTTGCTTTGGTGGGGGGGGCAGGGAACTCAATAATAGTGACTCTCTATTCAATAACTATATAGCCACGTTAGCATTCTTAAATGTCCACGGAGTAGTTCATTGCAGAACTGTAAAAATCCCCTCTTGCTGAGCATTTAAGCCGCTTCAAATTTTTCACTGTTATTTTAAAAATAGAATATAAATGTCTTCATGCATATATTGCACACATACCCCATCATTTTCTTTAGGATACATTTCTAAAAATAGATTTGCCAAGCCAAAGACGTGTCCTCCAATAATCAGGGCCCAGCAATGTCTTTTTCCCCATACCTTGGCTAACGCGGATATTGTCAATTCTACAGATGAATATGGTTTGTTTTGCTTTTAATTTCTATTTCTTTGACTACAAGTAACATTGAACAGTTTTAATTTGTTTATAGGCTATTTATATTGCTTTACTGAATTGACTGCTTACGTCCCAAACACATTTTTCTGTGAGAGAGAATCATTTTGTTATTTATTTGAAAGAGCTCCTTATCTTTACCTCCTGTCCTACGCAGCAACACTTCTTCCAGTTTATCACTTGCATTTTACCTGGGTTTATACTCTATTTTGCTATTCTGCGGTTTTAAATGTGCAGATACCCACCTTTCCCTTCATGGTGTCCACCGTCAGTCATGCTTTGAAAGTCTTTCTCTACCCTGAGATTTCATTGTTTTCATCCACAGTTTCTTATAAATGTCTTTATCATTTTACCTTTTATTGTTAAATCTGTAATCCACATGGAATTTATTTTTATATAAAATACAGCTTTATTGTTTATATTAAGGCATATAGCTTTACTTCTCCTAAATAGTAAGTCAGTTTTCCCAACACCATTTATTCAATAATATATCCTTCTTCTACTGACTTGAGATTAGCATCAACATTGTATTATTACATATACTAATCCCATTGTCTGTTTACTTTTGGGCCAACACCGTTCAGTTTTAATTTACTGAGCCATTATAATTCATAATGATTCCCAATTAGGCACACTGTTCTCAATCACAGCGATTCTCGTCTTAAAATTTTCCCTATTTTGGGATGTTCGCTCTTATGGATGACCTTTAGAACAACTCTTCAATATCTGCCTAAAGAGGGGAGGGGGGACTTAGTTCTTGACATAAACTACATTAAATGAATGGATTAATTTGGGAATACAAATTCATTTTTTAAATAAAAACATTACAACAATTTCAAAACAAACTTTTTTAAAAGATGCCTTCTCTACCTCTGCTGGCTTAAAATTATGTAAACAGAATATATGTGCTCAGTGACCCCACTTCATTGATTTGACAGGGCTAATTCCTATGTAAGCATGAGCTATTTCTCTAACGTATTGAGTATATGCTTCCAAGACAGCATATTTTCTCCATTCCTTTAATTAAATGGACAATGAATTGAAATGCAAAAGAATTTCTCTGTAATAGGAGATTCATCCTCAACTCTTGATGTATCTTTCGTTAAAGAAAAATGAGCAACGACAATAGAGCAAGCTAATAGAGTCCATCCAAAAACTCCCCTGAAAATGTGCCTGGCTGAGACTGGAGGAGGGAAAGGCGACCTGCAGGAGGAGACCCAGCCAGCGCATTCCCACGGAATTCATTCAACGCTTTGGGAAGCACTTTGGGGCCACAGAAAGCACCCCATCGTGAGGACTCCCTGAGCAGGGCTTGCAACCGCTTGGACCTACCGATGATGAATCCTTTATCAGGGAAGGTCATTCCTGTCTGAGCTTGATGCACACAGAGGTGAGGGAGAAAGAAGACCCGGGGCCACCACATCAGTGTAATGCTCCCTGGCAATCAATGTTGTGGTAGGGTCACCGCCGGGTCACTCTTATATTTGACTCCCTGAGCAAGTCCCTCCTTGACTCAGAGGTTAGCCCCGTCCTTATTTAATTGATGGGAGGCCATAGAGGGCAGAGGGTACACATGGGAGCGTGGGAGTCAGCCAAGCCAGTTGGAGTCCTGGCTGCCCTGCCTTCCCTTCTCCAAGTTTCCACTCACTCATCAGTGTAAGGAGGATAATAACCCTACCTCATTGGACTACTGTAAGATTCAGTGGGAAACAAACTGCCTGGCACATAGTAAATGCTCAATAAATGGTAGCTCTCATTGTAGTGGTGGGAAGTAAGGCTCGTTTTAATTATTGTCATGTAAAAAGTAAATCTCTATTGCTCCTAAGTTTATTTCTTAAGGAATTCTAAAATCTCAGAGTTGAAAGGAACTTAATTATTTGGTCTTTTCTTTTATACTGCATCCTCGAAACTTTAAGGTAAAGAGGTATGTTTTGTAGAAAACAAGCAAGCAGCCCTGATGCAGGGAGCCCGAGAGAACCCCCACTTTGCGCTGTGTAAAAATCAGTCTCAGCCACTACGCAAAAACCCTATATCCGCTCAGAGGACTGTAACAAACTTCTCAGGCTCAATGCTAGTTAGCTTTTTGTGAATTTATCTTCATATTACTGCTTTCAGTATATAAACCCCAGCACATATAATACTGTAGAGAAGGAAGCCTGCTTTCGTTAGACTTATCTGCATGTGCCAAAGTGGCTTCAGAAAAAGGACAAGAGAGAGAGGAAAACTCACATCATGCGCATCCAGCAGTTTAACCAGTTACGTAAATGGACGTGGGTGGTATCATCCAGGTCAGGCTACAGGCTACATAATTTGTGGGCCACAGTGCAAAATGAAAATACGGGACCCTTATTCAAAAATTATTAAGAATTTCAAGATGACAAGAGCAGAAAATTACACCAAGAGCAGGGCCCCGGAAGCCAGCCCTGGATGCACCCCACGTGTGTGCACGTTCACAGCCCTGCGAGCCAGAGTGAGCTGGCCGGTCAAATATCTCCCCAGCCCGGTCGAAAGACGATTGCAGCTGGAACACATCGCCCTATTTGTCAACGGCTGAAGCACTGACAATAAACTAGAAACATCGGCTTTGGCCAAATTGAAACTGGCTTTAGTTCAGAATTGAATCAAGCTAAGATTAACTCTAATTGATGAAGTCTCATCCTAATTTCTACCTAGAAGCTAACTCTGATGTCTCCAGCCTCAGAATAAAATGATACACAGGTAAAGCAAATGCCATTTTACCCATTTGGGGCAACACTGTAATAATGACACACAACAAAATGTCACTAACCTCTGAAGGAATTCTATGGCTTTAGCCAAACTGAATATCCAAAGTACCTTATAAGTCTTAAACCAAGGCCCAAGTGGCTTAAGGCCCAATTAGTAAATTGACTACATTAATTACCAAGTTCAGTTTTATTACAATTGGTGAGTAGGTGATTAGGTAGTTTACTACTTTCCTAATAGTCTAATCTGATTTATGGGCGATGCGACTATTAATGTTCGCTTTGGGGAGACATGTGCTAAATGCAGTTCAGTGAAATTCCCCAGTCCACATGCAGGAAGACGTTGAAAAATTCAATGCAAGTGAGCCGAATTTAAAACTTAATTAAAGTTATTCTGAGTAATAAAACAAGTGACATGTACAAATGAGAAAAATATGCATAATATTAAGCCTAAACTTATTCAAGGGCGGGCATTTTTACTTGATTATCTTTGAAGAACTTCCACTTCAGATAGGACTATTCTGAAAGTGGAGAAATTCTAATTTAGATCAAGATCAAGGTGGGAAAAACAAAGAGATGGGGATTTATTGACAGCTCCCTTCTACATGGGAGTTATCTGTTGAATGACCAACAGTAATTATAATAACACAAACAGAATAAAGTTCCTCCTAATAACAACAAAACAGGAAGTACTTCAAATTTAAAAGTCCAATTTTATAGTTCAGCAACAAACTAAGGTACACATATATATGTAATACCTGTCAAAAGCCAAGTGTTTAAGACCAGTATGTGAGGGGCACCTGGGTGGCTCAGTCAGTTAAGCGTCTGCCTTTGGCTCAGGTCGTGATCCCAGGGTCCTGGGATCGAGTCCTGCATCGGGCTCCCTGCTCAGTGGGGAATCTACTCCTCCCTCTCCCTCTGTTGCTCCCCTCTGCTTGTGCTCTCTCTTTGTCTCTCTGTCAAATAAATAAATAAAATATTTAAAATTTTAAAAATGTGAAAAGAAGTTACATTCTGATTGTCCAGAAAAGGAAAAATCACTGTCCCCCTTTAAACAGATATTCAATCATTTGGACAAGACAGTCCGCAAACCAACGTCAAAGCAACTGCCTACCTGTGCGTACATTCTCACACAAGTCCACTCAGCCAAAGAGAGTGGGAGAGAGAAAATAATCACTAGGTGAGTAATTACCATCTGTCTTCACATTTTCTTATGGCTTGAATATTTTCCTTTAAGAACTCTACCTTTAAGAAAAAGGCTGTTTATTTAAGCAGGCTGCATGTCCTTCTCCCTGCCCCATTGTGTGTGTATGTGTGTGTATACACATGTACATAGATATACATATATACCTATATGGACATATGCATATTATTTTTTCTAAGCCACTGGAGAATAAGTTGTATACACAATTCCTTTTTACTTGTTAAAACTTCAAGTGTATTTCCCATGAATAAGAATATTATTATACATAACCACAGTAGTTATCGAAATCAAGATATTGAACATTAATACAATATCATATTATCTTCATGTCATATTCCAGGCTCATCAACTTTTCCAATAATGTCTTTTACAGCAGTTTTCCCCTTTGGTTCAGGATCCAATCCAGGATCACACTTTGCATTTAGTTCTTATGTCTCTTTAGTCTCATTTAATCTAAATCAGTTGCTCAGCCTTTCTTTGTCTTTCCTGGTCTTGACATTTTTTTAAAAGAACAGGCCAGTTGTTTGTAGCGTGCCCCAACCTTGGATTTGTCTGTGTTTCCTCATGATTAGATTAAATTCAGATTATGCATTTTTGGCAAGAATACCACAAAAGTGATACTTTGTCCTTCTCAGGGGATCAGATCAGGAGGCTCCTACTGTTGGTTTGTCCCATCAGTGGTGATGCTCACTTTGATCACTTGGGTACAGGTGGCAACTGCCAGTTTCTCCACTATAATGTCACCATTTTCTTTATATAATTAATGAATAATTTAGGAAGATACTTTTAAACTATCCTTTGAAACTTTGAAATCTATACCTCATCAAATTTTTAGCCACTACTTTTAGCATCCATTAATGATTCTTTCCTGATAATTACAACATGGTTATTTTTGTTAACTTCATCATCCTCATTCTATCTACATTTATTCATTTGATTTCTAATGTAAGGAAGAGCTTCCTCTTCTCTTCATTTGTCTGTTTGTTATTACATGGACTGACAAATTCTTATTTTATTCATGTGTTATAATCCATTAATACCTCTTATTTTGATGCTGAAATCCACAAATACCTTAAATATGGTGGTTCAAGGAAGGACCATTTCTCAAATGTCAAGACACTAAGACAATTTTCAATGTAAAAGAAATTACCAAGAGAGCAAAAATATTTGTTTTTTTTAATTTTTTTTTTTTATTTCTTGCTTTCCAAAAGGAGCCATATGTCAATAGAGGAGACTTAGTAGAAATGTTAAGAATAAGAAAATCAGGGACGTCTGGGTGGCTCAGTTGGTTAAGCGACTGCCTTCAGCTCAGGTCATGATCCTGGAGTCCCGAGATCGAGTCCCACATTGGGCTCCCTGCTCGGCGGGGAGCCTGCTTCTCCCTCTGACCCTCCCCCATCTCGTGCTCTCTCTCTCTGTCTCATTCTTTCTCTCAAATAAATAAATAAAATCTTTAAAAAAAAAAAAAAGAATAAGAAAATCAAAACTCATCCCACAACTGAATTTTCATGAGAAAGGGGCAAGCCTTGAAATTATATTCAAGCGCCCATTATTGCTCGTGCCTTCATAAAAACTTCCACTGCCTTCACATTTCATATTTCTGGACTCCTTTTCAAGGAGGCGTAAGGTGCACACACCCTTTAATGAACCAGTCACTCGCCCACAGACCAGGTGCCATGTGTATTTACTGAATTGCTGCTGGAGATCACACACTTACAATCACTGTTGTTTCCTTTAATGTAATTTCATTTAATTTAGAAAGACATTTTGCTCAAGGTCATCAGTCTGAGAAAACATTTAAGACACTGTCATTGTGCAACTTCCCTCTAATATGACCAAACCCTACTTATAAGAGAGAGTGTCTCATTTGGATCAGTGCTTCAGGCCTGTCTAAAGAAATACCACGTTCACAAAGATTGCTGGGTATCTGCTTGGAGTTCTAAAAATATCTAGTTGGCACACAAATACAATTGGCTTGAATTAATCCTTAAATCCTGAGGAATATGAATATCACAGAATAAATAGTATGCATTAAATACAGTGTCTTGTAAGTCTACAATGTGTCAAGCCATGTTAAGTAAGTAAGCCATGACTTACTTCAAAGTAAGTCGATGGGGATGGGATGGAACAGGGGATAACTTCCGATGCCATCTCAGGCAAGATAAATGAGTATAATAGTTCATTTTTGAGTTATTTTTTTCTTTTTATGATCACAGTATAGCTTAGGCTTCTATTCTTTATTTCTAAATCAGACTTCATTTTATGAATTTGCAACCCTTCCAAGTTATTGTATATTCGGCCGTTGAATTTAACATGGGGGTATCACTATACTAACTTTTCAAAAGTAGCAGCACCAAAATGTCCACCACTATCAATTAAATAGCTAGCACTTATTGAGCACTTATATATACTAGTCACTCTGAGAAACATCTGCATTCGTTAGTTCACTTAATTCCTAAGACCACACAAGGAAGTGAATTCAGATGAGGACATTGAGGCTGCAAGAGGATGAGAAAACTGTCCAGTGTCCCACAGCTTAGTGTATCTCTTGGGCAAGTAACTGTGATTGAAGCTTCAACCAGTCTTTTTCCAGAATCCTGACCAGTGTGCGGTATGTCCCTGTGAGGAGTGTGGAAAGAAGATTCCCCCTTTGATGTAAAAACCAGAAGTCTTTGATTCCAGCCCACCGCGTAATGTTTATTATGCAGGTGTATACACCTGCATACTAAAGAAAACACACTCCTAGGGATGGGAATGCAAGCAATACAGGTTTATCTGGGATTCATCTTTCTCCTTCTCTTTCCCTCTTCTTCACCATATCCAATTAGTCACCAAGTCTTATCAATCTGCTCCCATTTAGATGTATACATAGATTTAAAATGTGAAATGGCGTCAATATCTTTTAATATACAAAGAGCCCTTACAAATCAATAAGAAAAGTGTTAACCACACAAAAGAATAAAACAGGCAAAGGACACTAGCCGACATTTCTATGAAGAGTAAGTATAAATGGCTAATAAACATATTAAAATTGTTCAGTGACTGGTATTCACAAATTGCAAATTGGAACAATGATGCACCATTTTTTAACTTATCAGCTTGGTAAATGTGTCTAAAGAAATTCCCATTCCCATTGTTGGTAGGCTTGTAAATTATTATGAACTTTCTGGAAAATATCTTGGTGAAACATATCAAGAGGTTTAAAAAGTTCTTACTCTTTGACCCAGTAACCCCACGCCTGGGAATCTATCACGAGGAAATGATAAAAAAAATATGAATAAAGATGTATGTTCAAGAACTCTCACCAAAAAGTTATTCCTAACAATAAAAAATTGGAAAAATCAAAACCATTAAATAACACAGAAATAAATTATGTAACATCCATACAGTGGAATATTTTTAATCATTAAATATAACATTTTCAAAAGTCATTTTTAAATGTGGGAAATGATCAAAGGTAACAGGATTAAAAACCTACTCATTATGATGCTGTTTCTGTGAAAATTATTTGGTGGTATTGCAGGTGTTATTTTTTCATTATACACATCTATTTTTTTCCAAGTTTTCACAGTGACAAAATAGTTTTTATTCTTTAAAACCCAAAATAAAAATTAAAAAATGATACTTAATTGTCTTATTCCCAGTAGGAACTAGACTCAAAGACCAAACAAGCCCGTTTTTTATTTCCTCAGAGAGTGAAAATGACTGACTTCAAGAAACCGCCAGAATGCTGCTGTAAGCTCCCATTTCAAAGAAGTGGTGTGGTGTTTGTAATGGATAAATTTGAAGAGACAGCCAGTATTATCTCATCTGTGATATATCATTTCTGCCTCTGATATGATCTTTAAAAAAAAAAAAAAGATCCACTTTCACTTCTCTTTAACTCCTTACAACTATATGGACACCACTTGGTAATAAAAACATCCCTAAAACCATGTGTCTCGTTATTTCACAGCTACTAACCATAAATAATAGTCTCGTACTTTTGAGATCATAAATTATTCATATGAAAGTAATGCCAAATTATTAAAAGCCATTGGGTGAATCTGTGACCTTGTTTGACAGCCGCTGGTTTGAGTGACAGCCTGAGAGACAGTGCAGGCGAAGCCTTTATGGACTAGTCCAAGGCAAGCTCTGTCCTCCTACCCACCAAGCTGCTTTAACTTGAAACCAGATCAACTACATCTCTGAGCGAAAAGAGTCTTTTCCATTCTAGAGCTCTGTTTCGGGTGTGATATTTGTACATTGGGAAATAGGAATACTTTTAATTTTGAACATAACAAATCACTTTCACATTTATTAACCCTAAACACTTGCTATTTTTCTAGAATCTTTGAGGTACCTGAATTTTCTCTACAACATAAAACAGCTCTGGTCTAATTGCAAGAATGAAGAACATTTATTTACAATGTAGACCATATTCATTTTGTCCCCCTTTCTGCAGGAAATAACATTTTATTAGATGGCACAAATATCAGAGCAAAAAACAAAAATGATCAGAAGGGACTGTCATGAGAGGCTCTGAATTCTGTAGGCACATCTTCTTTCAGCCTTGCTTCCCTTTGGAGAACTACAGCTTTGCTCAGCTTGTAGCAAAAGATGCTAATTTGATCACACTGATTCCTTTTAATGCAAAGAGTGAATTGTTTTTAGACCACTGGTGATTAATGTGGGTATTGATTAGCTGATCAATAAGGCCACAGTGTCTAATTATTGATAATCCCTCTCCAAATGAAAGATCGAGTATAAGGAGTCCTAGTTACAGAGTTCAAAATATTAAGTGATTCAATGTGATGCCTGGTAATTGAAAGTCAAACTAATCCCATAAATTAAATCACAACAATCCATAACATTTACCTGATAAGTCCTTTGGAAGCTGTATTTAACTTTCAGTATTCTGGACTTTTTCACCCTTATGAAGCCCTCTGAAAAGCACACAATTTGTTGAGAGAGATAAAAATCATTCTAAAGTGATTTATCGTTATGAAGTAAGGGATCCAATGGCCCCACCACTGATGGTTACACATTCAAAATGATGGCTTCATCCCTGCATCACATCGTAGAATGAAAAATGAAGAAAACTTAGCATGAATGCTCAAGAGAACAAAGGCTGTCCCTGATATTTAGGCTCACAGACCTGGAAGGAACTTCAGCGATCCCATAATCACCTTCTCATTCTACTACAGGCCATGTAAGGGACCTGAGGTTGTCACACAGCCAGTCAGAGGTCAGGACAGGATTGAGAATCTAGGTCTCTTACAACTTCTCCCCTTTTTTAGTGTGTCCAGGGTATGTAGGCATTAGTTTGTACCAGGGTCAAAATTTACTCATAAAGTCAGTTACTATGATACGCAATAATAATAAAATTTCTTTTATTCTCTGAAACAGATCTCCACTTGTTCCAGAGCCCCTACATTTCCACTGGTGATGAAGGGGCAAGGTGGGGAGATCTTGCTAATGGAAGACAACTAATTCTCTTCTTGTTTGGGATTACTTCAGTCTCCTTTGGGTAAATGCTTGACTTGGAAAATTTCTTCCTCTTGCTTCTCCTCAAGATGGCATCTGAGTCTGTGAGGAGCTTATGTGGCCCCATAGCAGTGGGAGAGGGGAGGGGTGGATCTGTGTGGGGTTTGGGCAGTCCTCTGGAATTGACTGAAAGCTGCTGTGAGGCGGCTGGTCTGACCCCCCAGGAGTACTGCACAGATCACAACTGATGCACAGCTGCTCCTGCCTAGTGTTCTTTTTTTTTCTTCACTTTTTTTTTCCTTTTTGCATTTTTTATTCTGACACATTTGATCCATGCAAAATTATCTCTGTAATAGATAAGTAACTTAGCATGAGAATGAACACTCATGAATCCACCACCCAACTTAAGAAATGGAATATGATCAGTACAGTTGATGTCCCTTAAAAGACCCTTCCCAAACTTCTTCACCTATTTTCTTTAGTTTTCTGTTCATCATTCCTTTGCTTATCTGTATGAATTTAGGATATGGGCAAATGTGCCTAAAGTACATAGTTTTTTGTTTTGTTTGTCTTTGAATATCATGATGGTTCATAGCTCATGTACACTTTGTGGCTCACTTTTGTTCATTCAACATTCTAAGATTCATCTATTCTTATATCCATGAATTCTTAAGCCAATGCCCAAGTTGGTGAGAACAGAGTCCTTGAAGACTACGGACTGCATTTAATCTTGCCTTTGCTCCTCCAGAATATCCCCCTTCCTCCCATGGTAGCCAGTTTCCTACATCCTCCTCCTGTCTGGTGAGGACATCTCTGTTGTCATATTCTGTCCCCTCTGCACCATCATTTGTAGTAAAACTCATCACTATAATCTCGTTTACAGTAAAAACACATAGATTGATCAAACCTGGTTGTTGATATGTAAAGAGAAGCTTTATACAATTTAAAAAGCCTTTCTTTTTAGGAAGAAAACCTAGCTTTTTGGACCTCTGTTCCCAGCTAAGACAGTAGTTTGCATCAATTTAACACACAACTAAAACAATTATAAAAATGGTATAAAGCTGTTTTTTTGTTTGTTTGTTTTTTTAAGCAGCTGTTTGAAGCCATCAAAGAGCAACCAGGGCATCCCAGACTTGAGGAGCCCAGATCTCAAAAAAAAGATAAAAACATTGGGGTGAGTTCGGCTTTCTCTTCCTCTTCTCCTCATAAGGCAATCACCAATCTGTGAGAGGTTTAGGCAAGAGACTGAAAAGAAAGTGACGGGTCAGAGCTTTCAAAAGACTCACGGGACTGGGATATGGACAGTGGGAGTTCAAGCTTGCCAGAACAGCCAGGACTGGAAGATTGGTTCTCAGGAGAGAAGGCGAGCTCAGGGATGTGAGCCTGATGGTCTGAACTGCCTTTTTCCCCTCAAAGTGTTTGCCTATTTGCAAACTGGACAGGCAGAGAGGTGGAGAATCCAAGCAGAAAAAGCTACTAAGAGACTGAGATGCTAAATACAGGTATTCATTGCCTTTGATGTTCGGGAGACAGGGAAGTTGAGGGCTTTGGCAAAGACAGGAGTCCTTCAGTTTGGAGCCCTGAAGGACTAACTGTAGGATTATGAATACACTGGAAATAAACAAGGCCTTACTAAGCGCGAAGTCCAGCCTTGAGATATCTCAATCTGAGACCTTAAATCACTGTGATTTGACCCTACTCTAACAGCCAAGAAAGCAACAAAAAAAGACTTTCAGCATTTTCATGAGGCCAGAAAGACGAAAGCTGAAGGTAAGGGTTACTAAGGCAATCAGGACTTGAGGGGATGGGAGTAAAGTGACCCTTAGATAAGTGACCCCAACATTTTGCACATTCTTCTTGAAGCATTTTCCAGTGTCTAAGCTATACAGGGCAAGAGGCCGAGATACCACATAGAAAGCAGCAGCTGAGACGCTAAGAAGCTAAGTCACACCTGACAAGGAAGAGAAGCCTTAGAAAACATTCCAGGATTTCCACTGGAACCCCTGAAGACCAAGCCCTAAGAAGGAGGTGAACTGGAAATCAGAGAAGTCCTTACAATCAATGAAACCCACTTTCAAATCACCTTGATCTGGGACTAGATCAAAGCAAAGTGCCCACAAGAAGAAAATTACATTTTCCTTGGAAAATACTGTCACCCAAAGCCTCTACAATTTTTCATTTATAATATCTAACACACAATTAAAAACTACACATATGCCAGGATACAAGAAAATATCAAAAGATAATATAAACAGGTCCACCAGTGATTCAGATATTAGGGTTATTATAGACTTTAAATGTCTATGGATTAGTATGGTCAAGAAAATGACCAAATAAATAGTATCACCAGAGAGTTAGAATCCTTATGAGGGAATTAAATGCAAATTCTAAAATTGAAAAATACACTGATATTATCAACAATAGCCAAATTATGGAAACAACCCAAATGTCCATTGATGGATGAATGGATAAAGAAGTGGTATACAGGCACACACACACACACACACATGGAGGAATATTACTTAGCCATAAAAAAGAATGAAATCTTGCCATTTACAATGATGTGGATGCAACTAGAGAGTATTATGTTAAGCGAAAAAGCCAGTCAGAGAAAGAAAAATACCATACAATTTCACTCATACATGGAATTTAAGACAGAACAGATGAATATCGGGGGGGAGGCAAACTATGAAACAGACTCTTAACTACAGAAAACAAACTGAGGGTTGCTGGAGGGGAGGTGGGCAGGGGATGGGCTAAATAGGTGATGGGGATTAAGGAGGGCACTTGTGACAAGCACTGGGTGTTGTATGTAAGTGATGAATCATTAAATTCTACACCTGAAACTAGTATTACACTGTATGTTAACTAACTGGAATTTAAATAAAAACTTGAAAGAAGGAAAAAAGAAAAGAAAAATGCACTGATATTAAGAATGCAGTAGATGGGTTTGATAGATAAGGCAAAGATTAAATGTGGATTAGATGTAGCAGAAGATGTGAACAGGAAAGTAGGTCAGTAGAAAATGTCCAAACTAAAGCATGTGAAGAAAACAGAAGGAAAAGAAAAAGACAAAAGAAAGATAAACAGAAGGAAAATAGAGGAAAGAGCATGTGAAGCCTAGAGCCATGTGCAAAACCATGCATAATTGAAGCTCCAGAGGGATAAAGAGAGAGAACATGATAGAAGCAATATTTGAAAAGAAATAGTTGAGAATTTCCCAAAATCAAAGAAAATCATCAACTCACATATTCAAGGATTTATTCAATGAAATAGGTAGAAATACAGACTGCAAGAAGAAGTGAATAGAGCCAGAAAAATCACATTTACGGAAAATCCCTGAGTCTTACTCCATGCTCAGCACTGAGTCTGTTTGAAGATTCTCTCCTGCTGACCCTCCCCCTTCTTGCATTCTCACTTGCACGCATGCACACGCTCTCTCTCTAAAATAAATAAATGGATCTCTTAAAAAAAAAATACATGATTAAAAAACAGTAACAAAGAAAAGAGGAGATGAATGTATGAAGTGAAAGTTTTCTAAGGAAATGATTAAAAGTACTAATTTATGCAAAACACTAATGAGTCAAGGATGCAAGTTGTGATTTCCAGGGTAAGAACTAATTGACTAAGAAAAGGATAAAAGGGAAAGATGGAAAGAAGTAATTAATACAAAAGAAAATGAGAGGGAGAAAAAAAAACAAAGAAGAGACAAAACAAATAAGACAGCAGATTAAAACCCAAATACAGAAGTAATTACATAAATCATAAAAAGACTAAGCAATCCATTTAAAAAAAAAGTTTACCAGACCATGGGGGGAAAATCAATATATGCTGCCTAAAAAAGCAGGATTTAAAAGGCAGAAAGTAAAAGAATAGAAAGCACATACCACACAAGGGCAAGGAGTCTAATTTGACTGATCAAACAAAAAGGGAATATGCGTGCATTGGTAAATAGGGGCATTTCCTAATAATAAAGCATCAATTCACCAGGAAAATATAACATTTCTAAATTTGTATTCACCTAAAAATGTAGCTTCAAACCATATAAAACAAAAACTGAAAGAACTAAAGTATATATGGACAAATCCACAAACACAGTAGGACATTTTAACACACTTGTGTTGGTAACCAACATAACACATTGATAGAACAAATAGACCAAGAATCAGGAGAGATCTAGAAATTTTGAACAATATGATTATTCAATTTGACCTAATTGTATGTATGCATACATATGTGTATGTATCATTGTATCCAATACACATTATTTTCAAGTATATGTACTACATTTACCAAAGTTGAATAATCACTAAGGCAAATAAACTCTCAACAAATGACCCACTATGGAAATCATTTAAAGTAGTTTCTTTGATCAGTGAAATTAAGACAAAATCAATAACAAAATGATAACTAGAAAATCCAAACTGTCTGGAAATTAAGCAATATACTCCTAAATCATCCAGTTATTTAAGAAATAACTGAATTAATAACTGAATAGGTTCAGTTGAATACATTCAAGAAATCACAATGGAAATGGAAAACTATTTTGAACTGAATTATGATAAAAATTATAAAAAATATGTCATAACTTGCATGATATAACTAAAAGAAATGGAAAAAACTTGATTGTCTTAGAGAACAGGAAAGGGTGAGAGTTAATGATTTTAGGATTCATCTCAAGACACTGTTTTAAATAAGGAAATGAAACACAAAGAAAGTAAAAAGAAAGAAATATAAAAGCAGACACTAATGAAAAAAAATAGAGAAAATCAACTATGGCAAAACAGACTTCTTTGAAAAGATTATCAAAATTGATAAAATACCAAAGACTGATATTTAAAGAGAAAATGCATGAATTAGCAATATTAGGAATAAAAAAAAGACATCACTACAGATCTTATAGGCCTTAAAAAGGTAATGATAAGATTACGAACAACTTTATGCAAACAATTTTTAAAATTTAGGCCAAATAGATAATTTTCTTGAAAACACAACTTAACTAAATTTACACAATAAGAAAGGTATATTAAAATTAAATACATTTTATGTGTAATTAAAATCTTCCCCCAAAAAAGAGCACCAGGCCCAAATGGCTCTATCAGTGAATTATTTCAAGCATTTAAGAAAGAAGTAACACAATCTTACATAAAGTCACCCACAAAGCAGAAAAGAAGAAATATTCCCCATCTCATTTTATAAGGCTCACATAATTTCATAAAAGGATATTATAAGAAAGATAATAGACCTGTATATCTTGTGAACATAGATTCAAAAGATCTAAACATAATTTAGCAAATCAAATCCAGCAATAAAAAAAGATAAAGCACTAGAACCAAGTTCAGTTTGAATGCAAGATTAATTCAATATTCAGAAATCAACTCATTTATATTAGTTAATGTGTACAATATAATTCCCTACAATAACAAAAAAGATTGCATGATCATCTTAGTAGATATAAAAAACTATTTGATGAAAATAAACTCTTTGCTATTTAAAAAAAAAAAACTCTAAGCAAACTAGGAATAAAAAAGACTTTCTTTAATCTGACAAAAAATATCTTTAAACAGTGAAGTGTTGGAAACTTTCCCCAAAGGTTAAGAACAAAAAAGAATCCCATTATTATCATTTGTATTTAACATTTTACTGGAGATCCTATTCAATGTAATTAGAAAAAAAAAAATTAAAATGCATATAAATCAGAAAGGAAAAAATAAAACTACTATTATTTACAGATGATTATGAAAGTAGAAAATCCAAATGAATCTATAGGTAAACCACTAGAATTAATATGTGAACTTAGCAAAGTTTCTGGATACAAAGTCATTATGCAAACACCAATTTTATTTTTATACTGTAGCAATATACATTTGAGAATGAAACAAAAACTTATGTCATTTAAAATAGCAACAAAACGGATGCCTAGGTGGCTCAGTTGGTTAAACATCTACCTTCGGCTCAGGTCATGATCTCTGGGTCCTAGAATCAAGCTCCGCGTTGGGCTCCCTGCTCAGCAGAGAGTTTGTTTCTCTCTCTCTCTCTCTCTCAAATAAATAAATAAAATCTTTAACAATAAATAAAAAATAAAGATGTCAATTCTCCCCCAAACTCATTTACAGATTCAATGTAATCATCATTAAATTCCCAATGGATTGTTTTGTGTAAAAATTAACAAGCAGGTTTTAAAATTCATATAGAACTGCAAAATAACAAGAAAAGCCAAGATAATCTGCAAGAACAATACCAAAGCTGGAAGACTCAATACCACATATCAGAACTTATTACGATGTTGCATTAATGAAGAAGACAGTGTGGCATTGGTATAGTATGCACGAATAGACAAATCAGAATAAAAGTCCAGAAACAGCTTCCAGGAAATGACAGAGGAACATCTTCATGACCTTGAATGGGGCAAGGATTTCTTAGACAAAATACACAAGCATAAATCATAAAGAAAAAGATAAATAGGATCACTTTAAAAATAAGAATTTTTTCATGAAAAGACACTATTAAGAAAGTAAAAAGGCAAGGCATAGTGGAAGATGATTATAAGATACCTATCTGACAAGGATTTACATCTAAAATATAGAAAGAATTACAAATCAACAAGAAAAAAATACCTGACAACAATTTTAATGGTCAAAACAAACCAAAAAATTAGTGTGAATAACCCTTTTACAAAGGAGGATATATAAATGGCTAATAAATATGTGAAAAGGTGGTCAGCATCATTAGTCACTAGGGAAATACAAATGAAAACCACAATGAGATACCACTATGCATGCAATAAAATAGCTAAAATGAAAAAAAAAAAGTCACAAAAGTAAGTATTGGCATCTGGAATTTTTATTTACTGTGTTGAAAAATAAATTGTGGTATATTCATATAGTCAAATACTATACATCAATAAAATTGAACAAACTAATACTATACACAATAACATGGATAAATCTCACAAACCTAATTTTAAGAGAAAGAAGCCAGACATAAATCATCACAAAATGGATGAGTCATTTTATATAAAGTTCAAATATAGGCAAAACAAATCTATGGTGACAGAAGTTAGACTAGTAGTTACCTCTTATGGCGGGTAATAAATGGAAGGGCAGGGAAATTCGGGGTGCTGGCAATGCGCTTTATCCCGATTGCATAGTGGCTACACAAATGCACTCCTGTAAAAATTTGCCAAGCAGAACACTTAGGATTTATGCATTTTTTGTCAATATGTGATATTCAATTCAAAAGTTTACTTTTTAAAAAGCCTCTCTTTTGAGACAATTAACTTAATGCAGATCAGAAGTCCTATTTTGGAATTCAAATGCTAAACATTGGATCTTTCTTTCCCTTTTCATTCTAACAGTCCAAAGCTTCCCCAAAGCACTGGATGCCTCTGGCTGGATAGCAGAAGAATCACGTAAAAGGAAGTACAAAAAGGAAAAGAACATTAATATATTTCAAAAATATTATCCCTGTTAGACTTTTCATAAAGCCCAAAATCAAACGAACAGAAACAGATGTAAATTAAAACTGTGATATAATTTTTCAAGATAACGGCAAAATATTTTTGAGAGGATATCCTTCATGGTAGAAAGGATGCCTAGAAATAGACATTCCATATGGTATTTGTACATGCATTCTGGAGGAAAACTTGGGGAAAATCTGTAAAAAAGTGCACACTATTTGACTTAGCAGTGCCCTTCCCAGAAACATGACAAATAAAAAAGAATCTGTGCAAGGACTTATCTATAAGTATTTTCTTTGTGATTTTGTTTATAATGTAAAGAAATGTGGGAAAAAAATCTAAGCCTCCAATGATAGAGAAATTACTATATATTCACATGTAAAATTGTAGAAATAAATGTATTGAAAGAGAATGATATTCATACTTTATTATAGGTGGAAAAAATCAAGCCATTAAACATAGGTAGACACCATAGGCTTCCATTTTGTTAATATGCTTTGAAGAAAAGTCCAATGGGCCAGGAGGAATTGCCTCTGGATGGTGAAGTCATTCACTCATTGATTAATTAAATGTTTATACACCAGGCCCAGTGTTAGGGAACAGGTGTTCAAAGATAGACACATTCTCTGTTGTTATGGAGATTAAAGCCTAAAAGAAGCCACAAACCTTCACCCATTCCACTCTGCTAGAGGCCCCTCAACCATCACAGACACAAGAGTTACTGAAAACATTCACAAGCAAGAAACGAAAGCTTTATAACCTGAAGTTGCCCAGCTACAATTTAAGGACGTTTCCCAGGGGGGTTTGCTCAGCGGAGGTGAGAAAGAGCTGGTCACCTCCCATGTCCAATTGCTCCACACTAGAAATGGAAATCAGAATTAGAAATTGTTAAACAGTGTTTAAGAGCCAAGAGGGTCATGATGTTCTTTTCGGTTATGTTTGAGTTTGAATTTGTTTTATATGCTAAGGCAAGCCTCAAAATATAAAAAGGAGGCAGAGACATCATCAAAATGAGAATTTCACAGTGAAATTCATGCTTGCTCGTCATATTTATTCTTGGTCTAAACACCATGGGATAATATTTTTATTCCTTTAGACACACCAGAATCATAACCCAGTGGTTGAAAGCAGAGACATTGGAATCAGGCTTCCTGGATTCACATCCTAGTTCTATCACTTTTCAGCTTTGTTACTTAGGGCACATTAAGATATCTTTCAAGCTCTGTTTCATCATCCATAAAATGGAGGCAATGACAGTAAATATGTAAGGATTAAATGTGTTGAAGAATAGTTCTTGTGACAGGACCTGATTTTTTAAAAAAAAAAAACCTTAATAATGGTTAATTATTATTGCGTTCTAAATATATAATGACTTCCTTCTTTAACAGAAACATAAAGGATTTCTGCAAAAACTTTATTCCCAACAGACCCAAATTAAAGATTCACATGGAAGAAAAAGGGTCACCTTACAGCACAATCTACTAGATTACATCTGAAACTTGAAAACTGAGTAATTAATTACTTGGTTAACTTATTCAACTTAGATAGCCAATATGGATTTTTAAATATTTTTTCCTCACAAAATATATTTGTTTTTCTTTACAAATATGTCCTCTGTTCTCCAGTTCATAATTGCCACAGGAAAGGTGATTTCCTATATCCCACATTGCTCAGCATCCACCTAAACCCATACTTTCCCAGAAACTCCCATCCAATTGTGGCTTCAGACGAGCAAAATGGTGCAAAGACTGCTTGGAAGTGATGTAGACACCGAAGAGGTCATGTTTGACAATTATTTTTGCCCTGCCAGTCTCCGAGCTCATGGATTATTTACATAGTGCTTTACAATTGCTAGATCCGCTCATATAATTCTCTCTCCAGGTTTCATGGTTGGTTAGATAGCTGTGTTATAGCTTCTTTTATTTAACTCACAATGATTCTATATGCACAATTTACATGGGCAAGAGCAATTGCTAAATCTCCCCAGTGCCACACTGCCCTGCATAAATTCTTATAGCATCAGATTTATTCCTTTCTTTTGGATCATACCCATTGGCACACAAACATGCAGTAATCTTCCATCTTGGAAAGAAGGAAGGGAGGGAGAGAGGGAGGGACAAAGGAAGGAAGGAAGAGAGAGGAAGAGGGATGAAAACAAGAAGAGAAGGACTCTTATGATCCCGTGTCCCCCCCAACCCCCCACCAAGCTGTTCTCCATTTCTGTTTTCCTTTACAGTGAAACTCCTCCATAGAGGTTACTCAGGGACTGTCTTCCCATTCCCTCATAACTGTCTCCAGTCAAGACTTCATTCCTACTACGCTACCAGAACTGCTCCCTCCATATTGTTAAAAGCAGTGGTCAATTCTCACCTAATCTAACCTGTCTCAGCAACACTTGATAGAGTTGATCACTTCTTTCTTCTTAGAATGCTTTCTTTATGCAGGTTTTCCTCCAACCTCACTGCCCACTCTTTCTCTGCTTCCTCTTTTGTCTCCTTCTCCTCTACCCAGCATCTAAGTATCAGAATTTTTCCAAGGCTCCAGCCTGATTGACCTCCTCTGATACCACGGCTGTAAGCCCTATCTATATACTCATGAGTCCCAGATGTGTATCTCCAGCCCTGACCACTCTCCTGAGCTCTAACCGCCTACTCAGTATCTCCACTCCTCACCATGGTCTATGAAGGTCCCGCAACATATGGTCCCTAACTCTCATCTTAAAGATATCATCTACTCCACAAAAATAGACTCAAAATGGATGAAAGACCTAAATGTGAGACAGGAATCCATCAAAATCCTTGAGGAGAACACAGGCAGCAACCTCTTCGATCTCAGCCACAGCAACTTCTTTTTTTTTTTTTTAAAGATTTTATTTATTTATTTGACAGAGAGAAACACAGCGAGAGAGGGAACACAAGCAGAGGGAGTAGGAGAGGGAGAAGCAGGCTCTCTGCTGAGCAGGGAGCCCGATGCGGGGCTCGATCCCAGGACCCTGAGATCATGACCTGAGCCGAAGGCAGACACCCAACGACTGAGCCACCCAGGCGCCCCCACAGCAACTTCTTCCTAGAAACATCGCCAAAGGCAAGGGAAGCAAGGGCAAAAATGAACTATTGGGACTTCATCAAGATAAAAAGCTTTTGCACAGCAAAAGAAACAGTCAACAAAACCAAAAGACAACTGAAAGAATGGGAGAAGATATTTGCAAATGACATATCAGATAAAAGGCTAGTGTCCAAAATCTATAAAGAACTTATCAAACTCAACACTCAAAGAACAAATAATCCAATCAAGCAATGGCAGAACACATGAACAGACATTTCTGCAAAGAAGACATCCAAATGGCCAACAGACACATCAAAAAGTGTTCAACATCACTTGGCATCAGGGAAATCCAAATCAAAACCTCAGTGAGATACCACCTCACACCAGTCAGAATGGCTAAAATTAACAAGTCAGGAAACGACAGATGTTGGCGAGGATGTGGAGAAAGGGGAACCCTCCTACACTGTTGGTGGGAATGCAAGCTGATGCAGCCACTCTGGAAAATAGTATGGAGGTTCCTCAAAAAGTTGAAAATAAAGCTACCCCATGACCCAGCAATTGCACTACTGGGTATTTACCCCAAAGATACAAATGTAGTGATCCGAAGGGGTATGTGCACCCCAATGTTTATAGCAGCAATGTCCGCAATAGCCAAATTATGGAAAGAGCCAAGATGTCCATCAACAGATGAATGGATAAAGAAGATGTGATACACACACACACACACACACACACACAATGGAATATTATGCAGCCGTCAAAAAAATGAAATCTTGCCATTTGCAACGATGTGGATAGAACTAGAGGGTATTACGCTAAGCAAAATAAGTCACTCAGAGAAAGACATATGATCTCACTGATATGAGGAATTTGAGAAACAAGACAGAGGATCATAGGGGAAGGGAGGAAAAAATGGAACAAGATGAAACCAGAGAGGGAGACCAACCATAAGAGACTCTTAATCTCAGGAAACAAACCGAGGGTTGCTGGAGTGGTGGGGGTGGGAGGGATGGGGGGCGCTGAGTGATGGACATTGGGAGGGTATGTGCTACGGTGAGTGCTATGAATTGTGTAAGACTGATGAATCACAGACCTGTACCTTTGAAACAAATAATACATTGTATGTTTAAAAGAAGAAGAAGAAGAAGAAGATAGTAGGAAGGGAAAAATGAAGGGGGGGAATTGGAGGGGGAGATGAACCATGAGAGACTATGGACCCTGAGAAACAAACTGAGGGTTCTAGAGGGGAGGGGTGGGGGGGATGGGTTAGCCTGGTAATGGGTATTAAAGAGGGCACGTACTGAATGGAGCACTGGTTGTTATACACAAACAATGAATCATGGAACACTACATCAAAAACTGACGATGTGGGGCGCCTGGGTGGCTCAGTTGGTTAAGCGACTGCCTTCGGCTCAGGTCATGATCCTGGAGTCCCAGGATTGAGTCCCGCATCGGGCTCCCTGCTCGGCAGGGAGTCTGCTTCTCCCTCTGACCCTCCCCCGTCTCATGCTCTCTCTCTCTATCTCATTCTCTCTCTCAAATAAATAAATAAAATCTTTAAAAAAAAAAACAACTAACAACGTAATGTATGGTGACTAACATAACATAATAAAATAAAATTTAAAAAAAAGAAATAAAAAAAAGATATCATCTCCTCACTTACTCTAATTCACACGGACCTTCTTTTATTTTCTCCAATATGCCAAACCAATTTTTGCCTCGGGGTCTTTGCACTTGCTGTTCCCTCTTCTTTAGATGTTCTTTTCTGGTATCTACATGGCTGAGTTCTCCTTGACATTTAGGCCTAAAGTCAGATGGCACCTCCCCCCAACCCCCAGAGAGGCCTTCCCAATCACCCTTTACTGGCCACACCTATCCCCATCGCTCTATATCATATCACCCTGTTTTATTTTCTTACTCTCATCGCTATCTAACGTATATGTTTGTTTACCTGTTTCTTGCCTGATTCTCCACTAAAACATTAACTTCCTTGTGCGTAGGAACTTTAACTTGTTTTGTTTGCTGCTCTATCCTCAAGTTGAGAGCAATAACTGCCATACAAATTTATTGAGTGGATGAGTGATAAATATTTAGTTTGATGCACCATGAAATGTTCAGGTGGGTGGGTAGCCAGAAATTCGTTCAAAAGGTGTTTCTTTGCCCTATAGGAAAAGTGAACAGAAACAGAGAGATGTGAAGAAATTGTGGAGTATGTGTTCACTTCCTACTTCCCTGAACTTTGACTTTGTCAAAAAAGGAGAACATCTCCTTAGGAGCTGTGTTAGGAAGTGTGATCATTCACCTGGGGACATGGCTTATGGCCTATAGACCTGTGCTGACTTCAAGGTTACACAGCCCATACTTCTATGCAAAATGTTCTTACACAGGCTCCTGCCCCCAGAACAACTCTGGAACTTTTTAATATGCTGTCATCTTTTTCTCCCCTTCTTCCTTACAATGTCTGTCGTCTCCCTCATATTCCCCAGCATTACTGGCTCAATACTGGTGGGCTTTTCATTCACCTGGAACAGTGATTCTGAGGCTGTTTGCAGCTGAACCAGAGGGAACCATGTGAGTCTGGAACCCGGAAAAAAGAATCATCCTACATGAATGAACCTATCTTTCAGGCAATAGCAAATCACCACTCTATTGGCCCTTTCTCGCCCACAAACATTAAAAAGCCTGGTTTGAAAGCCATTAAACAGTAAGAAATTTCTGGAGAAATCAGTGCTGGAAAATTCCACCTTTTACTGGTTCAGTCACTGGTTATGGGTAACTCTAGGTGATTGTTGGTAAGTAACAGTGAGAATCTGAATGATTAGCATCCACTGAGCGTTATGAGAAACAGAAGTTGGTTGCTCACATAGTTCTTCTCTTTCTTCTTTCTCCCATCAATGGTGATGGAATAATGTATCAGGAAGGAAAGTTAGATTGATAAATGGAGGGAAATTATTTATTGCAGTTCCTCTGAATGTGTTCTACCTCCTCATTCTTTCTCATCCCAATATGCTGAAGTCAAACTGTTTAATTTCCAGATGGAAAGAAGATTATAAAATCTTACAAAAATATCTAACTTTCCCAACAAACTCCCCCATTTGTGATCACGTACATTGATGATTTCATGTAAATTTGTTCATGTTCATTTGCATTCAGTAGATGTTTAATAAATGTAGAAATGGACAAATGAAAAATAAGCCACTCATGAAACTTAAGAGAAACTCTTTTGTCCAAGTGGAATGACAAAATCCGATCTTAGAGAATCATTATTTTTTTTAAGATTTTTTGAACTTATTTATTAGAGAGCGAGCGGGGGTGGGGGCAGAGGGAGAGGGAGAGAGAATCTGTGGAGAGTGGAGCCCAATGTGGGGCTCAATCTCATGACCCCAAGATCATGACCTAAGCCGAAATCAAGAATCAGATGCTTAACTGACTGAGCCACCCAGGCACCCTGAGAATCGTTATTATAAGATGAAGCATTTATAGTAGATTAAACTCACTGAACCAATTAAAAGTCAGCACTGATTGATTGGTGTCTTTAGACAGTTAATTCATTCCAACAATATGTTATTTAATTCTAATGTTCAATAGCTCACATTTTAAGCACTAGAATCAGATATTTTCAAGGAGAGAAAATGAGAGACAAGAAGATGCAGCTCCCACTAAGGCCTAACAGTCGTGGAAACCCAGGGCCACATCTGAGACCATCAAGATCAACCTAAGTCATTATATATGAGCTTAAACTCCAAACGCAAAACACTATTCCATATTTCAACTCATCATACTATGGGACAACAATAGCTGCTAAAATCCTTTTTCTGGTGGTTACTCATTCATAAATTCTTAGAGATAACTGAAGTCAGAAGTTTCACACCAAGTAAAAGGCCTGCTTTATACCACTGTATAAAAACTCATATATCTGGTCATACCTGCAGAAGCACAATGTAAAAGATTATTAGATTGAATAGGAATTTTGATTTAGTCATAGATTGGGGGGTGAATCACTAAACTTTTGAAGCTAATGTCTTGGAGGGCAACCGGGTTCCTACTAAACAACTCTTGGTGTCATAAAATCCTAAACTAAGTTTAGATACAGGAAAATAACATTTGTGAATTATATTTTATGAAAAATAGCTTCATCTTTAATCAGGATCCAAAATCATTTCCTTTAATGGGTCTGAGTAGATTTGAAGTTGCTAAATAACATCTTCTTCCTTCATTCTACAAGCATTTATTAAATTCTTCTTCTGTGTCAGGCAGCATGCTCAGCTTTGCAGAATGCTTCATAGTGCATACAAATGCACCATCTCACTTAATCCTTCCAGCCCAGCCCTTTGGGGATACTGTTGTTATTATTTCTACTTTATAGTCAAATAAACAGAAGCTTAGAGAATTTAAGTGCCCAAGATCAGTAAATAAGAAATGGAGCTCGTTCTTAACCCACAGTTTTCCCATGGAATTGGATATCTTGCTTAAAACTGTTTAAGTACTACATCCTCAAATAAAATCTTCACCAGATTTTAAGTCTCAATAATACAGATTTTCCAAGTTCCTTTCAACCAATCAAAGCTTGAGAGATTCCATAACAAAGCCACAACCCTTCACAGCATGGTTTTTTGAGTTGTCCCTCTCTAAGTGAGACATGTTATTTTGGGCAGTCTCATGTGATGAAAGAGATAATGGGCTCTTTGGGTGGTAATAAAAACAAAGTCACTACTTTGACAGTAAGTAAAATAGAAACTGAAACTTTAAAAAAATAGGATTTTCTGATTTCACAAATGAGCCATCAAGAAACTGGATTTAACTTCTCAGTGTAATTTTCTCTGTCACTTAAAATGATAACATGCCAATTTATGAAGTCCTTTGGGCTCATTTTAACATGTAAACGAACAACTCAAATTCTATTTGAAAACATAGGTTTTTGTATACAGGATCAAAAATAAGGAAATATGAGAAGGAGATGTTTTGGTCTGGGTATGCTTTCTAGCCCAAGGCACAGGTGAGAATGGAGTGAAGGAAGGCCCAGCCAGCAGGGACTTCAGGAGCCCAAAGGGGAGCTAGGAATTCAAGGTCACAGTCAATTAGGAAAATCTGGTGTTTGAGGCAGAGCATCCCTGGGGAAGTGCTTTTTAGTTGTGTAGGCTTTTTGCTTTTTTGTTGTTGAGAGTGAAGGTCCCTAAGGTAGCATGTAACCAACCAGCAGATACTAAGTGTGGAGATCTGAGGGATAAGAGACCACATCCAATGGGTCAGTCAGAAAAGCATCTTCTGGCAGATTTGGCAAATGAATGAGGAGTAGAACAAGATGGCCAGAAGGAAAAAAGAACCACTGGTAATTGCTGAGCAGAAGAGTATCAAGAATAGTAAAAAGTCTGATATTTTACCCTATTTTCAAGCTAAGAAGTTAGCTCGCCATAGTTTCATGGATGCTAGCAGAGAGCACAAGACTCCTGGGTCAAAGACAAAGGACTTTATGCTCAGAGCACAGCAAACAACATGAGCATCAGCATATTTGTATCAGTTCCTCTTGCTCTCAAGTTCCCTGGAGCAATGTGGATGGACCTCCATAGATGCTTGCACATGCAGTGGGTTACACTATGGGAAAGGAACACTGACCTTAGGAAACGAATCTTTTATAAGGAGCAGTAAGCATACTAGCCCTTTGCTCTGGAGAAAGACACTATCTCTATCCTCCAACACTTCACTATACAAATATCTTCAAAAAAAAAAGTCTGGAACAAATGGCAATCAGTGCCTCTCTTGCAAGATATGTAGAAATTCAAAAGACTCAGGGAAAACGGTCTCTCAGGTGCCTGGGTGGCTCAGTCATTAAGCGTTTACCTTCACCTCAGGTCATGATCCCAGGGTCCTGGGATCAAGTCCCACATTAGGCTCCCTGCTCGGTGAGAAGCCTGCTTCTCCCTCTCCCACTCTCCTTGCTTGTATTCCCTCTCTCGCTGTCTCTCTGTCTGTTAAAAAATAAATAAAATCTTTAAAAAAAAAAAAAGAAAAAAGAAAATGGTCTCTCAACAAAGAGTTGCCTCCTAGGTGGTTCTACATCCAGTTCCTCAGCTATGGTCACTTAAAAGGACAACTGGGACCCAATCAGAATATATTTTCAGAAAAGCTGGACAAAGAAGGATCTGTCTTATGTTGGGCTCTCCAAAGGCAGACTTTGAGATGAAGATCCATATGCAAATGATTTCTTAAAGAAATCATCCCAGAACAATCCAAAAAAAACGGGTGAAGCAACACTGAAAAGGGGATTTTAGGTAAAGTTCTCTGATCCTGAAGTAAAACTCTGGTGTGTAGATTAAGCCTCAGAGTTGTCTCAATCCAAGGAAAGGGATCTAGGCTCTAAAACTCCTATCCCTTTCAGTCATTGACCAAGGCCACTACAATGCAGCTTAAACTCTCAGATATTTATAGCTCTCTGTGCTTACAGGAAAAGAAACTCCAGTACCCTGCAGATGGGTTCCTGACGAAGAGGCAGAGATGAGGGACATAGGAGGCAAAAATATACTGAAGCCAGGGTAGAAGCACACAGAAATGGAAAAGGGATCTAAAGTGATCTAATTGCCTAGATCCACTTACATCTCACATTATGTTCACTTCATACTGTCATAGTTCCTTCAAAATGATGGGTGGTCAAAATTTCTGGGGGAAAAACTTACAAGAGGAGGGTTAGTCAGATGAGTAAAATCCCACTGCTGCAATTGATCTCAAGTTCATCACTAGTATTCATAATCTCATTCCTCTATCACCCACTCTAGATTTCCTTTATCATTAGCTAGCACTGCTACTTGTGTAAGCAGCTAGCCTGGTAGTATTAACCAGACCTTCATCCCTGAGAGATCTGAGCCCCCATACAACTCTCATATTGGGCCATGGTTGCTATAATTGCCCATTTATAGTTTAAAATAACCACGGGAGCACCAAGACTAAGTCCAGTGGATCCCTAGAACTTTCCCCCATTATGTAGCAGCAACCCTACAGCATCATGATGTCCAGCATCAGTTACTCCTGCCAGTATGGTAGCTCCTTTCTTTTCTACTATCACAAGGAGCCCTAAATGACCAGGTGACAGCCATAGCTTTATTGTAAATGGAATTAATACTGTGTTGGAGGAAGCATCCTTCCTCTGGGAACCAGTACCTCTAAACCCACAGAACCAAAAGTTGTGTGGCCATATGCATATGGACCCACTTGTTTTCTTATAAGTGAGTCCCTGATGCTGAGCTATAAACTCACAGACACTTTCAGCCTTCTGACTCCAGTAGCCCAAGGGCAGAGTTTCATAGAAGAGTTACAGATTCCAGTCATTGGATGAAGTCAAGAGAGAGGCACAGAAAAATAATAAAAGAGATCCAAGGGGATGTGAGTAGGGGACCAACAGTGTTTGCTATGGAATCAAACAAGAAAGTGTCAGGAAAGCTATTGCTTCCAGGAGCTAGTAATCTTCTATCCTTTGTTCATTCAACAGTCAATACCTATTGTGTGCCCTGCACAGTGCTCCATGCTAATGGCACAGAAATAAATTCTTCTCCTTCTCCTTTTTCTTTGAAAAGGAATCAAGTAAACACTAGTCAGGTAGTAGGAAAGTTAGCCTGGGAGGGAAGGTGGGCTAAAAAGGGTGTGTGATCAGTTAGATTACCGCTATGAGTAGATAGCACTTTGTTCTGCTGAGAACTCTGGGATCCAGTGTTGAACATGCACCTCAGTGTTATCCCACTGAAAGGATGAGGGTGCTGCGGTATTTGTACACCAAATCCTATTGGGCATTACTTGAAAGCTGCTCCCAAGGGGCATTAGTTACCTAGCACTTCAACTGTCTTGCCTGTGAATAGAGCAGGATCTGGTCCCAGAATAAATCCTCAGGAAAAGAGTCCCAGGGTTGACAGTGGCAGTTGGAAAGTGGGGCTTGAGAACAATGAAAATTTAAAAGCTAAAGGGACAATGGATGGGGCACCCTTTTGAGCAGTTGCATTAAAAGTCTTGAGATGGCTTTTTAACTAGATCTGAAAGATGAGTAAGAGTTTGCCAGCCAGAATATTAGTTCCAGGAGTTAGTAAGAGAAAAACAGAAATAATATCTTAGTTCTGTCTGATATAACAAAATACAATAGACTGGGTGGCTCATAAAGAACAGAAAGTTATTTTTCACAGTTTTGGAGGCTGGAATTCTAAGATCAAGGTGACAGCCTGGCATTCTAAGATCATGGGTGGATTCTGCTGAGGACCTTCTTCCTGGGTGGGACTGCTGCCTTCTTGTTGTATCCTCACATGGTGGGAAAGAGAGAGAGAGAGACAGCTTGTCCCTTATAAGGGCACTAATCTCATTCAGGAGGGCTCCACCCTTGTGAGCTCGTCCAAACCTAGTTACTTCCCATCACATTGAGAGTTAGGGCTTCAACATATGAATTTTAGGGGGGCACAAACAGGTGAGGAATGTCCTTCCAAATCTAAAGCATACACATATGCTCCTTTTGGAAATATGACCAGACAGGTGGGCAATGTCACAGTTAATGCTGTAGTATACTTTCAACTTCTAATGGGGGCTCAGGTCTTCCTGTGCTCATCCCTCAATCTGCCATGCAGAAGAGAACATCATGAGTTAAAATCAATGGTACTTTGGGGTCCTGGTACTAGGGGATAAAGAATTCAATGGAATGTGTAAAGAGGTTACAAGCTGTTACTGTACTTACTTAATTCTCTTAAAAATGGTAAAAACGGTCCCATTTATGGGAATCTGAGAACACACTCCTAGGTTTCTCTCTCTGCTCTCTGTTTTTTTCTCCTTTTTCTATCTTGAGCCCAAACCTTAAGGCCAAGTAGGAATCAAGGGAGCCACAACAAAGAGAACCCCAAAAATTCCCTAGAGCCCCTCAAAGAAGGGAGCTAGGCTGGACCACATGGCAACTGCAAAGACTCCTTCTCCTGCTCTGGCCCAAGATTTAAATTAAAATCAGTCTACTTTGAGACTTTTATTAAACTTTATTCAACTCATACTAATCTTGCCCCACATGTTCACATCCAGTATCTGCCAGGGTTCCAGCTAAAAACAGATGGCTCATAGAGGCAGCACATATTCAAGGACTTGGGAGCAAACAAGGCCACTGTGTCTTTACCATAGGAGATATTAATTCCAAGCAGCTCAGACTGTCCTCCAACAGTGATAAAAGTAACAGAGGAAAACATCAGAGCCGAAGACCACACACACACACTGCCTATACTGCATGTCTCACCACATAACACAATTTCAGGGGTACAGACAAAATACCTTCTCTGACCACAGACTGTACCCTGAACTTTCACAATCCCTATGTCCACAGAGACACAACTGTGTAAGCCTTACCTGAAGTTTGCACCTCAGCAAAAATGGGCTCGTTGAATTTGAATGAACAAATGTTTATAGTTAACATTTTCAACAAATAATTATTGAAAATCTCCTATATGTCAGATATACACTTTGTGTTAATTATTCAATGGTCAACAAAAGAGGCATTTTACTTTTCCTCATGGACTTTAGACTAGAGACAAATAAACATAAATATAAACAAAGACATAGCAAATTATGATAAATGTTATGAAGAAAGGTATACGATGTTAATAGTGGTATTAGCCATGGGCAAAAGGAGATAGTCTACTTCACACTGGGTGATCAAGTAAGGTTTCCCTAGCCAAGACCTGAAGCGTCAGTAGGAGCCCACCAAGCTTCAAGTTGGGAAAAAAAAATCTTATGCAAAACAAGCAAGGGAGCTCAGGAAGTAAAAGGAACAGAATAGACTAATGTGGCTGAGGTACAATTAGCAAAAGGAGGCAGGCTAGGCAGGACCAGCCATGCAGAGTCAGCATTTCTCCTGAATGCATTGTAATGTTTCCATATAATGGTGACGTGATTCCACTTAGGTGGGTTTTTTGTTGTTGTTGTTTTGTTCTCTTTCTGGCTGTTAGGTAGAGAATATATCTAAAAGGTGGGATTAGCCAACAGACACATGAAAAGATGCTCAACATCACTCATCATCAATGAAATGCAAATCAAAACCACAATGAGACATCACCTCATACCTGTCAGAATGGCTAAAAGCAAAAAGATAAGAAACAAGTGTTGGTGAGGATGTAGAGAGAAAGGAAACTTGTATACTGCTGGTGGGAAGGCAAACTGGTGCAGTTGCTGTGGAAAACTGTATGGAGTGCCCTCAGAAAATTAAAAATAGAAATACCATATGATCCAGTAATTCCACCACTGGGTATTTATCCAAGGAAAAGGAAAACAGTAACTTGAAAAGATACCTGTATCTCTATGTTTATTGTAGCATTATTTACAATAGCCAAGACTTGGAAGCAACCTAAGTTTCCATTGAAGACAAATAGATAAAGAAAATGTCACACACACACACACTGGAATATCATACAGCGATAGAAAGAATGAGATCATGCCATTTTGAGACAACATGGATGGACCTAGAGGATATTATGCTAAGTGAAATAAATCAGACTGAGAAAGAGAAATACCATATGGCTCCACTCATAAATGGAATCTAAAAAAATGAATAAACAAATAGAAAGCAGAATCAGAACTATAAATACAGAGAACAAACTGATGGGTGCCAGAGGGGCAGGGGTGGAGGGCTGGGCATATGGGTGAGTGGGAGAGGGAGATACAGGCCTCCAGATATGGAATGAGGAAATCATGGGAATAAAGAGCAGAGCATAAGGAATACAGTTAATGATACTGTAATGACGATGTAATGGGACAGATGGGAGCTATACTTGTGAACACAGCACAATGTATAAACTTGTCAAATCACTGAGCTGTACACCTGAAACTAACATAACATTGTGTGTCAACTATACTCAAATAAAAAAATTTTCTAAAAGGTGGATTAGTAAGCATGAAAGAAGTGGGCTTGAGGCAAAGGCAACTCCTCCTTGTGACCTAGTGTAGGCCCATCAAAGACAAGTCATCCTTGTTTCAGCCATTTGCTTGGGTTGGCCACACACAGGGTGCGAGTAGGACCAGAGCCAGCCCCTTTGCCTGTTGCCATTTCCAAAAGTAGACTTGGAATCAAACTGGGAGTCAAACACATGAATACAACGCCAAAGCCACCCATTCAGAAACGAATGAATGAGAGTTGACCAAACAGACACTATTTTATTATCCACAGATTAATCTCTAAATATATTTGGGTGCCTGTGGTGGGGGTAGGGGGGCACTATTAATGCAAACAGAATTTGAAAATAGTTTTGACTTTAGTAGTTGCCCCACACTTGGTACAACATAAATTATCAATAAAGTGGTTTTCCACTGGGAGATTGTGTTTTACATATACAAAACTCATAATTTGTGTTTATTGAAAAGATTTACACACTGGAATGTTATTTATGTTTTTAATTTGTCTGCACCAGTAAATAACATCCCACTTAGCTAGCAGTTCCTGGGCAGAGTATTTGCTTCTGAAATACAGTGTCCACAACCTATTCTGGCCACCTCCACGCCTGGTACTGCTGATCCATAAAGCCAAATCAATGTACTCAATAAATATTTATAGACTAGATGGATGAATGAGTGCATCTTTACATCTTTTCTATTTACCAGGAGAATCAACCCAATACAGAACTTGCTTCACAGACTGTTATATCATTTAATTAACAACCCCGGTACCCCTTTGTATTCATGACTTTTATTTCACTGTAACTACCTGCCAATTTCTCATCTTTAATATCATTGTGCATTCAATATGCATTTTTTTCTATTATAGCTTTTTAAATGTATAAAGCAGATTGTTATTATACATCAGCATTTGCTGATGATGAGGCGGCTCCTTAGAAAATTGGTTTGCACTCTTTTCCTTTCAAAATTTGTGAAAAGACCAAATGTGTGTAAAATGCACTTATAGGCCCTGAGGGCAGCTATAAGGATGAACAAGGTCAAGCCTCATTTTTAAAGCCCTTTAAACCAGAGCACAACCTGGTTGGTGACTGAAATTTATTGATTCTGCCCATTAATATTTCTACAAACCATTCCCAAAGCCACAGCTCAGTGAAGGCCTTCATCGTCACTTACCTGGACTATTACAATGGTCTCCTAACTGTCACTTTAAAAAGAAAGCTGTCTTTCCTTTCCTCTTCCCTTCACTTAAGACTAAAATATATTTTGAAAAAAGACAATATCATCAATCCAGGGCCTAGAGATTTTAATAAATGGGCTTTTGACATGTTACATCATAAATGAACCTTCCAACTTTATAAGTGGTCCTTTGACAGGATGCATCATGTCAATCTATAGCTCAGAACCTTTACTGATTTAATCCATAATTCATATAGTAATGGATCCTGAAAATTCCATTGCTTCCTTTCTTCAAGCAAGGGCAACTCTGCTATAATTTGAGACTGATCAGTTGGTGCCATGTGGCTAAAACTGTGCAGTGTCCTCTGAATGAGTCAGTCCATGGACCCTCACCCAGTGTTTCTCAAACTTGGATCATGATTGAACCACCTTACTACTTCAGCCATACCCACTTATCTTTTGTACTATTAGCTGCTTAATTTTTAAAAATCAAACAAGTTTTAACTTACTCATAAAGGCAATTGTATACTAACAGCACAAGCAGAAAACCACAATCAACTGTCATTAAAAGAAGCTCCCACAGTTCCATCAAGGGCACAGTTCACTCACATAGCAACAGACGAAAGAGAATCACAATTTGGGAAAGACTCAACTAGCCAACTCTATCACCTCCACTGATCAGGAAGGGAGCTGGGGAATAATAATAGAACATTGTAGTCAATTCAAGACTGGCTTGACTTAGCATAAATAATCTAAAATTAAATTGGGCATGTGACCCATATATCACGAGGGTGTCCTCTGAGTCCCATGGTATCCGTGTTGGCCAGCCCTCCCAGGCTAGGCCGGGCTTGGAAGCATTTGTTTCATTGTCTGCTTTTTAATAGAATCAGATGGCTTTCTTGAAAAATTGAAATCCTGGGAGGATCAGGAGAAGAATAAGGAGAAAAAAATGATTTGGGGCGAATAATATTAGAGATACGGGAAAAGAAGGAAAACACAAAGATACGGCAAGGAATCATAAAAGCAGAGCATGTGCAACCAGAAACCAACTTGGTAGCAATTACACTCTGCTCTCCTAGAACAATTTTTGCTTATTGGACAGGCACAAACCTGGAAATATTATTTGTACAGAATAAAGAATATAAAAATCTGAAATGTTAACTGTTCTTAACTATGTAAACTAAATCAAAATAGCAGCACACTTTCGAAGAGATAGGTATTCTTTTGTTTGGAAGGTCTGGGTAGAGGCAGGTTAAATTTCGGATCCCAGGGGCTGGGTGGCTCAGTCAGTTAAGTGTCTGCCTCGGGTCCTAGGATCAAGCCCCACGTCAGCGGGGAGTCTGCTTCTCCCTTTCCCTCTGCCCCTCCCCCTCCCCTGCCGCTGTGCTCTCAAGCACCCTCTCTCTCAAATAAATAAATAAAATCTTTTAAAAAATAACAATAATAAATTTCAGATCCTATGAATTTTTTTTTAATTTTGATGCTTTGGGATCATGTTATCAGAATGATACTGATAATGACAAAGACGATAACCATTTCTGGCATTATATAATTTTATATAACTCCAGTCCTTTTATTGACATATGCTAGACTATTCAACAGACTCTCCAATTTAGCCCATATCTCTTGAGCCAATCAAATTTCATTCTTCTTTCCTTGGTTTATTTCATGCTCCTACCCAGTATATGTTTGCTCCTTCAGTTATATTTACCATTGGAAGTATAGCTGAAAAATGCATGCACACACTTCATTTACCACTTCTCCTGCCAAAAGACCTGCAGTATTCCAAGCCTGAAGCCAGGGTCTTCCTCCCAACACTCATGATTCCTCCAGACAAATCCACCTACAAAAGAAGAGAAGGACCAGAGAGTGCAGCACTCTGCAGCCCAGTCACCAGATGGATACCAACCATGGTTGGACCCTGCCAAACTTAGGACTGGGAACCTAGCTACTGCCCTCTTGGTATTTCTGCCATTTCCAGGCCATGTGGCTCATAAAATTAGCCCTAGGCCATTCGTGTTCTTGCTTGGAATTCTGATGGAACTGAATGAAAAGAACCCCAGTCCCCATATAACCACTGACAGTTCCTTGGCCGCTGACCATCACTGAATCCTGTGTAGAGGACATTTTTCAACATGACTCAGAATAATCTTTTAGAACAAAGTGTCCTATGAGTAATATCAAACTCATTTAAAATGACGGTGACTTGGGGCGCCTGGGTGGCTCAGTTGGTTAAGCGACTGCCTTCGGCTCAGGTCATGATCCTGGAGTTCCGGAATCGAGTCCCGCATCAGGCTCCCTGCTGAGCAGGGAGTCTGCTTCTCCCTCTGACCCTCCTCCCTCTCATGCTCTCTGTCTCTCATTCTCTCTCTCTCAAATAAATAAATAAAATCTTTAAAAAAAAAAAAAGAAAAAAGAAAAAAGAAAATGACGGTGACTTATGGAGCTCGTTTAGGGATTAGCAGCTAAAATATCTCATAACACAATTAGTTCTTTGAATTATAGGCTTTGTTTCAACTAAAGAAATGGGAAAATTTTTACTGGAAGTAACTCCAATAACCATATCAAGACAAAAAGACCCAATGCAAAGATAATTTTCACTCTTATTTTTTCCTAAGGAAACTTACTACCCTGGGATTTCACTTATGAAATCTATTAGTTGAGAGATTCTGTCCTCAGTTATATCAAAATGGTACGTATTTCAGTCAAATAACATCAGCACATGTCTGAGTGCCTACTTTTGGAAGGCACAAACTGAGGCAATAGAAGAAACAGAAAGATGTATAATGCATGTGTGTATCTTCTGGCTATTGATAACTTAAATTAAGTTTGTCAAGTAAAATACAGAATGCCCAGATAAATGTGAGTTTCACATAAGCAATGAATCATTTTTTAGTATACATATTTAGTATAAGTATGCCCCATATAGTATTTGGGATATGCTTATATTTTTTAAATCTTCATTCTTTACCTGAAATTCAAATTTAACTGAGTGTTTTGTATTTTCATTTGTTAAATCTGAAAACCCTGTCTATAAAAGAAGAATAATTTAACAAATAGTTACTGAGTGCCAATTGTGTGCTGATGATTGGTCTTGATGCTGAATGGAGAAAGGTCAGACAAAAGTCCCTGTTCTCATGGACCTAAAAGTCTAACAGTAAATAAGAAAACAAAGAAATAACTACAAAAACGTGCTGTGAAGGAAATCAGAAGAGAGCTGTGCAGTGAAGAATCAGAGGGGTGAACATCCACAATGGATGAACTTGTCACCTGCAGGATGAAGAGTCGCTAGCTAGAGGAAGATTGCAGGAGAACCTTCCAGTTCAAGCAACGTCATATGTGAGGGCTCTGGGGTAGGGTGGAGTTTACTGTATCAAAATTCAGTGTGGCAACAATCCTCACTTCACTGCAAGACTGTTTTGTCCATTACCAGACAATTGTCCCTCTAGCACCTCCTGGTCAGCCAAGAATTGAGACAACAGAGATTTCTCCCACATATTTCCAACCCTCCCTTCTCCCCACCAGCATTAAAAATCACCGACTAAGAGGAACCAGTCACACCAAGCAGTGTGGGCCATGCTATGGGGTCAACCTTTAAATGAGTGATTAAACAATAATACTCTCAGTAATTAAGAGACAAGAATCAAATGAGAAAAAAGGCCACCTCAGCACTGCTTATCGGCCAAGTTCATGTTCTAGGCAGCAAGCGCTCTGAGGCCAGAAGCAGACAAGCTCACAGTTGGCCTCTTGGCTTGGAAGGTCATCCCAGAGACCGAGAACTCAAGACTTGAAGGCTGCAAAGAGAAGCAGGGAAAACAGGCCCTGTGCCAGTCATAGGAATGGAGTGAGCCCAAGCTCATTGCCACAAAAGACTGTGTACCCGGGGGGGGGGGGGGGGGGGGGGGCTGAAACGCACCCAGAAAGCCCTTTGCTCAACACATGAACATGGCTTGGTGTTCTGGTAGGCCCAAGGCTGGTCCCCTATGAGTCCCCAGAGTGAAGACAGAGAAGCAGGGCCATGTATCCTCCTCTCCATCAATCCGCTCTCTCCCCATGTGAGTCTGGGAAGTAGACCTCTGCACTTCACTATGGGATGCAAAATAACCAGCAATACAAGTCTACTTTAGCAAGTCCAACTTTAAAAACCCAGATGTATTGAAAAGATTAATGGGAAAGAATGATATGGTTTGGTTTAGATAATGAGTCTTGCTTTATGACAAAGTTTGCCAAGAGGTTTACTGATGCTAGAGCATGGGGACTCAGGGCCCCGGATGACCTCTCCCCTTGTCTCCTGTTGCTGTCCGTGTACCTTGACCAGCTCTCATCCCTTGCTACCATTGCAAACACATCTTACATTTGCTTATGTTGTTCTCTGGGCCTAGAAGGCCTTTCTCTACTTGTGTGCTTAGAAAACTCCTATTGATACTTCAAAGCTCAACTCAAATATTCCCTTCTCTGTGAAGTCTTCCTTGCTTCTTGAGCCCCACTTCCTAATACATCACCTCCATGCCCTGACATGCACACTCACACAGGCATGAATCCTCAGTCTCTTTCTTAGGATCTGGAGTAGTATTTTACTCCTCTATTGCACCATAGTATTTTGCAATTCCTCTATTGCCATACTGTATTACCCAGTTAGCTGGGTAATCCATCCTTCTTCCTTCACTTAACTGTGAACTCCTTACAAATTAAGATCATTCATCCTGATCCTGTGTTAACACAAACAAGACACATAGTATGTGCTCAATAAATACAGAAAGAAAGGAAGACACAGAAAGAAGGAAAAAAATAAGGGAAAGAAAATGAAAATTAAGGAAAAGTAACTTTCCTATTGAATTTAATATGTTATTAAAAATCACAAAAGTCTTAATAAAACCTAACATTTGAAGAACGCATCTGTCATTTAAAGGAATGTAAAATTATATGGACATTCTTTTTTTAATATGCAAGAAATGTGTTGCTGATGATTATTTACAGGTCAGGGTTTCTCCTGCTAGAAATGAGGCTAAATCAGGGACTCTGCTCTAATGAGAATATGGAAGGAAAGAGGAAAACTTCTCTCTCACAGGAATTTGGGGAACAGATGCCTGTCTCAGCACACACAAAAAAATTGGCTAGTCTCTGGAGCCAAATTTATATTTGTTTGTTCTGCAAATGAATTATAATAAAATCTTAACATCCACATACTTTATATTTATTTTAAATCATATGACATTTTTTTTATGAGCAACACTGTTTTTAACCTATTTCTGATTTTTATTCCCTGGCTAGCTCTACTATTACCAAGACAAGAGCATAAAAGAAAACTGAGGGAAAATGGGGTGTAAAAAAAAAAAAAAAAAAAAAAACAGCAAAAATATTTTTAATTTTTTCTACCAATTATATGTTGGATTATGTTATAAAAGATCACATAGGGCACACTTCATGAAAATAACTAAAAAAAATAATAGTTTCATCTTTCAGGCTGAACAATCAGATGTTAATGATGAGGTAAAAAACGAAGTTACCTAGTGAGGGTGGAGTTCAGGAGGTCTTATTAGTAGCTCCGTATTACAATGTAGAAACGTCTTTATGTAGACTAATCATATTGCAAGTCCAGAGGAGATTTACAATCTGATTTGCCACAGAGAACTCCATGTAATCTTCGTTGAGGAGTGACACCATTTTATCTTTGCACGATTCCCTGTTTCTCACACAAGTAATTCCGTCCTTTCTACATTGTCAGCTCTGACAGGCTGATTTAATCTGCAGGATTCTGAATGCCTCTGACCACTGCAGCGAGTCATTAACCTTGACTCGCATAATTGAATTCAAGGTTGATTGCCTGTGACCCTCTGTGCTGAGGTCTTCTAAATGTACATATTCATTACGGGCGGCCTCACTAAACGGATTGCACAGGGAAAGCTGTAGCAGTCTGCCTGTTTGGTATGCAGGGGGCGCAGAGGGCACTAATTGCATGTTAGAGCTGAGGATTAGATTATGAAACGAGTGAGAAAATGAAGATAGATCCTCTGACACTGTCAGATTAGGGGCAGCAACGTGCGGGAATATGACATTGAAATTTACAGTGACATTAACAGAAAGAAAATTAGAAACAAATAGACATTGGACATTTTTTGAAAACCTTCATATTTTCTACCATCACCTAATAAACAGGATATGGGAGCTAAAGCCTGTATCTTTTGTCATTTGCATAATCGCAGCAGAACAATGGAATTTTTAGGAAGCTTTTTTGAAGACTAGGAAATCACATTATGGTCACTTTCACATTGCATGTTATGCAATACCTAGGCCTTTACACACCAAATGCCATTTTGAGTTGCCAAGAAAAGACATTCACACGACTTCAGTAAACCCGGAGCATATACAAATGTTTCAGTGTTCAAAATTATTGCAAACAATTCTATCAACCAATGCTATACGGTTCAATTTTAGCAAAGCCAGCTTATAAAATTATCACTATTTCTACTTTTTTATTGGTTTTGTGTCACTTCATAGTTAAAACAGGGGCCTGCTTATTCAAATCAAGCAAGTCTTCGAGCACACAGGCAGATGCTTAAGATACTAGCAAGTAGTTCTACAAATGGCTTCCATTTTCCAGAAGCAAAGGTCTCCACTGTTACAAGCACACCAACAAACAACTTGGTCAGAGGTGAGGCTGTGTGTACATTTCAGAGACCTCGTTCTTTCCCATTTAGGTGTGAGAGGCTCCTGGAGCAACTTTTCCTCATGCTTTTGCCAGTTGTTTTATGACTTATTTCAAAGGAAAACAGCAGCCTGTCTTTCTTGAACACCAAAACATACAAAACTTAATGGCATAGGACGTTTCCAAACAAAAAACAAAAGCCCGTGGTGTTTAATCGCAGCTAGAAATGAGTGTTAAGTTGGATAAAAGTTAAAGACTCTCTGGAGAAGCCAAGTTCAGTTTGTTTTGTTTTGCTTTTGCTTTGTTTTTGAAACAAGCCCACAGAGTGGTCCCTGGGGTTCTGTAAGATAATACTCCGGAAATGTTCTACAGCATTTTTAAATGGTTAACTTAAGTTAGCTTGCATTGATCTTTTAAAATGAAATTTATTTTTGCTACTTCAATAAACTCTAAATGGAAAGAGAAGTAACTTCCTAATAATTACGCCTTATTGGGAAGTCCCTCCCAGTGTAAGCAGTGAACTCAGGAACCAAGCCTTGCGGTAAAAAGAAAAAGCCCATGGATGACTTCAGTGCTTGGGAACATTCATGCTTTTCAGAGCCTGCATGGATGATCTCCAGAATGCACTGAATGATTACCTACTAAGAGTTGTACTTAATACCTGTCATCCAAATTTATTAAGTACATAATTAAGTCACTTTTCAAGTGAACCAACATTATTTTTTCTCTTAATCAAAGGAAATAAGGACTACTGGTGTTCATGCTCCCTGTGTCAAGAAGACTCCAATAGCAGCTCTGTGGCATTGGGCCAATCACTCTCCATTTTAGATTGGCATACCTCAAGGTTTTTATGAAAATAGCTGCAAAATGTTACCTGATTTAAAGTAGTATTAAGATTACTAACACTGTTTGTTATCTCTCATTGCTCAACAAACTGCCCCCAAACCTGGTAGCTTAACACCACAATAATTTGTAACTATTCCTGATTCTGTGCGTTGCCAGTTGAGATAGTTCTTCTGCCGGTCTAGCCTGGGGTCTTTCATGAGGCGGCCGTCATCTCTCTGGTGCTTTGACTGAGGTTAAATGGTCCAAGATGGCCCTAGTAACATGTCTTGCAGTTGGTGCTCACACTTAGCAAAGACCTCAGTCTATTCCCATCTATTCCTCAGTCCACAGCCTCTCATCCTCTAACAGGCTAAAATGGACTTTTTCACAACACAAGGGTGTCAGAGTTCCAAGAGGATAAAAGCAGATGCCACAGCCCCCTTAAGGCCTTGGCTCTGGAACCCATACAACATCATTTTGGCCATACTCTATTAGTCAAAGAAAGTCTCAAGGCCAGCCCAGATCCAAGAGAGTAGAGAAAGAGACTCCAGTTCTTGATGTGAAAGTGGCAAAGTTACATAGCCAAAGGGCATAGACACAGGGAGACTTGATTCATTCAGGGCCATCACATCATAACAATCTACCCACTAAAATATATATGGTAATAATGCCACATTCGTGTAAAAAAACCCTCTAATTTGTTGATATTTAATTTGTGTCTTCTGGTACTGCCAAGGTTGAAGTTCCTTGCCGTCCTCCTCTCCCTATGTCTCACTCAGTGTGTAGATTGCTAACCTGTGGTCACTGAACCATAGGGCTTGATCCTAATTCTGATTCTGACAGGAATCTATGGACGCCAATACGGATTTCCCCTCTACTAGCTTTGCCATCCGCATTTGGAATCGCTACATGCACATATGGCACAGTGATTGAACTTATCAAGCTTTGGGGGCACCTGGGTAGCTCAGTCAGTTAAGCATCTGCTTTCAGCTCAGGTCATGATCTCCAGGTCCTGGGATGGAGTCCCGCATTGGGCTCCCTGCTCTGCGGGAAGTCTGCTTGTCCCTCTCCCTCTGCCCCTCCCCCACACTCGTGTGCACGCTCTCTCTCTCTCAAATAAATAAAATTAAATTTAAAAAACCTGTCAAGTTTATTAAAGCAAGAAGCATAGATTTAAATCCCAACTCCATTAGTTACTATCTAGGTAGCCTTGGGTAAATTACTTCATCTCTCTGAACCTCAGTATTACCATCTGTAAAAGGGGACCAACAATAGTAACTAGCTCATAGTTGACACACACAGTGGGTGCTTAACATGATAGCTAACATGATAGTTTTTTGTTGTTTATTTTTACTGGAGTTTTTTTACCCAACTTTATTGAGATATAATTGACATATAGTGGAAGTTTAAGGTGAACGATGTGATGATGTGATATATGCATTTGTTGTGAAATGATTACCACAATAAATTTAGGTAACTTATCCATCACCTCACATAGTTATCTCTGTGTATATGTGTGTGTGGTGAGAACTCTTAAGATCTACTCTCTTTTACCAACTTTTAAGCATACAATACAATGTTGTTAACTACCGTCCCCATATTGTACAGTAGATCCCTGGAACTCATTCATCTTGTAATCAGAAGTTGTATTCTTTGGGCGCCTGGGTGGCTCAGTTGGTTGGGCGACTGCCTTCGGCTCAGGTCATGATCCTGGAGTCCCGGGATCGAGTCCCGCATCAGGCTCCCTGCTCGGCAGGGAGTCTGCTTCTCCCTCTGACCCTCCTCCCTCTCATGCTCTCTGTCTCTCATTCTCTCTGTCTCAAATAAATAAATAAAATCTTTGAAAAAAAAAAAAAAAGAAGTTGTATTCTTTGACCACGTTCCCCCATTTCCCTCAGCCCCACAACCCCTGGCAAATACCAATCTCCTCTCTGTTTCTATGAGTTCAGTTTTTTTAGATTCTACATATAAGTGAGATCACACAGTATTTGTCTTTCTCTGTCTTATTTCACTTAGCATAATGCCCTCAAGATTCATCCATGATGTTGCAATTGGTAAGATTTCCTTCTTTTTATGGCTGAATAATATTCCACTGTGTACATGTACCACAATTTCTTTATTTATTCAACTGGTAGCTGTTATTAGTGGTATTTGCATCTGGACCAACATGGAGTATTGTTCTGGAGACCCAGGCTTGTCACTTGTCAAGAAGCTGAGATACAATCTGAGTTACTTATTCTATAATTTAAAATATACTTTAACCAACATTTTAATACTTATCAGATAGTTAATAACAGTGATATGAAAAAAGAAAGCTCCCTCACCTCTGAGGCTGCCCTAAAGCCAAAGGTAATGACGTGCAGCTGGCCCACTGAGCACCCATCCTAGATCTCATGAGACACAGGTGGGCGGCTTCTGTTTCCCTTTCTTGCAATAGGATATGTGCATGTGTCCTAACTGAAATATGACACTAGCCCTACACTTGTCCAACAAATGGCTTAGATCATCCACATTCTCTCCAGTCCTGCTTCGAGTGTCATATCTTCATCATAATGATCACCCATCGTGATTGTTTAGTATTCGACTTCCTGTCAAGGCAGAACAAAAAATGTGAAAGAATTTTGAAAACTATGTTGATGAGGTATGTTATTATTATTATCTATTATTTAAGACAGCCTCATCTTTTCCTTAGATGGAAAAAGGAAAAGCCCGGGTTGCCACTTTCCTGGCACTTCCACAGTCTCTACTACTCTTTACTTTGAAAATGAGTCATCCTGGGGGCACCTGGGTGGCTCAGTTGGTTAGGTGACTGCCTTCGGCTCAGGTCATGATCCTGGAGTCCCGGGATCGAGTCCCGCATCGGGCTCCCTGCTCGGCAGGGAGTCTGCTTCTCCCTCTGACCCTCCCCCCCTCTCATGTGCTCTCTGTCTCTCTCATTCTCTCTGTCTCAAATAAATAAATAAAATCTTTTAAAAAAAGAAAAGAAAATGAGTCATCCTGGATCCAAGGTCAACAAGTCTCATGACACCAAAGAAACCAGCCAAATACTTATGAAAAGCAATTGTTGAGATTTTTACGTTTTAAAGTTAATTGAAATGACAACAAATACATCGTGAGTTACTATACCCTTAAAAGGCATACAACAACTACTGATATTCAATAAATGTTCATGTCATTTAAGACAGCAAATAAAGAAAGCCTGGTGCCCATCTGGATTAAATAATGCTGCCTTGGGTTTATCCAGCACCTAACCTAGACTCAAAGAGACTCGGAGCACCTTATAAAATGTGTGCTCAGGGCCTGGGCCTCTACCATGAGACCTTAACCACTAGCCTAGAATGTGCTAGAGAAGAAGAAAATGGTTATGACCACTCACACTCCAAAGAATACCCCTCTTTTCTTCCTACAGGATACCCACACCCTCCTTGATACCATCCACACCCATCCTTGATACCTGAAGGAAAGTCAGCTCCAGCAGCTCCCTCTACACCCACCCACAAGCATCCTGCCTGTCATCACGAATCACTTGTTACTTTCAGTTTGTGCGGGGATTTTCTCTGGTTGCTGTTAATGTTTGCTTTTTTATTTATTTGTATTATTTGGAGGATGAAGAAGGGAGAACAGAAGCCAGAATTTAAATGGGTAAGAGACAAGAATACAGGTAGCTAAATTCAACAAAAATTAAAAAATCAAAAATAGTTTTCATGCTTTGACCAAAGATGACTTTTCCTCTCTACATCTCTTCCAAGCAAGTGTGCAGTGGCATAATATAAGGCAAAAGGATTTTCTCAAGGTAATGACTTTGCAAGGCATTAGTTATCATAGCACCCAGTAAGTGAGAAGTTACAAGCTAGAGTACAGGGTCCCTGTCCTTTAGTAATTTATGTTCTTGTGGGGAAACTGGACATCAAGAAGTAAATAGCAACTGGTTGGCATGTGATGAGAGCCAATGGATGGGGCAGACAGCAAATGCTACAGGCAATCCATGGAAGGAGAGCAGCATTACCTAGCAGGTGGTGGGAGAATTACCAGGACAGGTATGTCTTGAACCAGACTTTGAAACAAGGGTGGTACATAGGCAAGAAGAGAGGAGAAAAGAGGGCTTCACAAGAAATAGAATTGCATGTGTTTATATTTGCATAACCGTGAGGTTACCAGTTGCCCTAGAACAGAATCTTCAGAGGCAAGTGATGGGATAGATGTAATTCGTTAAAAGCAACACTGTAAGGTGTTTGGATCCCATTATCTCACTCACTACTCATAATCCTCTGGGGCAGACAAGTGACACAGAGATTAGGTGCTGTGTGTGAGGTCATCAGCCAGTAAAACGCAGAAGCAAGACAAGAATCCCGGCTTTCTGACTCGCTTTGTCATAGGGTTTTGTGAGGCGTGGGTGAGGTAAATTGTGCGAAGTGCCGAGAACACTGCCTGGAGCATAGTAGGCCCTGAAGGAACGTTAGCTATTGTTGCTATTTTTGTCATTTTTATTATTCCAGATCCGAGGGCAAGGTAAGGAGTCTGAACTTTGTCCTCTCAGACACTTGTGTCCTTCCTCACACTGTCAGATCTGGCCTGTTCGGACTATTAAGATGCTTTCAGCAGCAAGGAGCAGAAAACAAGACAATAAAGAGACTATATCAGCTTGCGTATCTGAAATTTCCACAACGAGTTTGAGCAGAGCTGTGACTCCCTTTCTCTGCAGTTCTCCAAATTCTGCCCTCCTTGATTTGTCTACCTTATCCTCAGGACAGCTTTCCCATGGAGGGGGAAAGAAACGGCCGCCTGCCTCCCTCTGAAGGCCTCCCACCCCCATACAAGACCGCCCGGAAAGAATGAGGGTTGTTTCCTTCCAGCACCGAGGGAAAATCAGCACTCTGATTGGGCCATCTTAGGTCATGTGCCTAGACCTGAGCCAATCACTGTGGCAGGGGGTTGGGACTCCACGGATGGGCTTAGCCCACTCGGGGTGTTTCCCACCCATTCCCGGGGGCTACTCCAGGACGGGAGAGGAAGAGGAGGACGCCTCGCAAAGTCCTCCTAGCTGGATGCCACCTCCCACCTCTAATATCACTGACTGAATATTTTTCTTTAAAACAACCCTCTTTTAAACAATCATTATTTCATTCTAAGCCTTAATATCTGTAAAATCACAGGTGTAACAGCTGTTTCTTATTTAAAGTAAATAACTATGAAAAATTTTCAAACTGATTCTCCAACTACAAATATCATCCCACTCATATCACTGCTGAAGGCTTATGTTCTGAGTTCCGTCTTCAGATTTCCATTCCAGAACTCTCTAATCTCAAGACCATATTTGTGCCCACGGCCAGTTTTTTTCCATTCTTTCCGAGTAACATTTCCTATGCTCTGTCTGGCCGAGATGGAAAAAACGCAATATCCAACACACTGCAAAACCAGTATAACTGTTGCCTAGTTGACTTTGCAAACAAAGGAGAGAAAAAACAAAAAATATAGCCATTACATTGTGAAGCCAGCACCTCTGTTTCCTGGTTGACTTTGCAGGCAGAGAGGGCCATGGCTTAGACGGCTGGAGTCAGTGGCAGAACCTCCTCCAGCAGCCTGCAGACACCCTGGCCTGTGAAAAGACAGGCTTGGCCAACCTTGACGTTATGGTTCCAGTCTTCTAATAAAAACATTCCATAGGAAATGGCTGCTGGTGAACATAATGGCAGGAAAGACAGTGAGAAGAATTGGGACGGCGGGCCTGGAGGAAATTCTGAAACCATTACATCCATGTCATAAACTATCCTAGCAATAAGGCATAACTTTATAAGCAGGGAGGAGCCCAGAATAAGGATAAGGAACCCAGGAGTTAAATTTACAACATCCATCAGGGTCATGGAATTTACTAGCAAACCCCTCCTTTCTCTTAGTAGCTGTGGATCAGGCTCAGCAAGAGTTTCCCAGGCCAAAGCAAGCAGCCGCAGCCCCAACCAAAGAGTACTTTCTTTGGACCACTAAGGAATTCTTTCTCTCTAAGAATACAAGCTGTAAAATCTTCATCAAAGGGATGAGATAGCCAAACTCAGCCCTCACATCCCAGGAAAGGGCAGGCATGCCAGCCTTACCCTAGAGAAAGCATACTTGGTGAACCGCACTCTAGGCTCAGAATCAAGAAATAGTATCCTGGCCCTCCCACTTACAACTGGTGTATCACTGACTGTTGGCTGCTCACAGGTTCTGTCTGTAAAGAGGGATTTGGCCTCATGGGAGCGAATTAAGGTAACCATGAGGAACCTTAAATATACAATGAGACAGGTTATTCTTATTATTGAAGACTACAACCAAAATTAGATTTTGAGGAGCACCTGGGTGGCTCAGTCAGTTAAGCATCCCACTCTTAATTCAGCTCAGGTCATGATTTCAGGGTCATGAGATCAAGGCCCGCATCGGGCTCCATATTCAGTGGGGAGTCTGCTTGAGATGCTCTCCCTCTCCCTCTGCCCCTCTCCCCACTTACACATGCTCTCTCACGCACACACGCTCTCGCTCTCTCTCTCAAATAAGTAAATCTTTTTAAAAAGTAGATTTTAAAGAAATATGTGAAAAGATACTTCCTTTAACAAAAAACTTCAAAATCTGGCAATATATTTAAACCAAATTGACATCCTCCCTGTCATGTATACACCCACCCACACGCACATGCGTCACCAAGGCCTCTCTCATAACCACGTCACATGTCCCGCCTCAGGAATGGATCCCACCACTATCTCTGCAGGATGGCTGTATAAGCATCTTCCCCATCTCTCTACCTCAGGTTCCACTCCATTAGAAACCTGCCTCCCTACTGCTTCCAATGGAATCTCAATCAAATGTAGATATGATCCTGTCCTTCCTCTGCTTAAAACCCTAAGTGGGTCCAAAGCTTCCAGAGAAAGTCAAAATCCACCCCCCCAACACCAAAGCTCTCTGTGACACCACTTGCTGTTCATCACTCATCTCCCTCTACTCCCTCCCCTCCTCTCCCACCCCATGCTCTCTTGCTTTTCATTGTATGAACTGCAGAAAGCAGCACTGTGTTCTTAGGCCTCCATCCTCCACACACGCTGCCATCTACAAAGAATATTAATTCCTGCTTGTTTTTGAAACTCAGTTCCAAGAAACTGTCACACACATAGACACACACACACACACACACACACATCTGGTTTGGGTTCCTCTTCTTAGCGAGTCCCTACAATACTTCCTGTATGCTTGTTCAATGCATCAAATAAACAAAGTGTCCCATAAGGTTTGACCTAGTCTCCTTCTCTTTCATTTAGTTATAAGCTCTTTGAAGGCAGGAATTGTTTCATTTGACTTGGAAATATAGTAAGTATCTGGCCTAGCCCAGTATCTGGCATATATTCAATAGTTGTGGTTCTCTGGTTTAATCAGGATTTTATAGAGTGCTAGGGTAAGGAATTTGATATCCAATTTCAAATATGTTATTTGGTATAAGTTTGCTACCACTTCCTCAATATGAGGTGCCATTTTTATCAGTCATTCTTCACTAAAAAGGTGGGAAACATTTCCTCCATGTTGAAAGGTGAAAATCTGGTTGTAACACTCCCCTATATCTTACTCTAAACTGACACAAATAGACAAAGCCTAGGAAATAGGGTACACATTTCCTTGTAAACTTGAAGACTTATAAAGTGATAGCTGTCACGTGAGCTTGAAAAAGACACTTTAGTAATTTCCTGGGACTTGCAATTAGGAAAAGGACCAGATCGTAAAATATAACTCACAACTCTTTGAAACTTTCTGCTTACAGATTAGTCTCCTCGCCTTAAACCCAAGGTTTCTTGCTCAAAGAAAGCTAGAGCAAAGCACTTTAAGCTCTTAGGATGAAAAGAACTTTAGAACTGCAAAGCATTGTTTGGATTCTCCTGCAGACGTGTTATGCCTTTGCTGCCATATGATTCCCCTTTGGATTGGTATCTGTCCCATCTTTCATGGATCCAGCATTGCTCCATCTCTAGCCTCCAGTCCTCTCTAGACTCTGGGGTCTCCCGGGTGGGCCTCCTTCTGAAGTCACCTGATGTGCCAGTCCAAGATGGTTGCAGTATCAGCCTTGACATGCAGCCCTAATTCTTTCAGACATCTGTAAATAGCACTCTGCGCTTTCCCTCATCATTTTATTTTGTCTACAGAAAAGGTTAAGCACAGTGAATGTTGTTGTTGGTGTTTTTGATTTGAAGTTTTTCTATGGTAGCAAATAGTGTTCATGGTTTTATCCCTTCATGATTCTCCAAAATCTAAGCCATTAAATCTCCTTTGGAAAACAACTGCTCTTAATATCTGCTGGATTTTCTTTAGTGAGCGTTAAGGTCAAAATCTGAATTCTAAATACAGAAAATCATTAAGTTGGTGCATTCTCAATGATATGTGGCATTTTTAGTCTCTCCGTTTCATCTGGTTCCATTCATGCAATTTATTCACATATCCATGCACTCAACAAAGATTTATTGGGCAACAATATTCAGAAATTATTGTGTTACACGTTGTAGATACCCAAAGGGGATGACGCCCTCCCTGACCTTAATCAGCTTATGGCTTATAGTAGAAATAGATAGGCAAACAATTACCACATAATATCCTGTATGACTACAGAGGGGGCATCAGGCACCATCAGAGCAGTAACAGAGGCCTGAACTTTTGGCGGAGGCAATAGTGGGGTGAGGAAAGGGGTCAATTCAGCATCCCAAGAGAAAGAATGACTCTTGGAGGACCAACAGATGGTGGCCATGAGAAGGGAAGGAAGAGCAAAACAGAGGAGAGACAAGAGAGAATATGCACAAAGATTCAACGGTGGGAGCACATAGTTCTGCCTTGCTTGAACAGAATGGCAGTGATGCTTCTGGGCATGTAATTATGGGGCTGGTCAGAAAGTGTTTGATAGCCCATGTAAGAAGTTTCCATTCTTTCAGGCAGGAGATAGGAGCCACTGCAGGATTTTGAGCTGGAGAATGACCAAAGGAGATCTTTGTGATAGAAATAGCACTCTGAGGGTGAATGGAGGGTGAACTGGAAGTAGGTGAGATTAAAGACATCAAGTCAAGGGTGTGGTGGTGATAATCTGTGAAAGAGAAGACAAGGGCCAGAACAAAGGCAGCAGCAATGGGAGTGAGAGAGGAACAAGAATGGAGAGAGACTTAGCCCGGAAGGGCAGCATCTTGCAGGGGAGTCAATATGGAAATTCCAAAGAGGACCCATGAGAAGATTGCAAAGTGGAGCCACCCTATCAGGGTGATGGTTAAGATCATCAGGACCTGGCCACCTTTGGGAGAGGAATTTTAGGAGGAGAAAGTGAGTCTCAGTCCTTCTCTACTTCACAAGAGATAATTGCTTGAATCCTTTCCCAGGTTCACACATAGCAGGATTCAGCACCTAGATTCACCAAAACCCAGATCAACACATTTACCTATTTATTATTTGTGCAACAAATAATATAGGATTTTTTTTTTTTTTTTTTTTTTTTGGTGTCAGTATTTCCATGATCTGCAAATCAACTCAGTTGGATTGGAATTCTTTTACCCCCAGTTCTCTTCTGATTACAGGATACTGCTAAGAGGTGAGTCGCCAGTGAAATGTCTCAGTTGTCTAAAGATGGCCATCTTGTCAGGCTTTTAAAAAGACACATTAGGGGTGCCTGGGTGGCTCAGTCGTTAAGCATCTGCCTTCAGCTCAGGTCATGATCCCAGGGTCCTGGGATCGAGGTCCGCATTGGGCTCCCCGCTCAGCGAGAAGCCTGCTTCTCCCTCTCCCACTCCCCACTGCTTGTGTTCCCTCTTTCAGCTGTGCCTCTCTCTGTCAAATAAATAAATAAAATCTTAAAATAAAAAAGACACATATTCTTTGTCATCATTCATCAGCACAATTTAGCTTCCTTTTATACCAAACTATAGAAACAGATCTTACAAAGTGATGAAGATCTTACAAAGTATGCTCTCAAATCCTTGAAATACTTTAGAAAGTTTGCCTTATTTCAATGCAATGACCTTTTTTTTTTTTTAGTGCAATGACTTTAGAATTTTGATAACACAGGAAGTGGTTACTTGCCATGTGCACTCTTGTGTAACACTCTTTTGTATAAAGAAATCAAAACTATCTGATCCCAGAATTACTGTTTCCTTGATTTCCCTAAAAGGGAGAATTGTGCTTAAAAGATTTTTTCCCTTTTATGTATAATTTTAATTTTTTTATTCAGAAGTGATGGTAAACCTCAGGCACCAAGTAAAGCAAGTGGCACATTAAGTTTAAACCCCAGAGAGTAGAAACAAGGTACAGATCTTGGAAGTAATGTGTTCATGGACAAGTCTAGAATCATGGCAGTTATGAGTTAGATTCATAAACCCAACTCATTGTTGTACCAATTCAACTAGCACCTACCAAAAAAATTTTTTAATTCCCTGGAAAAGTGCTGATTGCAAGGGAGCTGCATAGTTTTAGAAAGAGATGCCTAATTGTAATCCAGATCAGAGATTTTTTTTTTTTTGAAATAGGGCCTAAAAGAAAAATTTAAAGCTTGTGTTTGCTTTAAGCCAACTAAAACACATGCTAACTTTAATTTGCATTTTTATACAAATAGTATTGGGTACAGAAACAGCATAATTTTACATTGGCAAATTTTCTCTGTATTCTTCTTTGATAAATTATTCTCTTGAAGGTATTTTTCAACTCCTACAATTTAAAATTTTTTAGATGAGTAATTCTACCTTCCATACAAAAGACAGGCTTTCCATTTATAAGCCTGTTACCCAGAGGCACAATTAAAATGGAAACATTAAATAGAAATAAAACATAATTCTTCGGCTCTTTTCATCCACCAGCTGGCTCATTTCATAGACTCCCTCTTCGGTGAGTTCCAAATACATTAGTAGTTAGTCCATCACCTATTTGCATATCCTTCAAATTATAAATTTAATTGTCCGAGTTCCAATTCAGGTAATCCTAAATGTTTTCATTTTATAAACAAAGCTTTTCTTGTGATTGTGAACTGGGACTTTGGATCAAATTTCTTAATCAGTGTTTTCTCCAGATAGAACTTCCCATTTCCCCAGCCTATAAGAGTTCTTCATGGAGCCCTCCTGTTCTCTCCCTGGCAGTGTGCCCATCTCAAAAATTCACCAATCACTGGAAATTTCTCTACAGCATCTCAGGAAAGCTTTTGCATTAAGAATAAACTTAAAGGGGCGCCTGGGTGGCTCAGTCATTAAGCATCTGCCTTCGGCTCAGGTCATGATCCCAGGGTCCTGGGATCGAGCCCCGCATCGGGCTCCATGTTCATTGGGGAGGCTTCTTCTCCCTCTGTCCCTTCCCCTGCTTGTGTTCCCTCTCTCGCTGTGTCTCTCTCTGTCAAATAAATAAAATCTTAAAAAAAAAAAAGAAAAAAGAATAAACTGAAAAACTAAAATGTCCCTTTTTTTTTCTAGTCTAAGGAAGAGTAATACTGATTGCCTTTATTTATTTTTATTATTAGGCACCTCGAGCTGCCTCTGATGAAGCTTTACTGCACTGATTCAAATATGTGGTGCTGTGACACCATGGTTATGATTTTCTGATGTTTTTCTGCAACTCTAACCATATGTAATTTTGAATTAAATGAAAGTTAAGTACTAAAACATTTTGCCCAAAGGGAATTCGGATTCTCAATGTGCTTTTAATAACTGTTTGTGAAACATTTAGGAAAATCTATGGCAACACATTTAGGAAAAAAATCAAATTACTATTGCCTTAAGATGTTATTCTAATGTCTAAACTTTATGAAACATCCTGTGTGGCCCAATTGTTGAACTAATCTAGTCAGTAATACTTCAGAACATACTGTATATATAGGACCTAAATTTAATTTGTATATATTTTTTAATAATGCTTCTTTAGGATATTTCTTTAAAACTCACTGAAAATGTTGTGGCTGGTGCAAAAGATGTTTCATCAAATATTTCTGGAAAATTGCAAATAGAGTCTAATTAGAAAGCATTAAAATTAATTAGTGGAATCAGATTAAGAACCATGAAACAACCACTTCTTAAAAAAAAAAAAAAAAGTACTAAGGTCTCAAGACTTCTGCCAAATCTAAAATAAAATGTCATGGTGTACCCAGGGCCTAAGGTAAACAAATGAGATCTTCACTGGAAAGTGGGACAACGAGAGAGGGCTTTCTGGAAAGCTAACTCTGCCAGTTGGTTGTGTAGACACCGCTTCTGAAGGTGCGATTTGAAAAATGAACTCCAGTTGAAATGTGACCTGAATTTCCATTTTCTCTCACAGACAGAAATGGCTATATACCTAATTTGGGAAAAATTCAAACCATAACCTTCAATGCACGGCTCAGAATCTGTACGAAATGTGAATACCAGAATCACCTTTCATCCAGAAAGATGGTGTCCTTGAACCTAACCAGGAGATAATGAGCTTTCTTTTTCTCACATTTGTAATCCCTCACCCAAGGCTTCATTAGAATACAACCGTCCCATAATACAGTTGTAGTCATTTATTTTGCTATTTATGCATGTTTTTTATTTCCCTCTGTGGCCATGAAAACAATTACAGAAACTTGTAAATTTTGTGATCTGTATCTATGAAGAAACAGTATTCTGTATCTATGAATTATGATGATCTAAAACAGAGTGGCAGCCAAAGGGCTTTAGTATGAAAAGCTCAGATTTTCTAAGTAACTGATATGTCAGAACCATCCCCAGTGAGGCTATGACCAGAATTTTTATCCATCACTCATTAAATTATGACACTGTGTGACTTTATAAGCCCTGACTGATACAGCATCCTTATTAAAGGGTTTATTACCAATGATTGGAAATATGGGTATTCTGTTTGTACTTCACATACTTTCGTATTATTGGGGTATTTTTTAACAACAAGAATATATCAACTCTGTTTGATTGGAATTCCTTTACCTCTCAGTTACATGACACTTTCAAGTGTTTGCCATACCTAAGCATTGTTATTTGTTGAAGATGGGTGACGGATATATGTGGATTCATTATACTATTCTCTCTGACCTTATGGGTTATGGATTATTTGGCAATAGCCGTGATAAAAATGTTTTTTAAACTGTATCATTTTAGTAATTTCAAATATGCAGTTCTAGGGAAATAGGTTTTCTGCTATCTGTATAAGTCTATGATCACAACCCCTTACCTTATTTTGGAAGATGACACTTGCATGAAATGCATCTTTTCACATGCTCTGTATGGAAGAAAAAATCGATAATGCAATAATGACAAAGAAATTCCAAATAAAGTTTTTTGTTTTTTTTTTTTACATACATTGACATTTAATTTGACTTGATGTGCAGTCTAAAAAAGTACCCTGGGGCTGATTGCATTACCACCCAAGACTTGAAAATCTCTTAAAATGGGCCACTTAGGGTGCAATTGTCCTTTCAACCACTACCATAAAATGCCTAATCTCACAGGATTTTTTTAAGCACTCACTCTATTTAATAATGATAAGAAAAACTAACACTTCCTCTGTCCCCAATATGTAAGGGATGTGCTAAGTGCTTCGCGGTCATTGCCTCTGTTAATTCTCATGAAACCATGGGTCAGTACTTTTATGTTCATTTTACAGAGGACAAAACTGAGGTTAAAGGAGGTTAGCACTGGAAGGTCCCACAGTGAATCAGTGACTGGGTTGGGATTTGCCCCTAGGCCGTCTGGCTCTAGAACCCATGCCCTGGGCCTAATCAAAAGAGGAAACACAAGATAAAAACAAGCCCAAATTGTGTGTGGTAAAGTAAGACCAGACAACTTTAATAAAATATGATGAAATAATTAGCCGATGTGGAGTGATCTAAAAACATGTTATTTTAAAGTACTTCTAGGTAGACTATCCCTTTGGTTCCAACAGAATCACAAGGCAAACAGGAGTCCCCACATTACAGCCAGGAAGGGCCCCACTAAGAGCAGACTAACCTATGAATATTGATCAAGGACAGGGCCGGAATTATCACCCTGCTCTTCTGAGTCCAAACCCAGATCTAATTCCACAGCTGTCCAGCTACCTTTAAAGCATGGCTTTCACGGGATGCCTTTTTATTTCTTAGTATGATTATTTTGCCTGCTTCCTCCCATATCTTTAAAACTTCAAGTACTGAACTTTGAAATAACTTATTTTGGGGACAGGAAAGACCCTAGGCCATTTTGCATTTCCCAAGTGATTTGAGGTTTTGGTTTAAATGGTCTGAGGCAGGACTGGGACAAGGGTAGTGCTTTGAAGCCCAGTAAGTTACTCTAAATGGCATCCAGGGTGGAGAAGCCGGGCTCCTAGTGGATTGCTAAAACATAAACTGCCAAGCTAAATCAAGTTAGGCTCAGGCTCTACACAGAGAAACTCAGAAACTCAACTTCACAGGTTCGCTCCTCAAGCCAAGAAGGCAAAGCATTCAGGGTAGAAAAACAAAAGAGCAGAACACCAGCAAAAGTAAATCTGCCCTCTCAACCGAGGGAATAACAGAAATCTTCCAATTCCGCCACATGTGGAAGGTGTGCAGGAGATGCAGCATTCCTAGGTGCTTGGGGGGATATACTTAGAGGTGTGACTACAATGTTATTGAAGCCTCGTTATTAAACCAATTCTGAATAGATATACTTTGTGGCCCTAAAAGCTGCTGGTTCTACTCTGCTACATGTGAAACTAGAGCATTTGGAAGAAAAACATGAACACCCATGAAAAGAACAGAATGGATTGCCAAAGGGAATTAGTCTTTGAATCCATCCCAGCATCATTTCTTGACTATTTGTCTACTAAGAATTGGTCAGCAATGAGATTTGGTATAAGTGAATACATATGGTCCCAACTTACAATGGTTCGACTTATGATTTTTTGACTTTACAATGGTGCAAAAGCCATACACATTCAGTAGAAACTGTTCTTGGACCATTGAATTTTTATCTTTTCTGTGCTGGTGAGATGCGGTAGAATATACAGCATGATACTCTTGTGGTGCTGGCCAGCATAAGCAACCCGCCCTCTGGGTCCACCCTGTGATCATGGGGGCAAACAACCCATACACTGACAACCTTTCTGTGTCCGTATAGTCATCCTTTTTTTCATTTTTGGTACAGTATTCAATACATTAGATATTCAATACTATAAAATAGGTTTTGTGTTAGATGATTCTGTCCAACTGCAGGCTAATGAAAGTGTTCCGAACATGTTTAAGGTAGACTAGGCTAAGCTAAGCTGCTTGGTAGGCTAAGTGTATTAAATGCATTTTCAACTTATGATATTTTCCTAGTATTACACTACTATTGGGATGGAATCCCACAGTCTTGAAAGAAAGATCTGTATATCTGCAGTACTAGCCCAAACAACTAAAGGCACAAGTTGGGAAGAAAAGAATGAGAAGGTAGAATGAAGGAAGTAGGCATTGGACATGGAGGAAGAGTACTTCACACCCACAAGGATGGCTCTAATCAAAAAGGTGGACTTACCAAGGGTTGGTGAGGATGCAGGGAAACTGAAACCTTCATAAATTGCTGGTGGGAATGTAAAATGAAACAGCCACTTTAGAAAACAGCTTGGCAGTTTCTTAAAAAGTTAAAAGGGTACTTACAGTGTGACCCCACAGTTCTTAGGTATACACCCAAAAGAAATGAGAACATATCAGCAGAAAGCCTTAAAAGCAAATATTCATAGAACTATTCATAAGAGCCAAAAAGTAGAAGCAGTTCAAATGCCCAGCATCTGACAAAGGGTAAACAAAATGTATACTATGGACTGAATGTTGGTATTCCCCCAGATTCCTGTGTTGAAACCTAATCCCCAATGTGGTGGTGTTTGGAGTTGGGAACCTTTGGGAGGTCATGAGGGTAGAGCCCTCATGAATGGTATTAGTGCCTTTATAAAAAATGATCGCACAAAACAGATTCAAAGAGGTACAATGCACCCCGATGTTTATAGCAGCATTATCGACAATAACCAAAATATGGAAAGAGGCCAAATGTTCATTGACTGATGAACATATAAAGAAGATGTGGTATATATATATATACATATATATGTATATATATACATATATATATATATATACACACACACACACAATGGAATATTAAACCATCAAGAAGAATGAAATCTTGCCATTTTCAGTGACATGGAGCTAGAGGGTATTATGTTAAGCAAAGTAAGTCAGAGAAAGACAAATACCATATGATTTCACTCATATGCGGAATTTAAGAAACAAAACAGATGAACATAGGGGAAAGGTGGAAAAAAAAAAAGAGAGACCCCCACAGAGATCCCTCATCCCTTCTGACATGTTAGGACACACCAAAAAACAAAAACAAAAACAAAAAAAGACAAACAACAAAAACAGCCATCTAAGAACCAGGAAGCAGGCTCTCACCAGACACTGAATCTGTCAACATCTTATTCTTGGACTTCCCAGCCTCCAGAACTCTGAGAAATACATGTCTACTGTTTGTAACCCATGCCATAGTATTCTGTGATAGTGGCCCTAACAGACTAAGACCATGTTCTACATCCATATAATGGAATACTACTAAGCAACATAAAGGAATGGACAATTGAAACACATGCATACACAAGTCTCAGAAGCCTTATGTCAAGTGGAAGACTACCTATTATTTCATTCCATTCACATGAAATTTCTAGAAAAGGCAAAACTATAGAGGCAGAAAGCAGATCAGTGGTTGCCTAAGGCTGGGAGTAGGAGCAGGAATTGACTACAGACAAACACAAAGGTACTTTTTTGAGTGATAGGATTTTAAACTTGGATGGTGATGATAGATGCACAATTACATAAGTTGACTAAAAATCATTGAATTATACATTTACAATAGGTAAGTTATATAGTATATAAATTATACTCAGTAAAGCTTATTAAGGTAAGAGAAGTAAAGAATAAGAATTATGGAGGGGGTAGGAACATTCAGGAAACAGGAGAAAAGAAAGACATACACAAATTCACTAAGAAGCTGCATCACCAGAGATTGTGAAAGCAGACACGGTGCTTCCCTGCATTCTGTGCTTTATTCTTTGTGTTTATATTTTTTGACTCAAATATTACACCCAAGAGTTTACAGAATTTTAGAAATATTTGGTATAAACAACATAATTTCAAATATTATCTCACTCTAACAGTGAAGAAAAATAGGCGAAGTAAAACATCACATACGTATTCGTCACCGCTTCTTTGTATGTTGCATTTTCCTGAGCATTTGGCTTCCAAATTCAGGTCATACATATTATATTGCCTTTGCACCAAGTGAATTATACCAAAGTTTTACACCATTTTCGGGAGCTTGCAGTACCTGTGAAGTCAAGCTGCTGTTTCTTGACATCGCTGAGTACCATTTCTCATGACCTGAAGAAAATATCTCCCTTTCCTGCCACTTTGTGTGTCGGTTTCTCCTGATGCCCACATTTCCTCTCCTTTTCGTTGTCAGTGGGAAATTTTTAGAAAGCAGAGATGAGAATGTAAATCATATAGAACTATACTGTGTGTTAACAAACAAAACTTTTCCTCCTTCACTTCATGAAAATAAGGACAATAGCAACCCCATCAAAGCAAGGTGGGGAGGGGGGAGAGAGGCTCCTTCTCCCCATTGCTTTACTCTTCCTTTGCTTTGGTCTCCACTGTAGCTCACCTGCCATGTCCCTACCTGGCAGCCCAGCCTATGAATTACCTCCCCACAGTGTCCTATGCTTTACATTTCTTGTAATATACATGCAGTTTTGTTATCAAGTGATGCACAGCAAAGGAAACACGATGTTTTAAATTTTTCACTCAAGACCTCACATGATTCCTTCTCCACTTAAAAAAAAAATACATCTAAGCTAGATTGAAGAATATTTTGGCAACTGATATTTGGGAACAGTCATATTGGAAAATTTGTCAGTTGCTGACAGTGTAACACTATGTTCTGTGTGCCTCTGACCTAAAGACTGCCACAGAGAAATAAATTGGAAATGTAAATTTTTTAAAAGGAGAATAGAGGTATAAACAGTTATTTCAAAAGTCTTTTCAATGACAAGGCTAAGAGGTGTTTGGAATGCTTGGCTACGTTCTAATGCACACCCCATCTTGCATTCTGCAGGAATTCAGGCAGCTGAAAAGTGTACCATCCATTATATGTGGTGTCTTGCTCATTCAGCGAGAGCTTGATGACATAGGGCAGGGTTTCTCAACCTCAGCACTGACATTTTGGGTCAGATTTTTTTTTTAAGATTTTATTTTTAAGTAGTTATTCTTAAGTCCCCAACATGGGCCTCAAACTCACAACCCCGAGATCAAGAGTCACGTGCTCTACCCACTGAGCCAGCCACGCATCTCCTGGGCCAGATTATTCTTTATCCTGTAAGATGTTTAGCAGCATCCCTGCTCACTACCCAGTAGATGTCAGTAGTCACACCCTCTCCCCACACCCCCACTTGCGAATTGTGGCAATCCAAATTGTTTCCACGTATTGCCAACTCTTCCCTATCGGATGAAGTCACCTCCAGTTGAAAAACTACTAGAGGCTCTCCCCAGTCTGAACCTGCAGACCCCAAAACACTGGAATCAGGGCTAAACTGTGGACATAGAGGATCCAGTAAATGCATTCCAGGCTCTCTACAGAAAGGTATGAGCCCAGAGCTAAACGTCTAATATAATCTAAAAATATTTAAACACCCTGGGGGAGGACAGGGCAACACACCCTGCAGCAGTTACCTGGTTATCATACCTTACTTATGAACACTTGGGAAATACTGGAATTTAGGCTCTTGGATCACTAACTTACCCATGAACTCTCAAGCAGCAGAAGTATAAACATCCATAGCAGTGACATAAAAAAGAACCAAGTGTCACACTTTCATAATTAACAAATTTTCCAACCTACCCTTAATATCTGTATTGTTCAATTTAGCTGAGATTTTTTTTTTTTTTTTTTTTTTTTAGAGAAATCCAATCAAGAAGTACAAATGGGTAAAACAAACAAACTAACTAAAGGATTTGACAAAAGAAACACATGAAACTGAGCAGCTTACCAGACAAATGAAAGCTTCTCCCTCACCGGAGAAAATGGCTTTTGTTTCCCTCGGCCACACTCAGCATACAGACATTTAAGGAAATCTGTCCCTAAATGGCAATTTCTTTCCTCATGACAAAAGATCCTAAATATTTTTTGTTTGCGAGTAAAAAAATGCCCTCCTAACAAAAAACAGTTGTAGACGTTTTGTAATTCTTTTTAGAAAAAATAACCGAAGACACATAGTCTAATTCACTGCAGCTGAAATTTCATTTACTAACTAACCACACTAATGAGCTGCTGCCCGGGGACTTCTAATTAGATTCGCTGTATTTCTGTCGCTGACATTAATTTCCTTACTTCGACTCATAGAAAAAGTTTGATGCTTCCCGGATTTTTCAAGCAGGAAAAATTCAAGGATTCCACCAGTTTTTAACTAATCCTAAATTTGGTTTAACCGCACCAGTTGTATGGCATAACATATTTCTGAATCAGAAAACAACGCTGACATTCCTATACATGTCAATACTCATTTTATCAAGATGGCGGGTAAGCTTGTATTCGAAACTGTTGTTCATTATACTATTTGTGTTCTCTATATACACTCCCAGGTTAGGTCAGAAGACTAAGTCCATAGAGCCATAAAGCCATATTCTCCGATTCAAAATTACATTCAAAGGACTTTCAGAAGGTTGGCTTCCAACTGGTTTTCTATTTGCTAATTCCACAATTTAAAACGTTGTTCTGCTACTATTTTATTATAATTGCATTACACCGAACTTCCTGCATTAGTCTCAGCATGAAATTGAAAGGGGTACTTTTCAAATAAATCTTATGTGCATCTTCTATTACATCACTGAATAAATAAAAACAATGCAAGCCTCGTCCAGCTTATAAACACCAGATTTGCAAAGAATCCACAGATCTAAATGGCCACAGCTGCCCTACCCTACCCCCAGGCCATGTGCTGTCCTGATATGGAAGCCATTATGAAAACGCTCAGAACTTTCAGAAAGAATGCGGAATGCTATACAACAGGCATACAGAGATGACCCAGCATAGACCCGTCTCAAAATTATCTCCCACCATACAATGCCGGAAGTTTTCTGTATCTCTTTATCACAGGGTCTAATATTCTTCAAATTACAAATCTCTTTGAATTAACAAGCTTCTTTCAAATGCAAATGACTCCCAGAGAGGTGATTATATTCTTTAATTAATTAAGGCAGATTGCATTGCTCTTAATACCTAACTAACGTTATCCAGGATGAGGGATTACCGGGCAGTTAACAGCAGCTGAACGGTAGCTGCGGTGCGATGGGCAGCTGTCATGATAGTGGTGGTGTGCAAATAGCAAGCATTAACCCTGTGCCAGGCCCTGTGCCAGGACCCCTATGTGGACTGCCTCGTTTAACACTCCCAAAAATCCTGGGAAAGAATTTCAGGGAGGCAAAGTAAGTGGTTCTCAAAACACGGTCCCCTGATCAGCCTCAGCAGCAGCATCTGGGAGTTTGTTACAAATGCAAGCTCTCAGGCTCCACCACAGACCTAGTTATCAGAAACTCGGAGTGAACTCAGCAGTCCGTGGTGTTACAAACCCCCCAGACGCTTCTGACGCTCGCTAAATTTGCGGCCCACTGGGCTAGATTTGTAGAGGAAGGTCACACGCAAGCACACATACGTACATGCGCAGACACACACGTACAGACTAAATCAGTCAGAGTTTCCAACCGACTTATGAACGAATACTGAGTTTAAGGGGAAGCGGTTGGTCCCAAAGAGCAGGGGCAGATTGCAGCACGTCCCAGAGTTGCTTCCCAAGGCCCCAGGATCCCCAGCAGCGACTGATGATGTCTGTGCAAGCCAGATCCAAGGAGTGGAGCCAAGGAGTGTGCGGCACCATAGTCCACTCTTTCAGAGGAGCGCAAACCATCTCTCTATTAATAAGAGAACTGGTGGCCGATAGCTGGCCTTTCCTAGTTCTTGGAATAAACTTAAAGACCACATTCTCTCTGTAAGAGAGTTAGGTTCTAAAAATTGCAGGGAAAATATCTTCTACTCCCTGTTTTTTCAAAGCAAAAATCACTCATTGCACATACTGCAGTTTTCCATTGTTCCTGGGTTTTAGATGCTAATATTTTGGCATCGCAATGTTTACAATGCATTATTAAAATCTGGAGCTGTACTATTAAAATACCACCCAATCTTGCCTGCTGAAATAATGAGAAGTTCATTAATACTCATTAAACTCGCTCAATAAAAATTAAAGAACTGTTACAAGTTTTTTAAAAGTCTCAGACCCAGGAGGAAAAGCTAAGTCAGCCCTAGCTGGATTGTTCGTCTGATTTCTCTGCCCCAGGCTAGGAGGAATCCCCACAAGCTCGTTTCCCCCACAGTAGTACAAGTAGTGTCCCTATTTCACAGTGCATAAACTTAACTCAGAGAGGTTAAGCACATGTAGGAAATTGCAAAGTCTAGTCTAGAGAAACTGATGGTCAACTCCCAAATCCAAGCTGTAAACCACTTTTGATTAAGAAGAAAGAGTAAGTGGGTAATTTGGGAGCATGAAGCATTTCATAGGGAGAGCAGTTTCCAAGGCAGCCATTTTAAGGGCAGAATAAAGGTACCTAGCAAGAGCGGGGGTGGACCAGAACAAACTATCCAGTTCAAAACTCACTGCAGCCAGTCCCATGCCCTGAAAAGGGAGAGGAGATGCTCTCTCTTTCACCATATGACTTTCTGCTCTCAAGACCTAGAATTCACCCTTGTCCTATTGGTACAAGATTTCAAGTAGAGGTGAATCCCAGAGCTTTGGAAGGGTGGGTGGAGACCAGAATCAGCATTTAAAATAAATCTAGGCAAAATACACTCTGAGTTACCACCAAACAAACGAAAAACCAAGTTTTGGAAATAGCCCATTCTTAAAGCAAGGTCTACATAATTAATCATTCGTTTCTTTTTTTCTACATTTATGTATCATTTATATTGGCATTTCTCATGATCCTGCATTGGTTATTTCCAGGTTGACCTATCATATGGACTCTCCGCACTGCTCTGTGCTCCAGGTAACTGACCCCCATGCTTTACACAAGCTTCCTGGCCCTCTGGCTTTTCTGACTGAGTTCATCAGATGGGAGGTGATGGCAGGAGATCAAAGATGGGAGGAGTCTGGGGCACCTGGGGGGCTCAATCGGTTAAGCATCTGTCTTTGGCTCAGGTTGTGATCCCAGGGTGTTGGGATGGAGCCCCACGTCAGGCTCCCTGCTCAGCGGGAGCCTGCTTCTCCCTCTCCTCCCGGCTTGTGCTCTCTCTCGCTAGCTCTGTCACTATCTGTCTCTCTCAAATAAATAAATAAAATCTTTAAAAAAAAAAAAAGATGGGAGGAGTCTGAGTAGTTACTACCTCTATACCTCCTATGCCATCTCGGCAGGAGCCGTGTTAATTTACCTTGAGCCACGATTCCTGGGAGGCAACCCCTCCCCCACCACTATAGCTCCTATGGAGGTCTGGTAACAACTCCCTCCTCTTACTCCTTCTGGCATAAGGTGACTGACAGCTTTCCCTGTTCCCAGTCCCTGGGTACTTCACCATGTATTGGTGATTCCGTCCATCTTGCCCACACTTTCGTAGGTAGTCCCATCATTAAACTGTTCCCAGAGTGGGTACTCTCTTTCCTGCTGAGATCCTGAGTGATATAACCATAAATTTAGAAACACAATGCTTTCTACCAGATCCCTATTAGCTTTTTTTTTTTTTAATGAAGCTTCTTTCAATGCATCTGTTGGCATCAGGCTGCCAATTTCAAAAGTCGTATCACTCTATGAAGACTATGCATGTAATTCATGTAAAATACTTTGTATAATAAGTGCTCAATAAATGGCAAATGGGATTAGTATCATTATTATTGTTATTGGTAACTTAATGTTTATTATTAGAATGAAACACAATGTACATAATTCAGAGGAAGGCAGATTTTGAATTAATGATGAGCTTTTTAATAATTACAGGTCCAGCAATGAAATGGCCAGCCTTATAAACAGAATTTATAAAGTACTTTCATGTCTGTGGTCTCATATCATTTTCACAACAACCCTGTGAGGTAGGTACATTATTAGCCTCTTGCTCAGATGTGGAAACTAAGACTTAGAGGACGACTTCCCCAACAACAGAGCTACCGAATGTTGGAGCCAGCATTGAAATCTTGCTATTGGGCCAGGTTCTACCCACCCATCCAGAGCACAAGGGGCAGCACAGTCCACTGTGCTTGGACAGCACTCCCCACTCCTCCTGCTTTAATTTGCCCACCCGAGTCGCAGTTAGATGTGTTCTGGTTTGCCATATTGTAAAATCTTGCTCTGCAAGAAAAGGGAAACTAAAATGGAAGTAGGTTAATGCTTTAATAGATTATCAAGTGTGTGATGACTCAGGCTAGGGGGGAGGGAAGGCACTAAAGGGGAAGTATGTGATAGAGTCCCAATGAAATATATACTTCTTAAATATTTGACCACTGCTGAGAGCCACCTGGGAGAGAATGAGTAATCCGTGGCAAAGAACCCAGCAGAGTGGGGGAGTACATAAAACAGCAATAAGCCATGGCCTTTTTTCATCTTCAATCTTTCTAAACAACAGTGGACAAGAGCTTCATGGGTAATGATGCAAAAATTGATTGAGTGGGTTGTCCTTCAAGTTAGCTGAGCCTCTCTCTGTATCTGCATTTCCAACTGTTATCAAGGGTCTCAGAAATTATGGTGCAGATCATGAAATTTATGCTTGACAAATAATTATCAAGAAGAAAAAGAGCCTTAGTAAACACCAAGTATTGGTGGGGAGAAACTTGGTGCTCAGCCTAACATTTGATTTTGTTAATATAAATAATATATTAACAAGTGAACAACTTGGATTCAATCCAAACCACTCTACTGTAAGTGCTTTGCTAAAACTTACCATTGGTATTTACTTCTATAAATAACAGCCATAATTGGAATAGTTTTCTAGATACGTCAGTTTGTATCTTATGACAAATATCCTTTTAAAGATCTTTATCACTGCAAGCATTTTAGAGGAACCTTTGAATTAGATGGTTGGGGAGTGGTGTCTGACCACCCCTGCTGTGGGACAGAAGAGGGAGTTCAGGGGACAGCCCTGAGCAGGGTCTTCAAGGAAGTGTAGGACTGAGGTGGGAAGAACGGAGAAGGATAAGGTCTCCCAGGCTCGATGTGGCAAAATGCTGATGATGGAATCTGAGGCAGTCTGGATTCTGGAAGAGGCTACAGGACCTTAGTCCACCTTAACTGTCATCCACCCATCCAAGCATGAGAAGGCTGGGTAGAGACCTAAATGGGGGCAATGGGGTAATAGAAAAAGTACAGTGTCCAGAGTAAGACACAACTGGCTTCAATTTCTGACACCTCCACCCAGCAGTTGAATGGCCTTGAACAAGGTTCCTAAAGGTTGTGAGTCTGTTTCCTCATCTGCAGTGTGGCAATAATAATATCTTCCTCATGAAGCCCTTGAGGACTAAATGAGGGAATGTATATGATAAGCCCAGGACAATGCTGGGCAAAAATTTTGTCCTCAATATATTGTGGGGCATAGTTATTATTATTTTCTAAATGTCTCGAGGGCAACAAATTAAAAAATGCAGGATTCTTGGGAGATTTATTTCTCACATGCATTGCCCAGTTGATGTTTACTACAATGTTGAACTTCATATTAAGTTAAAAGGATGTGGCCTATTTAAGTCCGCCATCCCTGGATTCAAATCATAGCTCTCTATTTTCTATGTGTGGCCTTGGGAAAGTCAGATGACCTCTCTGTTGGTTTCCTCTTCTGTAAAATGGAAATAATAATTTCACTGCAGGACTAGGGTAATATTTGGGGAGAGCCTATAGAAAGTGAATAACATAAACTAGATGCTTAATAATAAGTAACAGCTGTTGCTATTCTTCTCTCTGCAGAGCTTCTGGCTACATTAATCATTCTGTTCTTCTCACCTCAAATTTAAGATACTCCTTGAGTCATTTTCTGAGCACTAAAAGAAACTTTCCCCAAAAAGACAATGCCCCTTTCCATCCTCCAGGAGCAAATATTAATATCACACAGTGTTTTAACCTTCACAAAACATACTCAGATATGTTATTATATTTAATCCTTCAACAACCTCATGAGGCAGAATTAGCCCCATTTTACAGATGTGGATGTCCATTTGGAACGAGACTAACTGGATTGCCTATAGTCACTCAAGCAGGAAGGGGCAGGAAGCTGGCACTCAAACCAGTTCTTTCGACAAAGCTCACATCCCTTCAGCTCTCCCGGGCATCTGTCTCCACCAATCAGGGGAAAATATTCTTTGGCATGTGAGTGATCATTAAAGATGAGTTCACCATAGCGAGAAGAAAAGGCTAGAGTTTCTCACAGTATGAGTCAATTAATCAATGAGAACTCTAGCTTTCCATCACATTTTCTACACCAAATACGAATGCTCACATTCAGACATGAGTTTCTCAAAATGTAGACTTCTGTGGGCTTGTTAGCATCTACTCTTAAATGACCCATCTTGCTGAAAGTGTTAGTTATGTTTGTGAGCACCTATCAGCAAAGGTGTTTGCTGCTGTCATTTCAACTGGAAGCTCTTCAGAGGCAAAGACCACATCCATTTGATGTTCCACCTCCATATAATGTTCAATGGTGCCCAAAACTACAGTACATCAAACAGCAATTCAGAAGAAACTTGCATTTTGTCACCTACCAAATAGGGGAGTGACCTGCCCTTAGAACATTACAACAATAAGCATACCTCATGCCCAGCATGGGACTAGGCTCTTCATACCCATTACCTCACTTAATCCTCAAGAGCCTCATAAGGTAGATACTATTATTGCCGCTTTACAGTATGAGGAAACACACCCTCAAAGGTTAAGAAACTTGTTCAAGGGCATTTAACTCCCAGGCAGAGGTGTCAAGATTTGAAGCCAGGTGTTTCTTATTCTGAATGCTGTGCTTTTTCTGCTACCCCACATTGCCTCCCATGGAGCCTGTACCCAGCCTTTTGTTTGGATGGATGCACATAACTTAGAGGTTAACTAAGACACCCAGTAGCCTCCTCCAGATTCCATATTGCTCCAGTCTCCATCACCAGCATTTCTTTCTGCAGTCATCAGCATGCTTATTCTGGAAGGTCTTCTCCCTCTCCATTCCATCTACCCAAATCCTATATACCCTCAAGCTCAAGGCTTACTTCCCTGGGAGCCTGCTTACCCACTCGCAGCCAAATAAATGTCTTACCCTTTACCCACTAAGTCATTCTTAGCTGGACCCACATACATTAGCACTTAGTCACATACCATCACACAGTCTTTCTCACCTATTACATGATGAACTAGCATGGTATGGTGGAGTTCTAGCCCAACTGACCATAGACTGGCACTGTGACTTTCAGTAAGTTATTTAACCTTTCTGAGCCTCAGTTTTCTCATCTGTAAGTAAGTATTCTCCAAAGTTGTCTCTAGTTTAAAAATTACTTTGTCTGTAGCCATAAGTCTTAACTCCTTAAGAAAAATGCAAGTTTCTCAAAGGCTTATATTTTTGTTTTTCTCTATAATATCAGACAGAGAGAAAGCATTGAATAAATACTTGTCAGGAGTTTGACTGATGGACTAAAATATAGATTTCAAATGATAAACAAATAAGATAAATAACAACATCTAATAGCATGAAGAAAAGGATGTGTGAGAGATCTAATATTAACATTATAGTTCTAGATGGGCAGTCAGCAAAATAGGATAAAATTATTTTATTTGAAATAAAAAATAAACTGAAGATGACTCACTCATTATAAATAAAGTCCTCCAAATCAACCATTTTTGATGAATAAGGCAAAAATGAACCACTGACATAGACTTTATAGCAAAAAGGTAAACATATATTTGGCTTATACAGATAAGAACCAATCTTTGTTATTTGTAGAGGAAGAAAACCAAATTTTTCAAAACATACCAGAGATTTGCCACTTTTTAACATTCAACCAAAACTGTAGCAATACATTAACATAAAATTTCCTTCTGTAGCTGGCCTCTATGTCAATGTCTTCACAGTAATAAATGGTTGAAATTGTGTACGAAAAAAAAGAATAAAAGTTGTCACCTTAAACTTACATGATGTTATATGTCACATATATCATTAAAAAAAATTGGTGGGGGAGCGCCTGGGTGGCTCAGTCAGTTGAGCATCTAATTCTTGGTTTCAGCTCAGGTCATGGTCTTGGGGTCATGAGGTCTAGCCCCTGTTGGTCTCCATGCTCAAGTGTGGAGTCTTCTTGTCCTTCTCCCTCCCCCCAACCACTCACACTCTCTCTCTCCCTCTCTATAAATAAGTGAAATATTTTTTTTAAAAAATTTTAAGTGAAAGAATCAGTATCCAAGTCTTGTTTTGAATAAAGCTCCAATTTCTGGTGCTGGTTTTCAAAAAGGAAGCTAAAACTTGATTCACCTACTCTAAGCTACTTCTGAAACTATTCATGAGTACTGACCTTCCATTTTGTTCTTTCAATAAATATTTTCTAAAATATTCTTTGCAGAGATTACCATCCTAATTTATAACATCAGTAGATAACAGATTAAGTTCAATAATACTTAATTTTTTTTTAATTTTATTGTTATGTTAGTCACCATACAATACATCATTGGTTTTTGATGTGGTGATCCACGATTCATTGTTTTCGTATAACACCCAGTGCTCCATGCAGTACATGCCCTCCTTAATACCCATCACCGGGCTAACCAATCCCCCCTCCCCCCTCCCCTCTAAAACCCTGTTTGTTTCTCAGAGTCCATAGTCTCTTATGGTTCATCTCTCCTCCAATTCCCCCTCCCCATTTTTCCCTTCCTTCTCCTAATGTCCTCCATGTTATTCTTTATGTTCCACAAATAAGTGAAACCATATGATAATTGACTTTCTCTGCTTGACTTATTTCACTTAGCATAATCTCCTCCAGTCCCATCCATGTTGATGTAAAAGTTGGGTATTCGTCTTTTCTGATGGCTGAGTAATATTCCATTGTACATAGGGACCGCATCTTCTTTATCCATTCATCTGTTGAAGGGCATCTCGGCTCTTTCCACAGTTTGGCTATTGTGGACATTGCTGCTATGAACATTGGGGTGCATATGGCCCTTCTTTTCAGTACATCTGTGTCTTTGGGGTAAATACCCAGGAGTGCAATTGCTGGGTCATAGGGTAGCTCTATTTTTAAATTTTTGAGGCACCTCCACACTGTTTTCCAAAGTGGCTGTACCAACTTGCATTCCCACCAACAGTGTAAGAGGGTTCCCCTTTCTCCAAAACCTTTCCAACATTTGTTGTTTCTTTCCCTGTCCATTTTTGCCATTCTAATGGGTGTAAGGTGGTATCTCAGTGTGGTTTTGATTTGGATTTCCCTGATGGCTAATGATGATGAACATTTTTTCATGTGTTTGTTAGCCATTTGTATGTCTTCTTCAGAGAAGTGTCTTTTCATATCTTCTGCCCACTTTTTGACTTGATTATTTGTTTTTTGGGTGTTGAGTTTGAGAAGTTCTTTATAGATCTTGGATACCAGCCCTTTATCTGTAGTGTCATTTGCAAATATCTTCTCCCATTCTGTGGGTTGCCTCTTTGTTTTGTTGACTGTTTCCTTTGCTGTGCAGAAGCTTTTTATCTTGATGAAGTCCCAAAAGTTCATTTTTGCTTTTGTTTCACTAGCTTTTGGAGATGTATCTTGAAAGAAGTTGCTGTGGCCGATGTCAAAGAGGTTACTGCCTATGTTCTCCTCTAGGATTTGGATGGATTCCTGTCTCACATTGAGGTCTTTCATCCACTTTGAGTTTATCTTTGTGAATGGTGTTAGAGAATGGTCGCGTTTCATTCTTCTGCATGTGGCTGTCCAATTTTCCCAGCACCATTTATTGAAGAGACTGTCTTTTTTCCATTGCATGTTTTTTCCTGCTTTGTCAAAGATTATTTGACCATAAAGTTGAGGGTCCATATCTGGGCTCTCTATTCTGTTCCATTGGTCTATATGTCTGTTTTTGTGCCAGTACCATGCTGTCTTGGTGATCACAGCTTTGTAATATAGCTTGAAATCGGGCAATGTGATCCCCCAGCTTTGTTTTTCTTTTTCAACATTTCCTTGGCGATTTGGGGTCTTTTCTGGTTCCATACAAATTTTAGGATTGTTTGTTCCAGCACTTTGAAAAATGTCATTGGAATTTTGATCAGGATGGCATTGAAGGTATAGATTGCTCTGGATAGCATAGACATTTTAACAATGTTTATTCTTCCAATCCATGAGCATGGAATATTTTTCCATCTTTTTGTGTCGTCTTCAATTTCTTTCATGAGTGTTTTGTAGTTCCTAGAGTATAGATCCTTTACCTCTTTGGTTAGGTTTATTCTGAGGTATCTTATGGTTTTGGTGCTATTGTAAATAGAATCGTTTCTCTAATTTCCCTTTCTACAGTTGTGTTGTTAGTGTATAAGAAAGCAACTGATTTCTGTGCATTGATTTTGTATCCTGCCACATTACTGAATTGCTGAATGAGTTCTAGTAATTTGGGGGTGGAGTCTTTTGGGTTTTCCACATAAAGCATCATGTCATCTGCAAAAAGAGAGAGTTTGACTTCTTCTTTGCCAATTTGAATACCTTTTATTTCTTTTTGTTGTCTGATTGCTGTTACTAGGACGTCTAGTACTATGTTGAACAATAGTGGCGAGAGTGGTCATCCTTGACGTGTTCCTGATCTTAAGGGAAAGGCTCTCAGCTTTTCCCCATTGAGGATGATATTCGCTGTGGGTTTTTCATAGATGGATTTTATGAACTTGAGGAATGTTCCCTCTATCCCTATACTCTGGAGAGTTTTAATCAGGAAAGGATGTTGTATTTTGTCAAATGCTTTTTCTGCATCAATTGAGAGGACCATATGGTTCTTCTCCCTCCCCTTATTAATGTGTTCTATCACACTGATTGATTTGCGAATGTTGAACCACCCTTGCATTCCGGGGATAAATCCCACTTGGTCGTGGTGGATGATCCTTTTAATGTATTGTTGGATCCTATTAGCTAGGATTTTGTTGAGGATTTTGGAATCCATATTCATCAGGGATATCGGTTTGAAATTCTCCTTCTTGATGGGGTCTTTGCCTGGTTTGGGGATTAAGGTAATGCTGGCCTCATAGAATGAGTTTGGAAGTTTTGCTTCTGTTTCTATTTTTTGAAAGAGCTTCAGGAGAATAGGTATTATTTCTTCTTTGACTGTTTGGTAGAATTCCCCGGGGAATCCATCAGGCCCTGGACTCTTGTTTTTTGGGAGGTTTTTGATCACTGCTTCAATCTCGTTACTGGTTATTGGCCTATTCAGGTTGTCAATTTCTTCCTGTTTCAGTCTTGGCAGCTTATAGGTTTCCAGGAAGGTCCCCATTTCATCCAGACTGCTCAGTTTATTGGCATATAGTTGTTGATAATAATTTCTAATACTTGTTTCTATTTCCTTGGTGTTAGTCGTGATCTCTCCCCTTTCATTCATAATTTTATTAATTTGGGTCCTTTCTCTTTTCTTTTGGATAAGTCTGGCCAGTGGTTTATTGATCTTATTAACTCTTTCAAAGAACCAACTTCTAGTTTTGTTGATCTGATCTACTGTGTTTCTGGTTTCTAATTCATTGATTTCTGCTCTAATTTTAATTATTTCTCTTCTAATGCGTGGCTTAGGCATCATTTGTTGCTTTTTCTCTAGTTCTTTAAGGTGTAGAGTTAGTTGGTGAATTCAGGATTTTTCTATTTTTTTGAGTGAGTCTTGGATGGCTATGTATTTCCCCCTTAGGACCGCCTTTGCAGTATCCCATAGGTTTTGGACCCATGTGTTTTCATTCTCATTGATTTCCATGAATTGTTTTAGTTCTTCTTTGATTTCCTGGTTGACCCAAACATTCTTGAGCAGAGTGGTCTTTAGCTTCCAAGTGTTGGAATTTCTGCCAAATTTTTTCTTGTGATTGAGTTCCAGTTTTAGAGCATTGTGGTCTGAGAATATGCAGGGAATAATCTCAATCTTTTGGTATCGGTTGAGACCTGATTTGTGACCCAGTATATGGTCTATTCTGGAGAAAGTTCCATGTGCGCTCGAAAAGAATGAGTATTCTGTTGTTTTAGGGTGGAATGTTCTGTAAATATCTATGAGGTCCATCTGGTCCAATGTATCATTCAAAGCTCTTGTTTCCTTGTTGATTTTCTGCTTAGATGATCTGTCCATTGCTGAGAGTGGAGTATTGAAGTCTCCTACAATTAACGTATTGTTATCAATATGACTCTTTATTTTGGTTAACAGTTGGCTTATGTAGATGGCTGCTCCCATGTTGGGGGCATAAATGTTTACAATTGTTAGATCTTCTTGTTGGATAGACCCTTTAAGAATGATATAGTGTCCTTCTGTGTCTCTTATTACAGACTTTAGTTTAAAATCTAATTTGTCTGATATAAGAATTGCTACCCCAGCTTTCTTTTGAGGTCTGCTGGCATGGAAGATGGATCTCCATCCCTTCACTTCCAGTCTGGATGTATCTTTAGGTTTAAAATGAGTCTCTTGTAGACAGCATGTGCATGGGTCCTGTCTTTTTATCCAATCTGCAACCCTGTGCCGTTTTATGGGAGCGTTTCGGCCATTCATGTTGAGAGTGATTATTGAAAGATATGAATTAATTGTCATCATGTTGCCTGTGAAGATGTTGTTCTTATAGATTGTCCCTGTAAATTTCTGTTGTAGATCACTCTTGGGGTCTTTCTCCTTTTATAGAACCCCCCTTAATATTTCTTGCAGGGCCGGGTTAGTGGTCACATATTCTTTCAGTTTCTGCTGGTCGTGGAAGCTCTGCATCTCTCCATCCATTCTAAATGAAAGCCTTGCCGGATAAAGTATTCTTGGCTGCATGTTCTTCTCATTTAGTACCCTGAATATGTCTTGCCAGGCCTTTCTGGCTTGCCAGGTCTCTGTGGATAGGTCTGACATTATTCTGATGTTCTTCCCTCTGTACATAAGGAATCTCTTCCCCCTAACTGCCCTTAAGATGGTTTCCTTGGTTCTAAGATTTGCAAGTTTTACTATTACATGCTGGGGTGTTGGCCTGTTTTCCTTGATCTTGGGAGGGGTCCTCTCTGCCTCTAGGACACGAATGTTTGTTTCATTCCCCAGATTAGGGAAGTTCTCAGCTACGATTTGCTCAAATACATCTTCTAGCCCTCTCTCTCTCTCCACTCCCTCCGGGATTCCAATTATTCTGACATTGGAATGCTTCATGGTGTCACTTATTTCTCTGATTCTGTTTTCATGGATTCTGAGTTGTTTTTCTCTGCCTCCTCTTTTCCCTTTTTATCTATTAAATTGTCTTCCAGGTCGCTTATTCTCTCTTCTGCCTCAGTTACCCTAGCTGTTAGATTATCTAGATTGGATTGGATCTCATTGATAGCATTTTTAAGTTCTGCAAATTCCCCTTTTATTTCTGCCCTTAGAGACTCTATGTTGCCATTAATTGATTTCTCCATCCTAGCCATTGTCTTCACAATTGCTAGCCTGAATTCCATCTCCGACATCTTGGTTATATCTGCATCCATTTGTAAATCTGCAACATAAGTCATAATCTCTGAGTCTTTTCTATTTTGGGGGCTCCTCCTCCTAGTCATTCTGTTGTTGGGTGTTTGAGGAAATGTTTAGAGTCCAAATTATTGACCAGAACCCAAGCAAGATGCACCTGTTTTCTTGGGACCTTAGGGTTGCTGGCCTCTTGTTTTCCCAGCCTGTCTTCTGGGGGAGGGGCCTGCCATGCTGTTACTCAGGCAACCCTGTTTGGGGGGATTTGCCCTGCGCCCCTGTGGCGGGGGGTGGGCTCAGTGGGAATCAGTTTTGGGGGCTTTTGTTCTCTGGCGGCTTTCCCTGGGGGCTTTCCATGTCTCTTCTGTGAGTCAGAGCAGAAGAGACCGTTTCCAACCCTCTGCCTCAGAGCAGAGAGATCACAGTCTGTTCTTCAGTGAGCTCTCCAGGCCACACTGTCTCCGTTTCTGTCCGTGCTGCTATAAACTGCTGCATCCTGGGTTGTGTGCCCCTCCACAGCGCTCCCAGTCCTGCCTCCAGGTTGGGGCACATCTCTGCCCTTTGTGCTTCTAAAACCGCCAGCCGCTCCCAGTTCGCGCACATGCGCGACTCTGCCGCTCCGGGTTTCCACCCCAGGGGCTGCCCTAAAGTCCTTTCCCCGCACTACCGGTCTGCGAGCCTGTGCCCTGTCCGCAACGCGCGAGGCTATCACTCACCGGCGGTGTAGGATCCCCATGTCCAGGCACCCTCCCGCCGCCGTTTATCCTCCGATATCTGCCTGCAGAATCACGGCTCTCTGCTTTGTACCTCAAAACCAACCGCCTGCAATATTCTGTTTGGAGAGATCCAGATCTTCTTACATCTCGGGCTGGTTTCGTGGGTGCTCAGAGTGGTCTGGTAGATATCCAGCTCAATTCCGGGGACCAGCTGAAATAGGGTCCCCTACTCCTCTGCCATCTTTCCCCCAATAATACTTAAATTTTTAAAAAGTTTCTAAAGAACTTATACAATTCAACACCAAAAAGACAAACAATCTGAGTAAAAACTGGGCAGAGGACCTAAATAGACATTTTTCAAAGAAGAGATCCAGATGGCCAACAGACCCATGAAAAGATGCTCAAATCACTCATCATTAGGGAAATGCAAATCTAAACCATACTGAGATATTACCTCACAGCTGTTCGAATGGCTAAAGTCAAGAAGACAAGAAACAACAAGTGTTGGTGAGAATGTGGAGAAAAACAAACCCTGTGCACTGCTAGTGGGAATGCAAACTGGTGCAGCCACTGTGGAAAACAGTATGGAGCTTCCTCAAAAAACTAAAAATATAAATACTATATGATCCAATAATTGCACTATTGGGTATTTACCCAGGGAAAACAAAAACACTAACTAAAAAAGATATATGCACCCCTATGTTTATTGCAGCATTATTTACAGTAGCCAAGACATGGAAACAACTTAAATGTCCAGTGATAGATGAATGGATAAAGAAAATGTGATACACACACACACACACACACAAGCACAAACACACATATACACACACACAAACACACTCTGGAATATTACACAGCCATAAAAATAGATGAGATCACGCCATTTGAGACAACATGGATGGACCTAGAGGGTATTATGCTAAGTTAGACTGACAAAAACAAATATCATATGACTCCACTCATAAATGGAATCTAAAAAAAAATGAATAAAACAAAAAAGGAGAATCAGAACTATAAATACAGAGAACAAACTGATGGGTGCCAGAGGGGAGAGGGTGGGGGTTTGGGCAAAATGGGTGAAGAGGAGAGGGAGATACAGGCCTCCAGATATGGAATGAGGAAATCATGGGAATAAAGAGCAGAGCATAAGGAATACAGTTAATGATACTGTAATGACGATGTAATGGGACAGATGGGAGCTATACTTGTGAACATAGCACAGTGTATAAACTTGTCAAATCACTATGTTGTACACCTGAAACTAAGGTAACATTGTGTGTCAGCTATACTCAAAACTATAAAAAAGAAAAAAAAATTTAAATCTATCTAAATAGATCTTTAATCACTGCCCTTTATAAGAAATATTCTTTTTTTTTTTTTTTTAAGATTTATTTGATAGAGAGAAACACAGCAAGAGAGGGAACACAAGCAGGGGGAGTGGGAGAGGGAGAAGCAGGCTCCCCACGGAGCAGGGAGCCCGATGCGGGGCTCGATCCCAGGACCCCGGGATCATGACCTGAGCCGAAGGCAGACGCTTAATCGACTGAGCCACCCAGGTGCCCCTATAAGAAATATTCTTATAAAGATATCAGAAAGCATGTTACCTGTTATCTCCCTTTTATTGAAATATAATTCACATACCACAAAATTCATTGTTTTAAATTATACATTTCAATGGTTTTAGTATATTCACAAAGTTGCACAATTCTGTGGTGGGTTGAACAGTGACCCCTCAAAAGATAAGTCCGCCTGGAGCCTGTGAATGTGACCTTAAGATTGTAGTTAAGTTTATTGCATATGTAGTTAAGGATCTCGAGATGAAATCGTTTTAGCTTATCTGGATGAACTAAACCCAATGGCGAGTATTTTCCTAGAAGGCACAAAGGAAGAGAAATACAGAGAAGGTGATGTGAGGATGGAGGCAGAGATTCGAGTGATAGATCCACAAACCAAGGAATAACGAGACTTGCCAGCAGTCAGCAAAAGCTAGGAGAGAAGCTTTCCCTCAGAGCCTCCACAGAGGGAGCCAACACTGCTGATATTTTGATTTCAGACTTGGGGCCTCCAGACTGTGAGAGAATGAGTTTGTGTTGTTTCAAAACACCAAAGTGGTGGTTATCTGCTCCATAGCCCTAGAAAACTAATACAAATGCTCAGCACGATCTAATTCCAGAGTATCTTTATCACCCAAAAAACCCCATTAGCAGTCTTCCCCATCCCCCACCCCCAGCAACCACTAATCTATTTTCTCTCTCTGTGGATCAGTCTATTCTGGATCTTTAACAAAAATGGAATCATACAATGTATGGTCTTCTGTTTGGCTTCTTTCACTTAAAATAATGTTTTCAAGGTTCATTCATGTTGTAGTGTATATTATTCATTCTTTTTTTTTTTTTGACTGAATATTATTCCACTGTAGATATATCATATTCTGTTTATCTATTCATCAACTGATGGACATTTATGTTGTTTCCACTTTTTGGCTACTATGAATAATGCTGCAATGATCATTCTTGTACAAGTTTTTGTATGGGCATGTTTTCAATTCTCTGTGGTGTGTATGTATACCCAATTCTCTTGGCCATATACTTATCTATTTCATCTTGGTTATTTAAATGTTGCCATATAATTATTCACAGTATTCCCTTATAATCCTTTTATTCTCATAAGGTTGGTAATGATGTCCTCTCATTCTTGATTTTAGTCATTTGAATCTTTTCTCTTTTTTTCCTGATCAGTCTAGCTTAATATTTGTCAATTTTGTTGATCTTTTCAAAGAACCAACTTCAAGTTTTGTTGATTTTCTGTATTTTCTATTTTTTATCTCATTTATTTCCACTCTAACCTTTATGATTTCCTTTCCTATGCTATACTTGTTTTGGGTTTAGTTTGCTCTTATTTACCTAGTTTCTTAAGGTAAAAAATTGGGTTACTGATTTGAGATCTTTTTTCTCTGTTAATATAGGCATTTACAGCCACAAATTTCTTTCTAAGCACCATTTTAACTACACTCCATATGTTTTGTTATGTTGTATTTTATGTTCATAGCGAAATATTTTTTAACTTTCCTTATGATTTCTCCTTTTGCCCATTAATTATTTAGGGGTGTGTTGTGTGACTGTCATGTATTTGTGAATTTCCCAAAGTTCCTTTTGTTAATTCTTCTGAATTTCATTCCATTGAAATCAGAGAGGATACCTTATATAATTTCAGTCCTTTTAAATTTGTTGATGTTTGTTTTTATGGCCTAACTTATGGTCTATCCTAAAGAATATTCCAAAGGCACTTGAGAAGAATATGCATTCTAGTGTTGCACTAGAGTATTCTATAGTGTGAGGTCTACGTGATTTTTACTGATGTTCAAGTCTCACGTTTCCTTGTTGATCTACTTTCTGGTTTACTATCCATGAGTATTGCTGAATTGTTTATTTCTTCCTTCAATTCTATCACATTTTCTTTATTTCAGAGCTCTGTTGTTAAGTGCATATATGTCTATAATTGCCATTTGTTTTCTTGATGGATTGACCCTTTTATCATTATAAAGTATTTTTCTTTGTATCTATAACAATTTTGTCTTAAAGTCTATTTTGTCTGTTATTAGTATAGCTACTCCAGCTCTCTTTGGACTACTGTTGGCAAACATATTTTTTCCTATCTTTTTACTTTCAATTTATTTGTGTCCTTGAATCTGAAGAGTGTCTCTTGCAGACAACATATATTGGATCATATCTTTTATTCATTTTGCCAACCTCTGTCTTTTAATCCTTTAATGTGATTACCCATAAGGTAGGGTTTATGTCTCCCATTTTGCTATTTGTTTTCTATATGTTTATGTCTTTTTTGCTCCTCCACCCACTTCTGCCTTTTTTGTGTTAAATATTTTGTTTGGTTTTCAAGGCTATTGCAGAGCTGGGGAGAGAGAAATGAAAATAGGGCAAGTTAAAATACCAAAAATCCAATGTTCTTATCAAGATTCAGCTGTTTTTCTTAAATACTCCTTGAATTGTTGCAAGCCTCTGGTTAATTCCAATAGTTTTGAAAAAAATGATTTTGACAGTTTTTGCCAGTGTTCTTACTGCTTTTTTGGAGGAATAGATTTTCAGATGTTTTCATCTGCCATTTGTCACTTGTATCTTTTACAATTAACCTCATCTAGAGACAAATCGGCTATAATTGCTATTATTACTAGTCCTATTCATTTATAGATGAAGAAAGTAGGTGTATATGTTTTCTATTGCTGCCATAACAAATTACCAGAAATTTAGCAGCTTAAAACAACGTAAGTTTTTTACCTTACAGCTCTGTAGGGCAGAAGTTTAACATGGGTCTCACCAGGCTAATATCAAGGTGATGGCAGAGCTGCATTTCTTTTTGGAGTCTCTAAGAAAGAATTAATTTCCTTGCTCATTCAGGTTGTTGGCAGAATTCAGTTCTTGCAGTTATAAGACTGAATTCCCTATTTCCTTGCTGGCTGTCAGCTGAGGTCTGTTCCCAGCTTCTATAGGACACCCACATTCTTTAATTTGTGGCCAGCTTCCTCCACCTTTAAAGCCAACAATGGTGGTTCAAGTCCCTCTCATGCTTCAAATCTCTTTTGCTTTCCTCTTCCATAGTCAGATGTTGCTAACCTACCATCTGCCTTCCTCTTCCACCTTTAAAAACCCTATAATCCAGGATAATCTCCCTGTTTAAGGTTTGTAAACTTAATTCCATCTGCAAATTTCCTTTTCTGTGTAATTTAACATATCACCTGTTCCAAGGATTAGAACCTGGATATTTGGGTGGGAGCAAGGGGAGGGACATTATCCTACTTACTACCAGAGCTCATAGAAACTTCTGTCACAAAGCTAGTAAGTGGCAGAACTGAAACTAAAATATAGTCCTTCTGGCTCCTTGTTCCGTGGTCTTTTTAACCACATGGCCAATGTACAGCTCCAGCCCTGCCCATGACACCACAGTATGTCCCTCTAACATCAGCTAGGACTCATTTAGGATTAGTTATCCTCCTCATCACCTGTGGATCCCTAGTGTCTACCCTACAAAAATTGGTCAGACCTTTCACATCATCCTCACCTCCCCGCAGATTTCCATAAAATCAGGATCAACCAATTTGAGACCCAATGCCTTTCCCGCAGGTCACTTCAAAATTTCTCTTATCTTTGCTCAGTCTTTTGTTTTGTTTTTTGTTTTTCTTCTCTCTCAAAAGAAGACATCTCTCTTTCTGTTCAAAGCAAACCCTTTTACCTGTAAATTCACTTTACTCTCTTCCATTTCCTCTTTCCATGAATTTTGCTTGTTCTGTTCATCTCTACTTTGCCTCTGACCCCTTCTCTTTTGCCTTCAAACCTGCTCAATTCTCAATCAGTCATTCCCTCTCATTTTTCCTTCCTTGTGCGTGCTAACAAATTTCTTAAGAAATAAACTGAATTCTCTTCTTTGCCCTCACACTCACCCCCAACTCCCTATAACGTGGCTTCTATCTTAAGCTATTTTATTGACATGGCACATTTAGGCATCAAAAATGACTTCCTGGGTGCCTGGGTGGCTCAGTTGGTTAAGCGACTGCCTTCGGCTCGGGTCATGATCCTGGAGTCCCGGAATCGAGTCCCACATCGGGCTCCCTGCTCGGCAGGGAGTCTGCTTCTCCCTCTGACCCTCCTCCCTCTCATGCTCTCTGTATCTCATTCTCTCTGTCTCAAATAAATAAATAAAATCTTTAAAAAAAAAATGACTTCCTAATCACCCAATCCAATGTCCTTTATCCATTTTTTCTCCTTCTCCTTCGCCCCACCTTCATGTCTAACCAGTTGCCAACTCCTATGCCTTCTGTCTCCTGAAAGTCTCTAATGTTTAGTTCTTCCTTCTTGCTCCTACCATACCTTTCCTGCAACCAGTCAAATATATACCATCCTCTCCAACCTGGAGTTTACTTTCCTGTTTCTAACTATTGAAATTCTATCCATGATTTAAAACCTTTCAATAATTCCCACAGACTGAAGTTCAGGGCTGCTATCCTCATCCTTGAAATCTGGGTATACACCTATTACTACTACCATTACTGAAAGTCAGTAGACTGGTTATTAGTCTGTTGACTACTGTAAGGGGAGGCCCCTCAGAAATACTACTTTAGCAAGGAAAAGCATCCTAGGAAGAGAAATTTGCTGTGGGATATCCACACAGTAAATAACTCACCTGTAGATTGTTAAGAATCAGGTGGATTGTGGATTCCAACATCTGCTTAGTTTATTGCCCTCATGCCCAAAACAATCTTTCATCTCAGTATGTAGCTGAGTTTGAAGAATAGCTCTGAGTTTCAAACACTCCAAAGGATTTCCAAATAACACAAAAATTTCTTACTAACATTACATCTTAAAAGCTGAAGACAGGGGCACCTGGCTGGCTCAGTAGGTAGAGAATGCAACGCTTGATCACAGGGTCATGAGTTCAAGCCCCATGTTGGCCATGGAGCCTACTTTAAAAAATAAAGTTACTTAAAAGTTGAAGACAAATTCTAACTAGCCTAGCATAGAGCCATAGACAGCTGGAATAAATATAATTAAGCATTGATTCCATGAAACATGGAAAAAGATTCCTTAAGAGTCAGATTGTTTTTGTATACTATTTCTGTTTTGGCCACCGCTTTACCTCATGACTATTTTGTAAAGTAAATGGAACCAAAGTGGCAAAAACATTGGAATTGGCACTATGGCAATTCTTCTCTATAAACAAGTTTATATAATCTAGTTTGCAAGCCTTGGATAGTCTGATAAAAAAAAATGAGGTGGTCCTTAACTAAAAACATGTTTTTGTTATTGAAGATTTTTTTATGTTTTGGCAATGAATTATTCAATGCCCGAAATAGCATAATGAAAAAAAGGTGAACATTTTTTAAAGATACCTACATTCAGTATATCCTATAACCATGACCCCTTAGCTATCATGTAACTCTGTAAAGCACAACGTTATTAGGAGGCATCATTATAATATTCACCTTATAATCATTATGTCTATCCTGAAAATAATGTAAAAACTGTTTAAGAATAATCTGTATACATGTAAACATATAAAAATCATTCCCCCAAAGCCACAATTAGAATTACTCATTTTTAACACTAAAACTCTTAAGCTAAAGGAAAAAAATCAGAGGAAACTTGGAAAAACTTAAATTAGCTAATCAAACTAAAGGGAGGCAAACCATAAGAGACTCTTAAATATAGGGAATAAACTGAGGGTTGCTGGGAGGTGGGGGGAGATGGGTAATTGGGTGATGAACATTAAGGAGGGCACGTGATGGCTGAGTAATATTCCATTGTATATATGGACCACATCTTCTTTATCCATTCATCTGTTGACAGGCATCTCGGCTCTTTCCACAGTTTGGCTATTGCGGACATTGCTGCTATGAACACTGGGGTGCATACAGCCCTTCTTTTCAGTACATCTGTGTCTTTGGAGTAAATACCCAGTAATGCAATTGCTGGGGAATGGATAAAGAAGATGTGGTCCCTATGTACAATGGAATATTACTCAGCCATCAGAAAGGATGAATACCCAACTTTTATATCAACATGGATGGGACTGGAGGAGATTATGCTAAGTGAAATAAGTCAAGCAGAGAAAGTCAATTATCATATGGTTTCACTTATTTGTGGCACATAAGGAATAGCATGGAGGACATTAGGAGAAGGAAGGGAAAAAGGAAGGGGGGGAAATCAGAGGGAGAGATAAACCATGAGAGACTATGGACTCTGAGAAATAAACTGAGGGTTTTAGAGGGGAGGGGGGTGGAGGTATGGGTTAGCCCAGTGATAGGTATTAAGGAGGGCACGTATTGCACGGAGCATTGGGTGTTATATGAAAACAATGAATCATGGATCACTACATCAAATACTAATGATGTATTATATGGTGACTAACATAACATAATAAAATAAAATTTTAAAATTTTAAATAAAGGAGGGCATCTGATGTAATGACAACTGGGTGTTGTATGCAACTGATGAATCACTAAATTCTACCCCTGAAAGTAACACTACACTTGAATTCAAATAAAACCTTGAAAGAAGAAGAAGAAAGAAAGAAAGAAATGAGAGTATGCTGCTCCTCCCCATCTTCCTTTTATTAGAGCATATTTGGCAATCAGCCTATAAAATTAATCGTATCTGAGTTCTAAGTTTCTACAGAACAAAAAATAGGAAGAAAAGCTTTTTCTGGAAAGGGAAAGAAGATCTTAAAATGGCATCATTATTGATAAATTCTGAAAATGGAGTCTATACAGAGAAATGTGGGTATTCAAGTGTGTCAAGTCTTAGTGTCAGGTCCCATGTCATTAATGTCACCCACTGTGAAGGTCATTCATGAGCTACAATATTCCAGCACCTCCTCAACCACATACACACAGCACTGTAGAGTCAGCTGGTATAATGAAGGAATATAGGCTTTAGAGTCAGACAGTCCAGGTTCATATCTTGGCTCTGTAACTTACTAGCTATGTGACCTTGAGTGGAGCTCAGACTTTTCGCTTGCAAAGAGAAGTTAATAACAACTTCAGAAGTTGGGTGCTGGAATTAAATGAGATAATGTATGACACAATTTCCTGTCCTTTTTGGAAAAGTGATGGAACTGCAGGCTGACAAATGACAGCTCCCAGCATTAGAGAGTTAATAAGGAAAAGTTATTCTAAGCTGCTGGTTCAGGGATAGGCATCCTGTCCCAGACAACCCATCAGCCCCACTAATGGGATTTAAAACAATTGCTACCTCCTCCTTAGTCGTGTAATGATTTCTGGACAGCCAGAGAGGCCCATTATCTGCAGTCCCTACTTCTGCACTGTCTGACGATAATGACTTCTTAGCACAACAGCAGGGCCGTGGTCTTCCACTTCCTGCTGCACCACTGTACAAAGGACCCTGGTTGAAGTAAAAAAAAAATTTGTCATCCCACCACAGAAGCCGGTAGTCTGTGAAATGCTGCCCACTAAATGCCGCAAGAGATCCTGGAAAGTTGTCCTCTAAGGCAAGTGTACCCTCTCAGGGGTTTCCTGGGACAATGTGAATATGACAGATGATAGCATTCCGGTGAGAAAGTGAGACCCCAGCAGGTTGGGGTCTCTGAGGTTGATGCCGAGGTACCAGAAACCTCCCCAGCCAGGTTGCTTTCACTTGCTCTCTCATCCTACTCAGTTCTTACAAGATGGCTGCAGAGCCCAAGGGCTAAAAAATAAAACACAACACAAAACAAAAAAACTAACGTGCAAAAAAATGCCACAAAACTCTGATTTAAAAATCAATATCCAGATACAATAATTAACTGAGGTTCCCATTAACATTTTTTCTCTATTGTTTGTATTCTTTATCTTACTGTTTTTATCTTGTTAGGTAAAAGTCACCTCAAATCTGGCTTAGTAGTAGGCAAGATATGAATCCTGAATTAATAAAACATATAGCGTAATAAATTAAGGGCTTCTACCAGGCTTAAGGGGATCCCCCCCAAAATTCCTGGCATTAATCATGAAAGGAAACCCTCATCCAAATGAAGGAAGATATAACATGTTCATTCTTTGATTTGATTTGTCAAATTCATGCAAATGTAGGACTCCAAATGAAAGGAAAAGGATGTACTTGGTTTTGGTTATAAAATGGATGCATGTGAATTTTTAAAAACTGATTTAAAAGCAGAAGAAAAATTTTCTCCTATTTTTTAACTAACTAAAAAAATTTCTCAACTGACTGTTTAATTCAAGGTAGATATCAAATTTATTAAATATTCTCTCTCACCTTAACAAAGAAACTTGTAAAGTTTAAAAACATTCAAGTGAAACTGAAAGCTCTATCAAATGCTGACTGAGTTTAAGTGTACATACCATTTTGGAAAGCATTCTGGCATTATATTTTAAGTGCCTGAAAATGTTCACTCTTGTTATTACATTTCTGGGAATCTATCCTAAAGAAATAATCTCAAATTCAGGAAGAAATTCTGCAGAAAGATATAACAGGAAAAAAAATGGAAGCAAACTATAAAAATGTCCTATCACAGGGAAATAGTTACATAAATTATGGCATGCCTCTATGATCAAATAGCATTAATCATTAAAATATTCTTAGTGATACAAGAAATGATAACTGAAAATAAGCAGAATTTAAAGTGTGCATACAGTATAAGATCAACTATGTAAAAAGGACAGAAGTATAAAAAAATGTTACTAGTAGTTAATTTTAATTTTGTGATACGTATTTTTCTGAAATTTTCAAGCTGTCCACATTAGTGTGTATTATGTTTATAATCTGGAAAAATGATATATTTTATCTGTGAAAAATAAATGGGGTTAATTTGCAAAAGAAAAATAATACTTTTCACTGAGTGGCATAACCTGTGCAGACTTGGTTACCAGGCATCCTGGATCCAGAAGAGGAGTAGCTGAGCAGAGGAGAGGGAAGTAAGCGAGGAGCATGAGGGGTCTGGTTGGAAAGACCACCCAGCTGGAGGGCTGGCCTCAAAGTGGATTGTCAGTTCCAAATCACTGGGTCCCACAGGGCAGGGTGAACTGAAGTGCAAGCCAGAGGGTCTGATTTGGTCAGTAGAGCTGCAGCATTGCTCAGAGCCCAGCTATGACCAGAAAATAAATCAAACAATTAAAACTGACCAGAAATGACACAAATGATAGAATTAGTAGACAAAAACATTAAAAGTTATTGTAACTACATTCTGTGTGTTCCAGAACCTAAAAAAAAGATTAAACATGTTAAATAGAAATGTGGAAGATATAGAAAGGCTCAGGTCAAACTAGAAATCAAAACTATAATGTCTAAAAAGAATAATAGTGGAATGGGGTTAGAGTACATTAGACACTGGGGTGCCTGGGTGGCTCTGTCGGTTAAGCAGCTGCCTTTGACTCAGGTCATGATCTCAGGGTCCTGGGATCGAGCCCCACATCAGGCTCCCTGCTCAGTGGAGAACCTGCTTCTCCCTCTCTCTCTGCCTGTCACTCTGCCTACTTGTGCTCTCTCTCTCTCTATGTCAAATAAATAAATAAAATCTTTTGAAAAAAAAAAAGAGTACTTTAGATATTTCAGAGGGGAAAAAGGATTGGTGAACTTGAAGACATAGCAATAGAAACTATCCAATATGAAACTCAGAGAGACAATAAAGACTGCAAAAAAAAAAAAAGTGAACACACCCTTGGTAGGCTGTGGAACAATGTTAAGTGGCCTAATATACATGTAACTGACGTCCCAAAAACAAGGAAAGAGAATAGGAGACAGAAAAAAAGTATCTAAAGAAATAATGACCAAATTCTTTCAGATTTGATAAAATGTATAAACACTCAGATCCAAGTAGTTAAAAAGCAGCTCAACAAGCCCTGGCACTAGCAAATTAAAGAAAACTATACTAAGACATATCCTATTTGAATTGCTTAAAACCAAAACTAATGATGTAATGTATGCTGATTAACATAACATAACAATAAAAAAAACTCAAATAAATAAATAAATAAATTGCTTAAAACCACTAATAAAGAGAAAAAAACTTTTAAGAATCCAGAAAAAAAAAAGATATGTACATGGGAACAAAGATAAGGGAGATAGCAGATTTCTTGTTGGAAGTAAACTGACAATGGAGCAATATCTTCTTGTATTTTTAAATCAACCTAAAATCCTATACACAGCAAACATATCTTTAAAAACAGAGAGCAAATAAAGACTTCTTCAGACACACAAAAGCTGAAAGAATTTATCACCAGCAGTCTTTCAGGCAGAAGGATAAGGATACCAGATGGAAGTATGGATTCACACAAAGGAAAGAAGAGCACCAGTTTTATAAGGGTTAGCATAAAAGATCTTCTTTCTATTTCTAGATCTATTAAGCAAAAATGGTAGCAATGTATTGTTAGGTTATTACATATGTAGAAATAAAATGTAAGATATAAATAGCACAAAGTCCAGGATGGGAGAAATGTAAGTATGCTGTTGCAAGGTTCTCATACTCTAAATAAAGTTTGGCATCCAATGTGGGAAGTGTGGCATCCCTAGCTTATCACCATAAACCCTACAACAATCACTAAAATAATTCAAAGAGTTATTAAGTTAATAAGCCCATAAGGAATTTAAAATGGATTCATTAAAAATATTCAACCCAAATGAAGGCAAATAAAGACAATAAAGGAGAATAAAGAACAAATGAGAAAATAGAAAACAAAAACAAGATGGTAAATTTAAACCCAACTGTAGCAATAATCACATTAAATGGTCTAAATACCCCAATTAAAAAACAGCAATTGGGGCGCCTGGGTGGCTCAGTCGTTAAGCGTCTGCCTTCGGCTCAGGTCATGATCCCAGGGTCCTGGGATTGAGCCCCACATCGGGCTCCCCACCCAGCGGGAAGCCTGCTTCTCCCTCTCCCACTCCCCCTGCTTGTGTTCCTGCTCTTGCTATCTCTCTCTCTGTCAAATAAATAAATAAAATCTTAAAAAAAAAAAAACAGCAATTGTTAGACTGGATTAAAAAACAAAAGTGTCAAATATAAAGACACAACTAGGTTAAAAGTTAAAGGATGGGCGAGCATATACCATGCTAGTATGGATTTTAAAAAGTTGGAGTGGCTATATTAATAACAGACACAGTAAATATTCTTTCTTTGTAGAGCAAAGAGGATTACCAGGTGTAAAAAGGGTCATTTCACCAATTTGTCTCAGATGGCTCCAGCAACACCATCTTGGTCTGGTTTGAACAACCTGGGCAGGTGGGGCAGGACACCTTCTACACAGCCAGTGTCGTTCTGGATAGCAGTGCGCTCAGCTACTTTGGGCAGGAAGGTATGCAAACTGCAGGGTGGGAAGGTGGTCTTCCTGTTCCAGTGCTCCTCAGACAGGAGCAATGGGATTAGGGGCCAGGTTAGGCAGATCCCCAAGCTCATCTTCTATGCCTGAGATGTCATGGTGTGGCCTGGCTGCACCATGATGGGCACCAGGAGGAGGCCCTTCTCTGCAGCCGGCCCCCCTGGAAGGAAAGTGTAGGGGACAGCTACCCTTTTATTCCCTAGCCAACCGCCTTTCTGACATCATTAAAAGCTTCACTTACTTTGAAAAAAAAGTGGGGGAGGGTCATTTCATACTGATAAAAGGGTCAGTTCATCAACAGGACATAACAAGCCTAAATGCTGATGTACCCAATGACAAGCTTCAAAATGTATGAAGAGGGGCGCCTGGGTGGCTCAGTTGGTTAAGCAACTGCCTTCGGCTCAGGTCATGATCCTGGAGTCCCGGGATCGAGTCCCGCATCGGGCTCCCTGCTCGGCAGGGAGTTTGCTTCTCCCTCTGACTCTCCTCCCGCTCATGCTCTCTGTCTCTCATTCTCTCTCTCTCAAATAAATAAATAAATAAAATCTTTAAAAAAAAAAAATGTATGAAGAAAAACTGATAAAACTGCAAGAACTAAACAAATCAACAACTGTAGGCAGAGATCTCAACATTCTCTGTCAATAATTGATAGAACAAGTAGAAAAGCAGTAAGGATATGGAAAACTTGAAGCAGGTTATCAACCAACTTGACATAATTAAAAATTATAGACCACTGCACCCAACACCAACAGGATTATTTTCAAGTGCACACAAAACATTTACCAAGAGAGACCATAATCTGGGCCATAAATCAAGTCTTAAATAATTCAAAAGGATCCAAATCATACAAAGTATGTTCTCTGAACAAAATAGAATTAAATTAGAAGTATAATTAAATTAATTAAAACAGAAAATCCCAAATATTTTGGAAACTAAATAGCACACTTTCAAATAAACAATGGATCAAAGAAGAAATCAAAAAAGAAGTTAGAAAGTTTATTTTGAAGTAGATGAAAATGGAATCACAACATATCAAAATCTGAAATGTAGCTAACAATATCTGGAGGGAAGTTTCAAGCACTAAACACCTATATTAGAAGAAAATAGAAGTTTCAAATCAATGATCTTATCTTCTACCATAAGAAACTAGAAAAAGAAAACCAAATTAAACCCAAAGTGATCAGAAGAAAGCAAATCAAGATCAGAACAAAAGTCAATGAAATAGAAAAGAGAAAAACAATAGAGAAAAATCAACGAAACAAAAAGCTGGTCCTTTCAGGAAATCAATAAAATCAATAAATCTCTATCGATACTGATTAGGAAAAAAAAAAGACACACAAAATACCAGTATTAGATATGACTGAGGTGACATCATTACAGATTTTGCAGACATTTAAAAGATAGCAAGGAAACATTATAAACGACTTTATATTAATATATTTGACAACTTAGATGAAATAATCAAATTCCTTGAAAGATACAAACTGCCAAAACTCACTCAAAAAGAAATAATCTATTTCTTTATTAGATAGTCCTATATCTAGAAATTGAATTTGTAGTGAAAAATCTTCCCACAAAAAAACACTTCAGGCCTAAATGACTTCAGTGATTAATTTTACCACACATTTTGGGAGAAATAATACCAATTTTATATAAGCTTGTCAAGAAACTTAGAAATCAGGATAAAGTTCCCAACTCACTTCATCAGGCCAGAATTACTATGATACCAAAACCATACAAACACAATTCAAAGAAAGCAAACTGCAGACTGATAGCACCATGAACATAAAATTCATGACAAAATTTTGCTAAATTCTTGATAAAATTTAACAAATCCAATCCACCGACATGTAAAAAGTATAATACATCATAACTGAGTTTTACCCTAAGAATGGAAGCTTGATTTAATATTCAAAAAAGCAATTAATATAATTGGCCATATTAACAGATTAAAAACTAAAAGCTGTATTATTTCAAAAGATGCAGAAAAAAACATTTAACAATCCAGCATCCATTCATTATAAAATCTCTTAGGAAACTTGGAATAGAAAGGAACTTTCTCAACCTAATGAAGAACATCTACAAGAAAGCCTATAGTGAACGTCATAGTTAATGGTGACTATCTGAATGTTTTCCCTCTAAAATCCAGAACATGGCAAGAAGAAGTAAAACTGTCTTTATTAGCAGATAGCATAATAATTTACGTAGAAAAGAGCCTAGAATAAGCAAAAACACTTTGAAAAGAAAGCATGAGTTTGAAGAACTTACACAACCTGACTTACAGAGTCCAGAATTAGACCTACATAAATATTTTTATTTGACTATAGTTGACATTCAATGTTGTATTAGTTTGGGATATACAAAATGATTCAGCATCTCTCTACATTATGCTATGCTCATAACCAGTGTAGCTACCACCTGTCACCATACAATGCTATTACAATATCACTGACTACATTCCCTATGCTGTGCCTTTTATTCCCATGACTTCATTCCATAATTGAAGGCCTATATCTCCCACTCCCCTTCACCTATTTTCCCCATCCCCCCATTTCTTGGAACCATCAGTTCGTTCTCTGTGTTTATAGGTGTGATTCTGCTTTTTGGAGGGAGGTAGGTGAGGGATGGGCCTGAACAGGTGATGGGTATTAAGGAGGGCCCTTGTGTTGAGCACTGGTGTTATATGTGAGCGATGAATCACCAGATTCTACTCCTGAAGTGAATATTACACTATATGTTAACTAACTAGGATTTAAATAAAAATTTGAAAAGAAAAAAAAATGAAAAAATTGATAATATCAAGAGTTGGCAAAGATTTGGAGCAACTGAAATTCTCATACATTGCTGATGGGAATGTAAAATGGTACAATTATTTTGGAAAAGAGTTTGGCAGTTTCTTAAAAAGTTAAACATAAATTTAGCATGTGACCCAGCCATATGTATATATTAGGTAAATGCTTAACAAATATGAAAACATGTCCAAACAAAAACTCATGTGTAATGTTCATAGCAACTTTATTTGTGTTAACCAATAATTGGAAAGAAACCAAATACCCATTAGCAGATGAATAGATAAAGAAATTGTGGTATGTCCATAGAGTGGAATAGTACTAGCAACAAAAAGAATGAGCTACTAATATGCAAAGCATCATAGATGAATCTCAAAGTAATAATACTGAATGAAAAAGCCAAACCACACCAAAAAAAGAATACATACTATCTGATTCAATTTATATAAAATATTAGAAAATAAAAATAAATCTAAGGTTACAGGAAACAGAAAGAGGATGTCTAGGGATGGAGTGGGGTGCAAGGAGAGGGGGAAAAGGGGATCACAAAGAAGCACAAGGAAAGCTTGATTGGTGGTAGATACATGCATTGTCTTGACTGGAGTGACCACCGGGTGACACATATGTCAAAGATTATCAAATTACGCTCTATAAATCGGGCCAGCCTGTTGTACATCAATTATCCTTCAACTAAGGTTCTTATTTAAAGCCAAAACATGGAATATACCCAAAAAAGACAAATCAGGTGAGGTGCTATAGGTGTGGGAGGAGGGAGTTTTGAGGAAACCCAAAAATGTCATAAAGGGAGTGAGGACGTCAGAGAAAATGCTTAGGAAGCAGGATTCCTATAAGCAGACTTTACCTACTTAACGATTTTGCCTGAGCAGCAGAGTATACCATCAATGGATGAATCGAAACGTCAAATTCAATTAAATATTGTACTTAGCAAGTGATATTTTCTTCAGCTTCATTGAATTCTTTCAGCCTTTAAAGCCACAGTGATTTCCATGATTGTTAAATCCCATAGAAAACCTAGAATGATGACACTGACCAAAGGGAAGGATTTGTGACTACACCCAGATGAAAACATTTGATTACGTGTTTGCCTCCTCAGTTCAAAAAAAGCAAGTTGTGTCTGGCTTTTCCATCAGCTTTTCTGAAGTATAAAATTGCTGATACTCATAAATATGGAAGAAAGAAAGGAAGAGACAAGAGCGCACAATGAAAAAGATTGGAAAGTTGACTTTATTTTATAACAGGAGGGCTAGAAATCACATGCCGTCTAAAAGATAACCACAAGAACATAACATAAACTTTAAACTTTCAACTATGTCTGAAATCTATAAACCTGCAATCAGATCTACTATTGGCAAGCCACAAGGACTTTGTGTGACACGGGGACAGAGGCAAAACAATCCTTCAAAATTGGAATACGAGGCCTGGCTGCTGATGTAAAAGTGAACAATGATTAAACTATCAATCAAACAGATTTTTTAAATATGTTGCGTGTCATAGCTAGAGATTTCAAATCCAGGACAAAATCTGGTGTTAGTTACAAGTGGGATGAATTGGGTGGTCTCTTAGTACACAGATGATCACAAAATCAGCATAATGTGGAAATCAATTCAAGGACTCTCTTCTTCATCTCAGCTCATGAAGATTCCAAATTAATAAAAGCAATGTTACAGATTTATGAGCCATGGCCCTGCAAAGTGTTTTATGCTATTTTCCAAGTTATTTACCATGTTTCAAAGCAAAATCATTTAATATGAACTCCATTCTCTAACTATACCTAAATATCTTTACTTTTTAAACAATTGAATTTGTGGTTATTTTTTCCAGATGCACAGCACTTCCAAAAAAAAAACAAAACAAAAAACACTGGGTAAATTTCATCCCTGAACCATCTGGAGAGTCGGAAGAAATGGGGTTGGTCTCAGTGTCAATTCTCTCTAGAGCCTATTTTATGCTCACTCATATCCAATTGAATATCCCTCTCTATATGGGAATATTTAATTGAAATATTACAAGCTCCCATGTGATCACTTCCTCCTCAAGTTTGTTTCCAGGGAAAACTCTTCCTCTGCAGTTGAATGTTGTACGCTGCTTCTCAGAAAATGAAAGCACAGTGTGATTCTCTTTATGTTACTACCGCCAGAAACCAAATCCAAATTTCTTGCCGGAACATCATAATCTGCCTGGCCTTGGTGCCTAACAGGAAGGGAACTTTCTCCTTCTGAAATATGACCTCTGCTTCTTAGCAGGTATTCTGTTTCATTGTGCAAGCCACTGTAAGATCTTTCAGGAATAGACAAAATGTGTAACTAAAATAAATGCAATTGAGAGCAAATATTAAATAACATTTTATGTTTATACCCTGCAGAAGCTTACATTCATCTCACAAGTATTTGCATTCACTATTATGTGCCAGGCACAGCTTTAAGCACTCATATATGGAAATGCACAAAAGTTGGTTCCCACCTCAAGGGACTCATAGGCTAGTGGGAGAAATAGACAAGAAAAGTGAAATTTCTATGGGTGGTTGCAGAGTTTCACAAGAAGGAAAGAGTTTTAGGGATTCAAATATCTCATTTCACCTAAAGCCATGCCCCCTTAGAAAGACAGTATTAAGAATTACAAGGGACAGCATTCTTCTGTTGTGTCCTCCAGTTATTTCTCCAACCTTAATACTCCCTTTTGGTCGACATCTACTCACCTCTCCTCACCTGAAGACAATGACCCCAATTTCAAATGTTCTGGTGCAATTCTGAGACTTCATACCAGATCATATGCCCTATGTTTCAGAAATGCAATTCCCAGATGCATTCATTCCTACCTTCATGCTCTAGCTCAGGCTGTACCACCCGACCCGAGAAGCACTCCTGCCTCTCTACCACCTCCTTGTCCATACAATCCTTTAAGTAACCTTCAAGGCCCACAGTACCATTTTTGTTTTTCCTTCACGCTACAATCGACTCTGTTCTCTGAACTCCTGATACACTTACGAGAATTTAGTCCGGCTTTTACCCTCCAGTTGTTTCCTGTATATTAGTTTTAACCACTCTTTCAGAAACCGTGGGCTCTAATAATGCTCAGAACACAGTAAATGCTCAAAAAAAATAGGTTAATCCTAATTTATGTGAAAATTGAGGTCAAGTGGGACTATAATTTTTCCAAGGTAACAGGGCTAAACAATAAATGCACTTTCAATGCTACCATTTATCACATACCAATATGCCAAGTCATATGTTATTCAAAATTAAAGTAAAAATAGATTCAGGGTTCTTTAGCTTTCAAGCAAGCATTTATGTCATATGTTTTACTCAAATCCACCATATTATGATGATAATACATTTTATTTGTTGAGTATATATTTGGTGCCAAGAGTTGTATATCAGCTCTTTCACTTAATCTTCATAAAACCATCTGTAGTAAATATTACCATTCCCCGAAAAGGTTAAAGAATTTGTTCACATGCTCATTGCATAAAATTGAGGCAAGATTCTAAGCTAGGTCTCTCTGGCTTCAAATCTTTTGTTCTTCACCACTCTGCCCCACCTCTGAATTACCAAAAAAAGTCCAATCTTACATTAATTCATTAATTAATAAAAGTGTATGAGATTTGTTCATGCAATCCATATTATACTGAGCTCATACCATGGTCCACATTATGTAGCACAAACCAGAGAGTGGAATTTTCCATAACATTTTAGTCCTGGAGATGTTAAACCTACAATTATCTAGGTTAATTACATAAAAATCATGTAGTCAGTCACCTGAGTGATCCAGGTTGTCTGGACAATGAGCAACGAAAAAAAGTACTTTGTTTATTTTTATTTAGAGAGAGAGAGAGCACATGTGTGCATGAGTGGGGGGGAAGGGGCAAGCAGACTCCATGCTGAGTGTGGAACCCAATGTGGGGCTCGATCCCAGGACCCTGAGATCATGAGCTCAGCTGAAATCAAGAATCAGATGCTTAACTGACTGAGCCACCCAGGTGCCCCAGAACTGTACTTTGTACACACCTGGTGGTCCAGACTTTAAAATTGTTTTATTACAGTGGGGTGTGTGTGTGTGTGTGTGTGTGTGTGTTTGGTGTTTGGTGTTTTTTTTTTAAATAAACTGATAGATCCTCTAGATTTCAGCCTGAAGCGCTCATTTCTTTGTCTTTCTCCTCTGGTCAAATCATTGCATCTAATTAATTGTGCAGGTTGTGAGGTGGGTTCCCCCCCCCCCCCTCCCCCCCCCCCCGCCAGTCCATTGCTAGTTTCACAAGTGGTGTAATAATTACCATTGGGTCAGGTAAATTTATTACAGAATGCATTTCTTCTACACACGCACACATTTTATTAATGCAATTGGTAATTATTTACTTATTTACTATCAATAGTGCCTCAAAGTCGGTGGGACCTTAATTACTTCCTAATTATCCAGTCCTCTATTTCTTTATAAAGATGGACCTGAAAACAGCAGTTCAATAGCTGACATTTTACAACTAACATTGATTTCTTCTCCCTCCTCATTTATTGATGGACCATTGTCTCTCTCCTGTATTTCGTCTTTCCTGATAAAGTTGTAAATGACTCTGCTTATTCTTTTTAATTCCTTCAGTTAGCATTAGCTCAGTCGGGCACTTTATTGTACGTGACTTTCCTGGCTGTACTCATTCTATTGAGATTCTCTTGTTTGAATCCTTCCCTGTGATCCATTTCCAGTAAATGTTCCTTTCACCTTTAAACTTTTCTGTTTCATATCCTATAAATTGTGTGCCCCCTTCCACAAAATTATACTACAAAATCATCATCCTTACCTCATGCCAGCATACACTCCATTGCTTTTAAAGTTGTCCCTTTTCTTCCTTTTTGTAGCTTTCATATCCCTAAAAGTTGCAGATACTCAATCACTTACATATTTCCCCAGAAAAAAACAGATTCATCAATGACTAGCATATGTATTTACCTCCAGTAGCCTGGGGAAAACAAAAACAATCAGAATAATTCTATAAATAGGAGCTTCATCAGTTTAATCTTTTCAAAATTTCCACAAACGCAGCCATTCTGCCCCAGGTAAGATTCTCCTCAGTGATTTGCTCTGTCCACAGCACAAGACCCTTATCTATCTCCATTCTCATTCCAAGCTCCAACACGTGCTGCAAACTGTGAGTAATCTCTGCAGAGTGAAACAGAAAGGGAGATAACATTTCCACTTAAATAGCAGTGAACATTTCTTTACTAACATTTACACCTTTGGTGGTAATTTTTGGGTGTGATGCTTTCCTTTCTGAAAGTGACCTTTATCCTGCTTCTAAGTATCCTAAAATGTGAAAGACAAAGACAAAAAACTAAAATTTTAAACTTAATCCATGGCATGAAACATGACAAAGTACAGTATCGTGTTCGTTTCCTATGGCTGCTATAACAAATTACCATAAGCTTGGGGCTTAAAGCAACACAAGTTTATCATCATAGAGTTCTGGAGGTCAGAAGTCTGAAGTGGGTCTCACTGGGCTAAAAATCAAGATGGTGGCAGGGCTGTATTCTTTCTGGAAGAGAATCCATTTTCTTACGTTTTCCAGCTTCTAGAGGCTGCCCACAGTTTTGGCTTCTGGCTCCCTTCCGTCTCTGAGCAAGCACCCTGGTAGATGCATCCTTCTCACGCTGCATCACTCTGATACTGACTCCTGTTCCCGTCTTTCACCTGTAAGAACCCTTGGGCCCACTTGAAAAGACCAGGACAATTTCCTCATCTCAAAATCTGCTGATTAGCAACCTTCATTCCTCCTTGCCATGTAATATAATATATTCACACATTCTGGGGATTCAAACGGGGACATCTTGGGGGTGGAGAAGGGGCATTATTCTCCCTATTATAGCATTGAGTAAGTTTGAGTATGTTATTTTTTAAAAAAAGAAAAAGAACTTGCATTTTCAAAGACATATATCCCCTTCTAAACAGATACTGGGGGAGACCTCATACTTATTCTAATCTTGCTACAAGTGATAGAAGGATTGGGGAGTGGGGTGCTGTCTTCAAGCTCAATAGAACATTCTTACAATAGCCACAATTTGAGCAAACTTTTAGGCATTTCTGAATTTGTGAACACAGCTAACAGTCATTTGAAAGCAAATGTACTGACTCTGATACATAATCAAGAAGGTAACACTGGGAGTCAAAACAGATGAAAGCCATGAAATGGTGAGATTGATGTTTCCAGTAGACTCATTTTTCTTATAAATAATAACAATAGTATCATAATAATAAGAAAAATAACTAATTGAGCATTCACTAGATGCCCAATAATGTTCTGGGAGCTTCACATTAATTATCTTAACAGCCCTGTGACGTAGGTACTATTATTAACCCCATTTTACAGGTGAGCTTAATGTCTTTAAGGTTACTGGGCTAGGAAGTAGAAGAGCTAGGATTCTAACTCAATAAATTTGCTCTTAACCCTGTCACCAGCCACATACCCTCATAATTCTATTTTCTTTACAATTAACTGCCCACCCACATCCCCCATTTACTTCAGGAGCAAAACAGCCTGCTAAAAGGCAGAAAAATTATTTAAATACAATACTAAAAATAATTAAAAGCTAAAAAGTCAGATGACATATTTATTTGGTTTGTGCTTTGTGACATTTAATTTAAAATAGCATCGTAACCACAAAATTAGACAGAAATGAGACAAAGACCAAGAGATGACTCCAAACAGATTCCTAAAAGCGTTCATCTAAAAAAATCTAGTGCCTCAGATTTTCTTCCCAGCATTTCTGGGAGCATACATTAAGTACTTAAAAATTTAAAATGTTACTCTGCCTTAGAAAGATCATCTCTAGCTGTCATCTTTATTGACAAATAGGGGGAGGGGGGCTATCAGTCCTGGAGGTAAGTCAGAAAGACATAGGCACCCACAATATGACGTCTCAATATTCGTGAAAAGGCTGAGAGAAGCCAAATCAGCCTGGCAGGCAAATGAACTCCTCTGAGGCTCCGACCTAAGCAGAAGCACTGAGAAGACAGCTTAAGCCTAGAGGGTAGGGGCTTTGGGGGCACATAATACTAAAAGAAACATATATAGTCACCTCTTATCCCTACTAAGCTAAGTATGTAAAGTCAACTTTACCCCCATAAAAATTCAGCCAGTCATCCTATCCATTAAGGCCACAATAGGGAAAATCCAAACCCATTTCAAGTGAATTGTGGGAAGTCTATGTCTTCCTTGGGATTTCTGCAAATTCCCAGAATTCTATTGTCATAAACACTTCGAGCATTCAGCTCCCACCTCTGCTCAGCTACTTCAGTTTAAAGATCATTGTGCCTTCCCTGGCCAGTTATTTTTCATACTACATCAACCTAGACATAGATCTCTATCCCTTTCCATCATTTACACACATACACACACACAGCAAAACACTCATGGCAGCATGGCGCCTGTGTCTGAATGTCTGGGAATACTGAAAAAGAATATATCACACAAAAACTCACATTTGATATTAAAAATTTCCATTCATAACAGTTCTTGGCTATTCTCTATGTCTCCTCTACCTTTCTCACATCTTGCCTCTTACACCAGCCCAGTCAGAAGCAAAAATGCATATGTATTTTGTGTATGTGTATCCATGTGCATATATATATGCACACACATACACATTCCTCCCACCTTCCTCTGCAGAATAACTTACCTCCCTCCAGTTCCTCAATATCTGGATTACCTTGGAGTAACCAAAGTCCACAATTCTGATATTACCATTGTAGAAGCCCTGGTTAAGTTCTTGGACAAAGACCAACTTGTCCTCCATTTCCAATATGGATGTTATGCGGCAGGATGGGAAGTTCTATTTACATAATAGGTAAGCAGATAAAATAATAAACAAAGGTGTTATCAGCTACACTATTTTAGTTCCTGCCCTGTGTATTACCTGCCCTGTGTGTTACCAAGCTGTGCCATATCCTAACCGCCTGTTGGAATTGCCCTCTTGCTTTCCAATTCCATAGTACTTCCCAGAACCAACTGTGCAGTACCTGGACTATCAACACTCTCCACAGACTCCATTGTCTCCCCATCCAACCCAGACACTGCTGCTGGAATCACCTTCACAAATGCTTGCTTTGTAATCTCATTGCTTGGTTTAAGAACACAAAAGTTCCCTTTTTCCAAATAGAATTTTTTTAAATGTAAGCTAACTTTCATCTGACCATTTATCTAATCAACCCCATTCCTTTTCACTTCTCTCTACAAATCCACTTTGTGGCCAAGCAAATCTATTTTCAAACCCCAGTCAGGAGGATTTACTTAGACTCAAAAGCATGTTTGTTACTTGCATGTCAATTTCAGTTCTAAACTATTCCTTTCCCTTCCTCATCCACACATATTCATTGGCACTTCAAAATGAGGTCAGTTTCCTATCCTATAGCATGTCCCTGTTGATAGCATCCAACTGCTCAGCCCTCAGGCCCTTTATCAGTAAAGGACTCTGTCATCCTATTTATCTAAACAAAATAGCTATCTTTAATTGAGCATGTACTGTGTGTTATGCACTTTGCATGAGGATTGGTTCATTTAATCCTCCCCACCAAAAAATATTAAACATGTGTATTATTATCCCAGTTAACAGATCAGGAAAGTGATGCATAGCTAGAACATGGCAGAACAAGGTTTTGAACCTAGACTGAGTCCATCACCTGTGACTTAAGCACAATACTATAAAAGTCTAAGCCAATTATGAGTCATTTATGTTTGTATAATCTTTTAATTCATCTATACCATGAACTACTGAAAGTAATGGGATGATTCCTTCTACCCTATTTATTTCTATTTCTTGTCTCTCTCTGTCTCTGTTGTTCTCTCTCTTGTGGGTATTTGACTTAAAAATAGGGCCATAGAAGACAATCAAAGTGCAATGATATAATGGTATTTATTATTCCCATAGATAAAATTTGGTTACTGCTCTAGCCAATCTATCAATACCAGCTGTCCTCTAGTTCTGATTTGAAGAATTATCACTTAAGAATAATAGATTTATATCTAAAATTGTTACAAGTTGTACTCTAGAAGCCCTTAACAGGCAGAATTGTTAGAAATTCTGCAAAATCAAATTCTTTCCAGACAGCATGGGAATATCATCTGCTCTTTTCCTTATTTTCAATGAATAAAAAATAAGAAATGTAGCACTTCTATAGAATCAAATTTCTGCAGGAAAAAAAACTGGAGAAAAGTAGTTCTAAACTAAAATATGTAAAAATCAGTATCTGTTTGCAAAAGTCCAAGAGGGAACTAATCTGTCTTTCCTCCCCAGACAAAAATAAGAGCACATAACAGCCTTCTTGATAATATAGCTGAGTAAGTATTGCCAGAATTTATTCTACAAAGAGTCAAATAGTCCATTTCTTAAAGCCATTAGTGTTAGTAAGCCTTAAGGAATAAAATTAATCAAAGAAAACAAAATCATATTTCTTCCTCAAAATTGTAATAGGAGAAAATATGTAAAAGGGATAGAATAATCAAGGATTTACTTTATAATCACCCCTCAAAAAACCCACTCCCACTAAAGCAAATCTTAAAACCCTCTGTAAAAAAAATGGATATTTGATAGCTGTGGACTTTTATTCTACCCATTCTTATATTTACATAACGATACCTACATTCAATTTCCAACTACCAACTAGTAGAGTTAGGTTGGGGGATTTACATTGGTTAATTTCTAACCCCTGCCTTACAACTAGTCTACTCAAAAAACGCAAAATAATTTTTATGTTGCTCTTTGTTAAAGGGTATAAAGAAATAAGTCCACTGGCAGGAAAAGCAGTTATGTAATACATTCTAGGGTATCCTGCAAAAGTTTTTCAAAATACGTGTTACTTTGACTTATCTATTTGTCAGCTCTCCTCCATAAGCAAAAACTTGGGGGGCGCCTGGGTGGCTCAGTCGGTTAAGCGTCTGCCTTCGGCTCAGGTCATGATCCCAGGGTCCTGGGATCGAGCCCCGCATCAGGCTCCCTGCTCCGCGGGAAGCCTGCTTCTCCCTCTCCCACTCCCCCTGCTTGTGTTCCCTCTCCAGCCGTGTCTCTCTCTGTCAAGTAAATAAATAAAATCTTTAAAAAAAAAAAAAAAACTTGGAATAGGTATTTGGAGATGCATTTCTTTTTCTTCTTTTTTTTTTTTTCCAAAAACTGGGTATAATAAAATGAACTAAAATACTTTCATAGAAATTGTGTTTATGTTAGATTAATTTGTAGAATCTGGCTTATTCACTTAAAACTGTAAAAACATTTTTACTATCAGTCCCTCTTGACTCATTTAATGACTAAAGTTAAAGACTTCGTAACAGTTTCATGCGCCTACATGTTTTTGCATACTTCATTATGAAAACAGAGTTTAAAGATAAACACCAACCTTTGATAACGTTGATAAATCACTTCAGTGGATAGAACAATCAATGGGGCATACCAGAAAAGAGAACACTTTTAATTCTCAAATACTCAACCTTAAAAATACTTAATACTATGTAAATGTAATAAAGATTATCCAATACATTTCATAGTGATTTAAGCAGGGGACGATCAGCACGCAAGAGGGAATGAGGGAGCGTATTGATCCAAATAGGCATTTGGTCATTTAGAGGAGGAGGAGAAGAAAGGTAGTTAATGCTTCTTGAGCACATCCAATTTGTTAGATATCATTCCAAGTAACTTGACATGAATGACTGTGTCTAAGCCTATCCTTATCCCCATTACACAGATGAGGAAATGAAACAGTAGCTAGCTCATGCTTGCGTTTTCATTTTGTTTTTCTCTGATTCTTTTGAGCAAATAGTTTGAGAGTAAAGAGAAGGAAGAAAAGGGGCAGCCAAGTGGATAAAGTAGCAAATACTTCCTTTCTAGCGGAAAAAGAAAATGTGTTCACTGTACGTGTTATCTACTTGGGTTCAATACTTGTTTTCTAACCAAGGACTCAAACTGAGATCAGTGGGAGAATCTTCCCTTTCTAAGAGTACGGGAATTTCTAAACAATACCAGGCAGTGCAGAAATCTGCCCAACTGAGACTCTGCAAAGTAAATAAAGTAAATAAACAAATAATGATAACAATAAAAATAAATCACAAAAAGAGAATTTTTCTTGGAAGACAAATTAGGAAAATCCCCCACTCCAGGTAGATCAGGTGGAGAATTCTATATTCCTCTGGACTAAAGTCAGCCAGGGCTTGGACCTCAGCACCAGTATTGCCTCCACTGGCCGAGAGCGCTTGTGCAGGGCACAATCTGCAGTATCACATGCTGAGTCCTGGGACCGGGTGGGTAGGTCGGTTTTGTTAAAAAGCCTTCATGCTCTAACAAATTTGGGAGCCTCATTTACTGTCCTCCCGTTACAGCCTTGAACCAAAGACCCAGCAACACCTTTCTGGTCATGGCACATCCTGCTCCCTTGCCGAGAACACCTTCTACACCTTTCCTTGTCTACCTGGGGGACCACTACTCACTAACTTAAATGTCACTTCTTTTGGGAAGCCCTCTCCAAAGGAAAAGTTAAGAAAGAGAACACAGACCAGGCAGGAGATTGATGTTGCCTGAAGGAAATATTTAGTAGCCAAGAATAGCCAAATCTTGGTCTGAGAACCAGACTAAAAAAAGGAAATGTCTTGGGTTTAATCCCTTCTTTCCTCAATGTGCTACAATATACATAGTGAGTAATACAGTGCTCATGTGCTTCCAATATTTACTCATTCTGTGTATGTTTCTGGAATCCCTATTTCCAAATGGGAAAGGTTGGGCTTTGGAGTCAGACAGACCTAAGTGTTGTCCCTTGATGAATTTCTTGAAGCGTCAGTTTCCTCAGATATAAAATGGGCATAATAATATGTACTCTAGCAAAGTGTCATACTAGATGCTTTCTAAAAGTTAGTCCCTCCCATTCCCTTAGACAAAATTAAAAATATGCTTACTTTCCCCCAATCCTGCTAATATGTAAACTAGGGCCAAAACCATGTCTTGTTTACATAGATTCTCTTTGTGTAGTCTCACCACCATCCCCACACCATCACAATATCTTACACATAAATATTTGTTCAATAAATATTTGATAAATGCATACAAAGCTAAATATAGTCCCTGCCCTTAAGAACTTTAACAATTTATAGGAGGGATACCAAAATTTTCCGTAATAACTACAGTATGTAACAAAGCCAACACTGGGATATTAAGTACAATGAAAGTTATTCCTTTCCTCATCTCTGATACTCATTTATTCATAACAAATATTTAAAGAGTATACACCTTTAAGAAAAGAGTGTGTGTGGTAAGCAAGTCACTGTACATAGTAGGAGCTACAGGGGGAGGAGAGCAAAACTGAAGGGCAGTCTCTGCCTTAAAGTCTAAATGAGGACAAGAAACACATGTCTAAGTAAATAGAAGGCAATATGGACTCTGATGATTACAAAAGTGACATTCCAGAGGAATTTTGTAGAGAAGAGAGCAGTGTAAAATGGCGACCTTATGATTTTCCTTGTGCTCACATATAACTTTATGGCAAGGCGAGAGAAAACAGTAAATACAAGGACAAACTAAGGACAAAAGCTAAGGAAGGATGGGCCAAAGATAGTGGCTTTATTATTTTGATGGTCAATACATACTGTATTGCAGAACAAAAAGGAGTGGAAGCTAAACACCAAAATGCTAACAGGTGTGAATTCATTGTGATTAGACTGTAATTTTTTTCTAGGCATGTATATCTTTTTTCTTTTCTACATTTATTTATTCACCATAAATTAATTGGGCTCTTTTTGTTTTTTTTATTTTGTTATGTTATGTTAATCACCATACCTTACATCATTACTTTTTGATGTAGTGTTCCATGATTCATTGTTTGTGTATCAAACTCAACACCCAAAGAACAAATAATCCAATCAAGAAATGGGCAGAGGACATGAACAGACATTTTTCCAAAGAAGACATCCGAATGGCCAACAGACACATGAAAAAGTGGTCAACATCGCTCGGCATCAGGGAAATCCAAATCAAAACCTCAATGAGATACCACCTCACATCAGTCAGAATGGCTAAAATTAACAAGTCAGGAAACAACAGATGTTGGCGGGGATGCGGAGAAAGGGGAACCCTCCCGCACTGTTGGTGGGAATGCAAGCTGGTGCAGCCACTCTGGAAAACAGTATGGAGGTTCCTCAAAAAGTTGAAAATAGAGCTACCATATGATCCAGCATTTGCACTAGTGGGTATTTACCCCAAAGATACAAATGTAGTGATCCAAAGGAGTACGTGCACCCCGATGTTTATAGCAGCAATGTCCGCAATAGCCAAACTGTGGAAAGAGCCAAGATGTCCATTGACAGATGAATGGATAAAGAAGATGTGGTATATATATATATAATGGAATACTATGCAGCCATCAAAAGGAATGAAATCTTGCCATTTGCAACAACGTGGATGGAACTGGAGAGTATTATGCTGAGTAACATAAGCCAATCAGAGAAAGACATGTATCATATGACCTCACTGATATGAGGAATTCTTAATCTCAGGAAACAAACTGAGGGTTGCTGGAGTGGTGGGGGGTGGGAGGGATGGGGTGGCTGGGTGATAGACATTGGGGAGGGTATGTGCTATGGTGAGCACTGTGAATTGTGTAAGACTGTTGAATCACAGACCTGTACCTCTGAAACAAATAATACATTATATGTTAAAAAAAAAAAAAAAAAGAAGAAGAAGAAGAAGATAGCAGGAAGGGAAAAATGAAGGGGGGGAATCGGAGGGGGAGATGAACCATGAGAGACTATGGACTCTGAGAAACAAACTGAGGGTTCTAGAGGGGAGGGGGGTGGGAGGATGGGTTAGCCTGGTGACTGGGTGTCACACACAAACATAAATTAGTTGTTGAATCTATAACTTAGAAGATAAAAACCATTAGTCTTTCTTAATGTCCTTTATGATGACATGCTACCAAATAATCATATAAATGAATAAGGCACTTTTCATGTGCTTACCCTGTGCTTATGTTTAAACTTAAGAATTTCTGTGATTCATTGTTATCCATTTCCTTGTTTCTCTTGGAATCACTTAAAATAGATATTCTTCAAATTTGGTTGATATGTTCAGTATATGCTATTTACAAAAAAAAAAAAGAGAGACCTGTTATCTTTCTGAGCTAGTTTATTAAATTATCCAGCCAAAAAGATTAAAACTAAGATGATCATCTCAATTGCTTTTAAGTGTGACAATATATGCTACCTAAGGATGTGAAGGGATTGGAATTCCCATGCCAGCATGAAATGGATTATAAAATTGAAAATTAATATGGTTTATGGTCTAGGAATTCTATGTATTACACCCAAGGAGATGCACACAAGAAGTTTATTGCAGCATTATTTATAAAGGCAAAAACTGTAAATAATCTAAACATCCATATAATGGGATTGGATAAATAAAATACAGTATTTGATGATTGTATAGTATAGAAAAATGTAGTATTTGATTGAGTCCATCCATGATGAAATACTATACAACTGTTAAGAAGAATGGATGAGGTCTACATAATATCTACAGGAATACATCTCAAAACATAATGTTAAATGCAAAAAAGCAAATTGCAGAAAGATAGAGTGTTCCTTTTATGTAAATTTAGAAGGTATACCAGCAATACCTATGGAGTTGTGCTGCCCAATATGGGCATGTGGCTACTGAGCATTTAAAATGCGGCCAGTGTGACAAAGAAACTAAATTATTTTATTTTATTTCTTTTAATTAATTAAAATTTAAAACCGAAATGATGTAAAATGCTTTTTCCATTAGACACAACCTTCATGTTTGATGGTATTATGTTTCACTCTGCCGTCATGTAACATACTGTACTGTGGTGCATGTGTACATTTTGCTCTTTAAATGTGACTACTAGAAAATTTTCAATTATACATGTGAAATGCATTATATTTCTAGTAGACAGTATTGCTATAGATTCTTCCTAAAGAAGCATAAGCGTATTTAAAGCTGTTTCGAACTGGACTGAAAGGATCCATACTAAACAGGGACAGAGGAAGGGGGGTAGATGTGGGAATTGGAATGAAGGAAATTCTAGTTTCTATGGTACTGTTTCCTTTATTCAAAACCAATAAAGCAAAGGGAATGTATGAAGCAAATATGGCAAAATCTAAGGAATGAGTATAAAAGGGTTTATCTACCTTTGTGTGTGTTTGATATTTTTTATAATAATTTTTTTGAAGATTTTATTCATTTATTTGACAGAGAGAACAAGCAGGGCGAGCGGCAGGAAGAGGGAGAGGAGAAGCAGACTCCCCAAGGAGCAGGGAGCCCAATGTAGGGCTCAATCCCAGGGTCCTGGGATTATATTGAATGTATATTCAATATACATTGAATATTGAATGTTATTCAATATTATAGATACGTTATATTGAATGTATTTGTTTATTTTTCTCTGATGGCTGATAATGTCTGATTCATTTTGTGTCCACAGAGCCTTGCTCCCTATCAGGTACATAACGATGCTTGTCCAGTTGGTTGAGTTAATCCAATGCTTTGGTTCAGTGCACACCATATCAAGGTGCATGAAATGTCCCAGCTTGTTTAATTTTTCCCTTTAAGCCCCATATCCCACTCCCATTCCCCTCCTTCATAAGCAACCACTTTAATGCATCTAAAGTGCATCTTCTTCTCCGTATGTTCTTGTAAAATATATTCCTGCCCTGTGGGCAGAATGTTTAATGCCTGTAACTGATATTGTTACCAATATTGCTTTCTTTCATTCCGAACTTACTTTTTTCACTAAGCACTATCTTTTTAAGAGGCATCCACTTTGCTATGTGCACATTTAAACTGTTGTTTTTAAATGATGTATAATACTTTATGGTGCGCATTCACTACATGTAGCTTCTCCACTTTGCAGGACGCTAGGCTACTTCCAACTCCCCACCACAGAAATTAGAATGCAGTATTCCCTTACTATTCTATGAGAACTTCTTCATGTTAGATATGCAGGAATCGACCTACTGGACCACAGAGTATGCATATACTTAATCTGACTAAATGCATATACTTAATCTGACTAAATGCTGACTAAATCCTTTCACTATTTCTTTATTTTCATTTCCCTGATTTCAAATGAATTTGAGTATCACCTGTATATAATATTTGTAATCCTTTTGAGTTTCCTCTTCTATAAAATGTTCACTCATACCTTTTGCCCATTTTTCTATTGAACTTGGTCTTTGAGCTGTCTCTTCTGTTTCAGTCTTTTATGTTTATCTGTCTATTCATATCAATACCATACTTTATTTATTATTATGACTTTGTAGTATGTTTTAACAGCTGACTGGAAAAATCTCCTCCATACCTTTTTTTAAGGTTAACTTCTATAGTCATAGACATTTATCCTTCTATATACATTTTTCTTCTTTATTTACTAAAATGTATCATAAATAGGGTTTAGACTTTACCAAAGCCCTTTTCTACTTAAAGAAAATTGTGAGGGGCACCTGGCTGGCTCAGTTGGAAGAGCATTCGACTCATGATCTCAGGGTTGTGAGTTCAAGCCCCATAATGGGTGTAGAGATTACTAAAAAAAAGAAAAGAAAAAGAAAGAAAATTGTGAGATGTCAATTCTCCCTAAATCATTACAGAATACAATGCAATCTCAATCAAAATACCAGGAAGGCTTTTTTTTTTTTTTTTTAGAAATTGACAAGCTGATTCTAAATTTATGTGAAAATACAAAGGACCTAAAATAACTAAGCGGTCTTGAAGAAGCTGGAGGGCTTATACTATCATGCATCATGACTTATTGTAAAGCTACAACAATTAAGAAAGTGAAAGACTGGTGCAAGGATGAACGTATTGGCCAAAATAGAACAGGGTCCAGAAACAAACCCACACGTATACAGTTATCTGACTTACAAAAAGAGGCACCATTGAATTTCAGTGGGAAGAGAATAGTCTTCAGTAAATGATGCTGGGTCAGTTGGATATCCACTTGGAAAAAGTAAACCCTAACCTCTACCTCACACATGCAAAAAGATTAAGATGGATCATAGAGCCTAAATGTGAGAGATAAAACAATAAAACTTCTATAAGATAACATAAGAGAATATCTTCATTACTCTGGAGTAGGAGACGATTTCTCCAACAATACCCACAAGCGCTAATCATAAAAGAAAAGATTGATAAACTGGACTTCATTATAATTAAGAACTCCCGTTCATCAAAAGACACCATTAAGAGAGTAAAAGGACAAATCATGGACTGGGAAAATATATTCCCAATCCATATATCCAATAAAGGATATGTACCCCCAACAAAATACTCCTACAAATCAATAAGAAAAAGACAAACAACGCAATTTTTTAAATTTGCAAAGATTTGAACAAGCACTTCATAAAAGAGAATATCCAAACAGCTAATGAGCATATTGGAGAAGTTCAACTTTATTAACCATCATTAATCATTAGGGAAATGTAGATTAAAGTTGAAATGAGACACCATTACTCCACCATAATTACTAAAACTAAAAGGATTGAAAATTCCAAGATACTCTGAGGGGAGGATGCGGGGCAACTGTATACATTCTCATACAATAGTGGGAGTGTAAATTGTTGAACTACTTTAGAAAATTGTATACACTATGACTCAGCAGTTCCATTCATGGGTTCACACCCCAAAGAAATGAATACTTATAAAACATATTTACAAGAACATTCATGGAGGGGCGCCTGGGTGGCTCAGTTGGTTAAGCATCTGCCTTTGGCGCAGATCATGATTCCAGAGTCCCAGGATCGAGCCCCACATCAGGCTCCCCTCTCTGCTTCTCCCTCTGACCACCCCCCATGCTCTTTCTCTCTCTCTCTCTTGCTCTCTCTCAAATAAATAAAATCTTTTAAAAAAAGAATATTCATGGATGCTTTGCCCATAAGGGCCCAAAACTTAAAATAACCCAAATACGCACCAAAGTAGAATGAATAAATAGTGGTGTCACTGTACAATAGAATAATACACAGCAATGAAAAATTTACTGCATATACAACATGAATGAATCTCATAGACATAATGTGAAGCAAAATAGGCCAGAAACATAAAAAAATATCATATGGTTCCATTTATATTAACTTGGAGATGGCATGAGGGAACTGCTCGGTTCTAGAACTGTTTCATATCCTGATCTGAGGTTACGTTGGTGTGCATGGATATAAAAAGTCATTGAACTGTGCACTTAAGATTATGTACTTCTCTATAAGTTATGCTTCAATAAGAAAGTAAAAAAATAAAGTCATTATTTAGGATTTTGCATCTATAGTCATAGGTGGAAGGGGCTATAATTTTCTTTTCTTGTATTATCTTGCCTGGTTTGGACATCAAAATTATACAAGCTTCAGAAAACAAGCTTGGTGGCTTTCACCCTTTAAATGGTTTTTGTACAATGGAAGAACCTCTCACAGTCATTGTAAGGAGCAATTAAATAATATATGAGTACATCTTGAGAAACACAAAGTTCTGAAACATATAAGGAATCATTCTCTTCTCATTACCATTGTGTTTCAGTTTTTCTCTTATATATGTCAATAGGCCATCTGAACTGTTCACTCCACATTGGAAATCATTTCTATGCAGTTTCAACAAGGATACCCCTTAAGATTCTAAATTAGTTTCACTTGGAAAAAGAGCAAGAGAAGGGTTTATGGATGTGAATATCAAGTACAGATAATAGAAGTTAACAGAGAGACATGAATAAAGTTCTGAATGTGGTTTGGATAAAAATGCATGAGAACTCACTTGTACTTGACTCTTAGCCTAAAAAGGAATATTAAATAAGTTATGATCCATTTCAATTTTCTTTAATTGTGGCACATTTGCTGCTCTCCAAATTGTCTTTAATATGAAAAATGAAATAATTTCAAAACACTGAAGAGATTATATAGATGCCTTGCTTTAATAATTCTTGTGTACTTTTCTAAGTCCTAAAAAAAACAAAATGTGATGTTTAAATATAATTATAATGAGTGAACAAATCACCACATTTTTCTATATTTTAGCTACTCTCAGTCTTGAGATTTGAATGGCAAACTTCCAGGGTAAGTGTTAGAAGAATTGGCAAGGAGAGCTAGGGTAGTGTCGGGGGTTTTCACATTACATTTAATCCACAAGAAAACCCCAGGGAGGAAACTATTATCCCCACTTAACTTATACAGAAACTGAGATCAGAGGTTAAGTGACACGTGGACAATCATATGACCAGGAGACTCTCACACCAGGACTTGAATCAAGGTCTCTCCTTCTCCAAGGCCCACCCTCTTTCCACTATACCAACCAGGGTGGGCAGAGGTTCCCACCCCATTCAAAAATGAATTGGTAAACACTGAAAAGTGACTCAGAACAATCACAGACGCACATTAGCTGCAACAGGCACATTTGAATGACATCTGAACATCTTGTGGTTTTGAAAAATTATCCCTTTTCCCAGGACGAGCAAAGTCCAAGCCCATTACATGTATACATCTTCCAGAAGACATAAACATTTTCCCGTTTCTTTATTTCTCTGACTTGTCAGACATAATGAAAACAGAACAGCTTACCAGTAAGCATTGGTTTCTCTCTTTTCAGTAGACTCTATTAAAGCTTAAGTAAGTGACAATCATAATACTATTAACAATTAAAGAATGATAAAAGTTAAATGTTTTCAATACATTCAGAAAAACCACAAATAAATGTAAATCAGAGAGATAGGCAGAGAAAGGGACTGTTGTTTAACCGAAACTTCCATCCAACAATGGATCACCAAGTAAGCCATTTTCAGAGACTTCCTAACGAGATAGTTGCATCAGGTCACTTCCAGTGCATTCACACCAACAGTGCATGGGGCTGGTTGGCCCAGGGAAGTAGGAACTCCTGGCTGGAGACCTACAGAAATGCAGTCACGGTCTGGCCCTAGGCAAATCACGGAGGGGGAGCTGAGGAGGGTGACATGGGAACTCAGCCCTGGGAACTCCTAGCCTGATCAGAACACAAATCGTTTAACAATCGTTATCATAATTACTGCTAAATTATTGTTGTGCTGAGGGACAGGGAGAAGGCCTATTTTTGCACTCTGATTTCACTGAAGCTTCTAAGATGACTGTTTAAATTTCCAGAAGAACTAAGTTCCTTTCCCACGATTGTCTCAGAGAAGCCAAGCCTTCCCTTGTGACTTTTAATTCTAGTTTCTCTAATCTTAATTTTTCAGTGGCCTTGGGCAAGGCATTGGAGTGTTGGATGCCTTAACTCCTCTAGTCACCAGATAGCAATAATGCCTGCTCCCCTTCGGCTGTGAGACTGAGAGTTCAAAGACTGTTAAGCACTTTGAAAAGGAAATAGCTGTGGGAAAAAAAAATTATCATCTTTAGGGGAAGGTGCAATGTAAATAGCATATTCAAGTCTTTTAACTGCCTCTTTCAATTTATTATGAACTTCTCTCAGCTCTCCACAGTTACTCAACTCTTTCCCACCTCAGCGCCTGCCCACGCTTAGATCCTTATGCATGAAGAATGATTCCCTCATCTTGACCCTGATCCACCACTCCTGATTAACTCCTATTTATCCCCATGTCTCAATTTAAGTGTCTCTTCCTCAAAAAAATTTCATAAAGGCAGGACAATATCTGTCTTGGTCACCACTGTATGGCCAGTGTCTAGCACAGCACCTGAAACATGGAGAAGACTCAATCAACGTTTCTTTTCTTTACTTAATTTAGTGAATGGATGTGGGATCTTAGGCAATTCATCTAACCACCCTGGGCCTACGTCTTCTCATTAGCAAAATAAACAGCTAAAATAAATCATCTCCAATGTCCCTTCAGTACTAACATTCTGAGATTTTGATTTGGGGGTCAGCATCTTCTCATTGATTGTAAACTCTTTTTTCATTTTATTCTGCCTGATGGAATCTACTTAACTACCAAGATCATTGTGGTGGTTAATTTTATATGGCAACTTGGCTAAACCATGAGGTGCCCAGATATTTGGTCAAACATCATTCTGGATGTTTCTGTTCAACATGGTTTGGATGAAATTAACATTTAAATTGGTGGACTTTGAGTAAAGCAAATTGTCCTCCATAATGTAGGTGGGCCTCATTCAGCTGAAGGCCTGAATAGAACAAAAAGACTAGCCAAACCCAAGCAAGAGAGAATTCTCTAGGAGACTGTCTTTGGACTTTGTCTACAAAATCAGCTCTTCCTGGTTCTACAGTGGACTGCCTTCGGATTCAAACTGGAACATTCAATCTCCTGGGTCTCCAGCCTGCCAGCACACCCCACAGATTCTGAACTTGACAGCCTCCATAATTGTGTGAGCCAACTCCTTTTAACAAATATCTATCTATCTATCTATCTATCTATCTATCTATCTATCTATCATCTATCTATCTATCCACACATTCGATTGGTTCTGTTTCTCTGAAGAACCCTAATATAATCACAGTAGCCCTTCTTATCCCTAGAGAGCTATATACTACTACTCTAAATCCAGGAGACTAGATTCGGACTCCAGATTTGAAGACCTGAAGAAAACTGGTACTGGGTACCCATCAGAGTCAGCAGGAACTTTACTAGGAGCCAGGTGTCAGCCTATCCATCTCTCTTCTGTCCACCAGTCTCCCAGGCTGGCACTGACCCAATGTAGAAGTGATGTGAACAGCTCCAGTCCAGGCCAATGGGTAGAATTCAGCTTTCTGCCCTCATGCCTCACTACATTCTGAGATTATCTTGGTTCTAACAAAAGGACCCAGACTGAGCTCCAGTCTGGGCCTTCTCGTTCTTGACAGTCTCCTTCCCAGCACCAAAAACAGCACCCTGAATCAAAGCCCAGAACAGTCGTCCCTGTTACCTGTTGACAAACTTCTCTGATGACAAAACCCTCCAAGATCCTGGAGTGTAGCTTCCTACTGCTGTGATTTCCTGGTTGCTATATTCTTTCTACGTGCAGGTCTCCGTGGATGCCAGTTGAGTTGCTGGACTTCAGCTTGCTTCTGTTACCTTCTAAACCATGATTTGCCTGTCTCTAGTTGTAGAGAGGAAAGAGTATAGATTACGGAGTTAATTCAGACCCAAGTTCAAGTCCCCACTCCATTTTCTTACTATGGGAACTTCGGTAAGTTTCCTAATCTCTCCAAGCTTATTTCTTCACCTATGAAATAGGAATAACACCACATCAAAAGAATATTTGTAAAGATTACATAAAATGAACATGTGAATATACACAGAACTACAGCTAATAATTAGCCCTCAATACATAGTTTCCCGTCCTTTACCCCATTTTCTGTCTCCATACGATGGGGTACTATGAAACAATAAAAAAAGACTGATTAAGATCCATATAAATTGCCATGGATAGTATCTCAAACATACATGGTTAAATGAAAAACACAAAGTACAGAGCGGTGTTCACAGAGGATTGCTATTTTTACAATAAAAAAGGTGTAAATATCTATTTAGATAGCTATTTCCATATATTTCCAAAAAGAAACAATAGTAGAATAAACCAAAAACTAGTATAATTATTATAATGGCTATTTCTATGGGAACCAAAGGAATGGGGTAGAGATAAGCATGAAAGCAAGAGGTATGTCTATGAAAGAAACTTGCCTGATAACTTTTACTTTGGAATACACAATTATTTTATAATGAAAAAATAATCAAAACGGGAAAAAAAATCTCTAAAACTGGAAACACACTGAAAAATAATGAAGCTAATTTTTTAACTGTGATAAAACATGACATAAAAATTACCATTTTTACCATTTTTAAGTGTACAGTTCAGTGGCATTAATATATCCATATTGTTTGGCAACCATCATCATTATCCATCTGTAAAACTTTCTCATCATCCAAACTGAAACTTTGTACTCATTAAACAATAACTCCCCATTCCAGCTCCCCCAGCCATTGGTAACCATTATTCTGCTTCCTGCCTAGCACAGTGAACTTGACTATTCCAGGTACCTCATATAAGCTAACTTATACCACATAGCATAATGTCCTCAAGGTTCATCCATGTTGTAGCTTATTTCAGAATTTCTTCCTTTTTAAAATTAAATAATATTCCATTGTTTGTGTATGCCACATTTTGTTTTTTCTCTATACATTCGTCTATGGGATCTTGGGTTGTTTCTACCATTTGGCAATTAGGAATAATACTCTATGGACTGAGCCTGGGTGGCTCGGTCAGTTAAGCTTCTGCCTTCTGCTCAGCTCTTGATGCCAGGATCCTGGGTTTGAGTCCCACTTCGGGCTCCCTGCTCAGTGGGGAGTCTGCTTCTCCCTCTCCCTCTGCTGCATGCTCTCTCTCTGTCAAACAAATAAACAAAATCTTTTTTAAAAAATAAATAAAATACTCTATGAACATGAGTGTACAAATATCTGTTTAAGTCTCTGCTTTTAATTTTTTTAGGTATATATCTAGAAGTGGAATTGCTGGAATTGAAGTTAACTTTTAATCAAGCTGGTATCATAAGCACACAGAGAATAATTATTTCAAGTAATCTGAAAACAAAAATCACTATGTTTTCACTGTATCTCCCTAAAAGGATATATCCTAAAACAAAAGAATAGCCAAAAAAAAGTTTTAAAATAAGAAATTATATTAAATATAAACCAAATAAAGAAATAAAAAATAAGTAATTATATCTATGTCATTGGGAATCCCAAAATTTTCATTACAAAGTAAATAAATAGCAACATAAAATCAAAATGGCAATTTTATACCTTCCCAGGGACCAGAGAGACCCCCTTTTTACTGGATTCCAAGCTTCATGGAAGTTAACTGGCAAAATTAGAATGTATATTACAGCAAAACCTTTCATACTGGGTCATAAGTACTGTATCCTCGTGAATTGTTTCTGTCTCCCTGGAGAGTGTTTGTTTGTAGAAAACAGACCTTCACAGCCCACATATAGTCAGTCTTCTAGGTCAGCACTGAAGAAACCCTGACGCATTTTCTATACTTCATAAGGCTCTCTTCCCTGCCACTTGCATTCATCTTGACAGCACTCTTCTTGTTGAACACACTTTTCAATGCATTACAATTCCCAAATTTATAATTTCTTTTTCATTGCTTATATTGTATATTGGTTTCCCTCTGTGGCATACCTTTTTTTTAAGATTTATTTATTTATTTTAGAGAGACAGAAAATGAGTGGAGGGGAGGGGCAGAGGGAGAGGGAGAGAGAGAGAATCCTCAAGCAGACTCCCCACTGAGCACAGAGCCTGACATGGGGCTCAATCCCAGGACTCTGAGTACATAACCTCATCTGAACTCAAGAGTCGGCCTCTCAACTGACTGAGCCACCCAGGCGCCCCTGTGGCATAACTTAATTATATTCAAATATTAATGCGTATTTTTTCTATTTTAGATATTTTCATGCAAATGTTAATGAATATGGCACCACCGTTTAGTCCGAAGACCCAATAAAAATTTGAATAGGGCCATATCAGTTTTTGCCTACTCCATAGATTTACAATTGGTATATGCCCTTAATGATAACCCTGCTAGTAAGTTAGCTAGTTCATAAAGTGAATTGTAGTGAAATTTCTACTCCATTGTGGCTCATCCCTAAAGGTTCTGAAATAATCTGCTAGGAATTGTCCCAATAAACAAGGCTAACATTTTTTCAGGCTAAAGGAAAGTCATATTTTCCATATGTGAAAAATATCTGAAATGCAAACAGTCAACTCAAACTCCGGGTAACCAGTTGGGTGTTGTTTTATAAACATAGTATCAAATAAATTTAGTCTATATGGATTCTCACAACAATCAGCAAGACCTCCTCCTTCTCCTTCTCTGTCTCCTTCTTCAGTCTGCAGACACGAGCAAATTAACAGCCAGCTGTCAACACAGAAGTCACAGCAGCTCATAAAAATAACAGGAGAACAATACCTCTATGACGGAACCTTTCGCGAAGTAAGACTAGAACAAAAATGAAATGGCTTGTGACATTTGTTGTGTCACACAGTTTGAAGGACAGGATCTATTTTTACTTTATGTTTAAATCTATTTTTATTTTATGTTTAAATCTATGGCAAAATTCAAAATCCAAAGGAAAAACTAAATAACTTCTACACAAAAACAACCTAAGTGTTCATACACAGGAGAATGATGGAATAAATCACAATACATCCATCCACACATGGGAGAACTAAAAAGAATAAGGAAAACTGTTGTGGTGAAATTTCTAGGATATATTGTTAAAGAGTACCTATGATTTGACACCTTTTCATAAAAATTAAGGGGAAATAAGGAAATACACATGTGTCTCCTCATTTGTTCAAAAAGAAATACAGGGAGGAGAAGCCAGAGGCTGTCGCAATTGGTTGAGCACCAGGGGGAGGAGAGAATCAGGGAAGCAAATGGAAGGAATGGGTGGGATGGAGGTGTTACTACTTTGAGAATGCCTTTTTGTATAGTTTTGTCTTTTAGAACTACAGTAATGTTTCATATGCTTAAAAAAAAGGGAAGAAAATGAATAACATTAACAAATAGAAGAAGGGGAAACTTAAAATGTTTATCCATTGTTTCTTTTTTTTTTTTTTTTGCCAAGAACAATATTCAGTGCATATAATCAGGGTGCAGCTTGCTTGGTGGTTTTAGAAATGTTTTCCTTAGGCTTTGGAGTCTATTTTTTTATCTCTACCACCATGAAAATGTAGAGTAGCAATAATTTGGCTTCCAAAATCTTATTAGAATAAAAATTTTGAAAAAGCTTTCCTTTCCTTATAGTCAGTGAAATAATACTTCCGTAAAACCCAGAATCTAATTTTTTAGATACGCACATAATTGGGTACTGCATAAGTGACATCTGAAATCAGCCTTGGGTGGGCCTAAGTTTGCAGATTCAAAGTATATACCGTGTTTTTGTCCTTTTATAAAGACATTGCATTCCTTTTCTTCTGCTTTATTTAGTGTGGAGTCCTCCATGACAAACCTCCTGATAGTCCCTCAGCTTACCCGAAAGAAATGAGAATTGTCAGAAGGTGCCTCTAACATCACAGGTAACATTTAGGATAAACTCTTTAAATAAGATGGCATTGGCCTCTCTTGTAATAGAACACTATTGGTTCTTTCTCATGTCATTCTCTTTCCTGTCCATAAAATAATCATCTTTTTTTTCATTTCGTATTTTTTAAGAGGCTTCATTTATCTTAAATTTGAAAGACTCAACTTTTAGTTCCAGAATTTATCTGATAAATCATATTTTCTCCATCAATAGATAAATGAATATGCCTGAACTACAAAATTATACATAGCACATGCTAGAATTGAACCCTAACATCAAGGATCACTTTGAGACAATTTGAGATTTTTTTATATATATATATTTATTTGAGAGAGAGAGAGCATGGGGAGGGGCAGAGGGAAAGGGAGAGAGAGAATCTCAAGCAGACCCTGCGCTCAGCACAGAGCCCGACTTTGAGACAATTTGATCTTTAGTAGATGATTCCCTTTTTCCAGCTAAATATTTTCACTGAAACTACTATCGCTATAGCAAAACAAAACCACATCATCCATAAATTCAACTATCTGTGGTATAATAAGATGATAAGCATCTTTTATGGTACTAACAATGGAATTCCACATTTGAGAAGGGTTTAGACAAAATAATCCTCTAAAATCCATCTCAACTCTGAAATGTACAGTTTATGAACTATATCATAAATCATAAAATCATAAAACAACTTATTGATTCCTCTTTAAAATCAAGAGCTAAGGTAAGAATTTACACAAACCTGCAAGCATTTTCTGTAGCATGTGAGCCCTCTATATATACAGTCAGCATGTCCATTTCAAAAGATAAAGTAAAACCATCACTCATCGGAGAGCAAGGTAGTCAAGTGGGCATAGGAGCCTGACCTGAGATGGAACCAGTCACACATTCCATAGCTCAGGGCCTTTCTTCCGAGACCATGTCTTTCTCAATGGTGCTTCCATTAGTAGAAGGGAAATGGCCAACTCTGCTTCAAAGAGGAGAGCATAGATTTTCCTGCTGCCCTTAAAGCAGCGGGTGACACAGCCTGGCCTCCTCTCGCTGGACTTTTGGCTTTGTACTGGACATATTTTTCTTGCATTCCTTTTCAGGGTCTCATTTTCTGTACATATTTGTGCTTGGAAAAATGTTATGTATACATCTTCATTGCTACAAATGAGTAGTCTTTTCTTCTCTTTCTGCCTTTAATGATCCTCAAATTCATTTTATTAATGTGGATGAGACCTTACTAAGCCAGAGTATTGATTTAAAATTTAAACCAAGAAACAAAAATTACTAGCTTGAAAATTAAATACTTTAATCTAAAATATAGTAATTTTATCAAAAAGGTATGATCACTATCTAATAAGATACAAACATACACACGCAGAGAGAGCTCACATTTAATGCACAACATGCAGCTTAGCATTTATAAATTTACAACAAAACTAACCTCATTAAATGAATCATATTTCCTCGTTGATTTACTAGAAGATTAGAACTAGTCAGTGACTGTCATGAAATCATAACTGGAGAATTAGTAAATCTTTTTTATCATCCTTATTAATGGAGTATAACACTTTTGGAAAATGTTAACAGTAAAATATTTTAATTGTATAAATATAAGTAATGTGCTGTGTTAAAATGATTCCCTTAATAACCACTGAAAGTGAAATAATTGTATCACAAGCTTAAATAGCATGACTGTCTTTCTTATCCATTTGCTTTTATCATATAGTTGTAGAAATTTCTAAACTTTTTAGTACTTTAGGGAAAGCTTCCACTAATTCTAATTTTGTATCCCACTGAAAAAAAAGGATTTCACCATTTTTAAACTTTGTACCTGTGCCAATCAATGGATATTCAAATGTAATAACATGGTTTTGTAATTCAGGGTAGTGTCATCACTGGTAGAGGTTGTTAAGACATCAACATGGTGGGTTGTTGTTTTGGGTGTTTTGGTGGGTTTTGTTTGTTTGTTTGTTTGTTTTTAATATCTCACAAAGTGACAGTTGTCAGACCTTAGAATAAGCAGGAACTCCAGCAAGAGCAGACAACACACTATGTGGGGTGTGGACTGTGGGATAGGAAAACATCATTCCACAGAAACTCAGTTAACAGAATTCCAAAATTTAGGAAACTGGGCTTTTTCATGGCTTTACTACCAGAAACAGAACCCCGGGTATGGGTTCTATTCATGAGGGTATGTCTTTTGGAACTACAGTAATGTTTCATATGCTAAAAAAAAAAAAAAAAAAGGAAGAAAATGAATAATATTAACAAATAGGAGAAGGGGAAACTTAAAATGTTTATCCACTGTTTCATTACTTTTTTTTTTGCCAAGAACAATATTCAGTGCAAATATTCACACATGAAAGAGAGAGTTATTAAAGTCTCACTAAACCAGGAATGGATCGAGAGCTCTTTTTCACTAGGCATTAACTTCTCCTTTTGTGCATTTACTAATTAGATGCTATTCCTCCTTTACATAGCCTTCTCCATATTTAAGGAAAACGGTAAGAAACACTGATGGGCAACTAGGACAATAAAAGTGAGAAGACAAAATGAGGGAAAAAAAGAATGATAAACACATTGATCTCACTGAAAGTTAAATTCACTTCTTCATTCATTCATTCATTCATTCAATATTTATTGGCCACTATGGTGTACTAGGCACTTCCCCAATCTGACTTAGTCCTGATGAGTTGTGAATTCTAAATAGTCATTTTCCAAGGTATTCTCTGGGTCATATCTCTAAGTTAACAAATAAGAAAATGTATGGAGTTTCCTTAGGACCCTGAGTGTATGAAATATTTTGTGCAGCTCCGCTAAGTTCTCTTGGACAGTCTGGGCTATGAAAGTGAGGTTTTCCACACCAACACAGTGAGTACTACAGTGAATACTAACGGAACAGAGGTCAACTTAAACTTCAATTAAAAGAACATTGATTTATTTCTAAGTGGTTTATTTTAACTCTCAAACATTCCAAAGAAACATTTCAACTTTCAAATACTTCAAAAGAGCTGCTTCTATTGTATTTGTATTACATGTGAGCAATGTTGATTCCATCAGAGGAAGAAGATCAGGATGGTAGACTTTCACTGAGAGGATAAGATATGTACAAATTACTCCATCAGTAAGTTTGATGGGCTAGGTTTCCCTCATAGTGAATGTCACTTAAATTTTTTTCCATATGCTAGCTAATTGAAGGTCTAAGAACGTTATTTTGGATTGTTCTAGGCTAAAAATTCCATCTCTTGCTCCCTAGTCCCAAAATATACACATTAGATTCAAATACCGAACCACATGAACAGCAACTAAAAATGGTACTTGTACCAGTAAAAATATCTGAGACAGTAAAAATAACAGACATTATTCTCCTGCCAGCATACCATTCAGGTCTGGTAGAGAGGCACAGTGAAAGACGCAGTCTTTCACCATCATACAAACCAACTATCTGTACTATTGACAAGTAAATTTCAAAATTCAAAATGCCCTCATGCAAATGCAATA
>NW_023270268.1:51438234-51495864 GCF_011800145.1 Mirounga leonina
ATCAAATTTCATTATCTAATATGTTACAATAATACAAAAGCCTGGAGAACTAGTAGTTTAAAATGCATGGAAACAGCATTCTAAAAATTGAATCTTACTTTCTCCTCTCGCTCCTCATTTTCAACTGATTTACAAGGCGAGTGAAGCTTTAATAACTGCTTTGTAAAGGCTAATTATTCATGCTGCCTAACTTTAGGGAAATAATATGAAGGGCTATTTTTTCATAAATTGCATTCTCTCAGTGAGGAAAACAAATGGTCAGAAACAACATTATATGAAGTTCTTAACTTTATTATTTTATATTAACATTTAACTTTATTTAGTTAACTTTGCTATTTTTATCTCGGCATTGCAGCAAATGTGAAACATTTGGCGATTACTAGGGCACTAGTTAAGCAAGTTCAGGTCAGAGCATCGTAACCATATAAATGTCAATACACTGTTATTGGCTATAACTCCTACAGCAGCCGCAGGAGTGCAGCTTAACCACTAGTATGTTCTCGAAAGCCTTTAGGACAGCTGGTGGTATAAGAAACTTACCTTTCAAATAGATTCTGGTGATTGGGTCCTTACCTTTAGATAATGCCTTTAAAAGTTTCCCTTTCTGTTCTGATGGCATCACTTCAAATACATAAACTCTATGGATCTAAATGATGTCCTAGAAGCCCTACTTTGCTGTAAATGTTAATCTAATTATTGCCATTTTTCAAAAATAGAAATCACAGTGACAAAATATGATAAAATTTAAAATGTTCTTTAATGTTTTTGCTTTTGTATATCTTTTCCTATAGAGTTTTGTGATTCAGTGATCCTTAAGGTATTTGCAAATGTGTTCACACTTTTCTTGATTTTTAAAATAAATCTTGTTTTCTTATAACCTTTGGTTTTTTATTCTTGCCTTGCCTAAAATACACCTTGTTATTTTTCTTTCCCATTTTTCTTCAGGACTTTAATCCCTACGCTTTCTTTTTTTACTGTATTATATTGCCTATTGTACCCTAAAGTGATTTCCTGGGACCTGATTTTTTTTTACTTTTTCTTTTTTCCTTTACCATATTTCTTTAACTGTGTTTCGACTCACTCAGTTTATATTCTGTTATCCATTCCATGTTATCTTTTCATCTTTTACTCTTTATTTAAGAAAAAAATCATGAGTTCTCCCACTGATAAGCATAATGTAACATAATTGGCACCTGCAGTCTCTTTAAGGAAGCAGTCAATTTACCAAAAAAAAAAAAAAAGGTGATATTCAAAACCATGTCAATAAGTCAGAAAAAGACCACTCCACTCAGTGTCATCATCTAGAATAATTAGAAATGATTATTTCAATCATACAAGGGATGGTGAAGAATGAGGTAAAAACAAAGATAAATGTTTAAGACTTATTTTTTGTTTAAGATATGTTATTTTTAATGATTTGGGAGAAATAATCACAGCCAATCTGGTATACTTTCCCTAGCAGTTTCACTTGTTTTTCTAAAACCGGGTTCATCTCATCTTATTTCAAAAGCCAAATGTGGCATAAAAATTAACTTAAACTATTTCTGTATTACTTATTTTAATATGAAATTATGGTCACATAGTATTTCACACAACCCACTGGTTATTATGTGAAAAGATTAATATTGTAACATTCTCAATCTTTGCTATAAACAGATTAACAGACTATATTCACTTGGAAACTAGAAAACCTTTCTAGGTGACCACAAAACATCTCTCCACACGTTATGATTAGGATGTTAGAAAATTAATGGGGTTTTTTTCTTGACTCGCAAAATGTATTTGTTAAATAATACAGAAGGGTCTAATAATTAGAGACAGTTTGAATCCAACCTACTTCTGTGGTGGGGAAAGGGGCTGGGATTTTCAGGTGAAATTGAACAGATTGATGTTTGCATACCAAATTTCATGACAAAAGTCACATAAGATGAATCAAGGTGATGTGAGAATTCAGAAACTTGCCATAATAAGAAAGTGTAAAAGACAGCTATATGAAGTAAAGACATTCAACAGCAAACCAGAATGAATTCAAGGGATTATGCTCTGCATGCCCACCAAAAGAATCATTTATATTCTATCAATACTTTTTAAAAATCCACAACACATAATATAACCATTTTTAACAATTGTCTTATTAACCCAATTAAAATGAACAAAGAAATTTTAGGTTCCTTTTTTCACCTAATTTTCCTGTGGTTTTGTTTGTTTGTTTTGACTCAGTAAATCATAATGTAAATGCCAATTTTTCTTTTTCAGCACTTTTGAAGGCAAAATCTAGAAAGCTTTCCTTATGAGAAGAAAAGGTTAAGGAATGACCATGATATTGAAACCTACAACAGAAAGATCTAGCGATCAGCACAATTAAGGGTTACCAGCCAAAAAATATTCTTAGAGAAGTTAATTGAATACATTTAGTACAAATTTACCTCCAGAAAATTAATGGGTTTTTTTTTAAATGCAACGGTCCATTACAAGTAGCATATCCATTAAACCAGACCACCGATAAGCACGTAATCCTCGCGACTATGCAGTCTTAACTTTCCCACATAGTCTGTTCCTTGATGAAATAACTTTCCAATGCTAAACCTACTTGGAAATTGTTAAATTTCAGAAGAATATGATATAAGCTGCTGATTTATGGTAAATTAGTTGGGCTCAGCTAAAGAAAAGGATTAAACTAGTTCACCATAACAGGCTTTTACTTAGTATTTGTATAGCACTTTCACAGCTGTTAACTCCTTTGAGCCCCACAACAGCCCAGTGAGGTAGATGCTATTATCCCCATTTGTAAGTGTAGCTTTATGAATTTACCAAAGATCACACATTTAGTAAGCAGCAGAGTTGAGACCTCAACTCATGTTTTGATACGAATTTAGGTGCACTATTTGACTTAACATGATACAAAACTAAAGTAAAAACTGGAGATAAGTAAGTCACTTGCTCCTGAAAATAAATTCTTTGTCTATTTTAGTGCTACTTTTAAAAATGGACTCCCATTGGGCCCATAGGAGGACATTACAGAGTGTATTAGATTTCTTAGATTTCTTGGTCGGTTTTTCATATTCAGCCTAAATCATTCCATCCTATTTCCCTGCTGTACTAATACCCTTTTCCTGGCCACCATGGTGTTGTGACTTTAAAATATTATTCTGTTTAGAATCTTTGGCAGACATATATAATTTTTTCTCATTTCTTTCTGGTTAGGTTATATGTAATTAGCTCTTTCCATCAAATTCCCAGATCCTTTATACATATGGGCTTTGTTTTCTATAAATCTCTCAATCCTCCAAATTAGCTCGAACTTCCAAATAATCCAGGATAAACAGTTATTGACACAGCTTCCCAGTAATTACAGAGGTAACCATAGTGATATGCAAAATCATTGTCTTCAGTCTATTACAAATAGAGTTCCCAAATACTCCAAACAGTTCTTTTATCTGTTTGAGTGTGGAACATCTATGACATTTTGGTCTTCCTGATGAGTTTTTGTTTCAATGATATTGCTTTTTAGGCTTCTTCTTATCAGTTATTTATGGGAGAAAGTTCAGTTTTATTTTGTTGGGTGAATTTTCCCCATAAATCAGATTCTTATTAGATTATATGGAGAGGTCTCTCAGAATTATATGCAAAATGATTGCAAATTACTTCATTGTATTTCATTTTAAATGTCCTTTTTGCATTTTCCTAGTATTTTAAAGCATTTCCAAGTATATTACCATTGATAAATTTTCAGGGCTATTGAAGCTTATATGGCCTTAAAAGGAAAATATTTTCTAAACCATCTCCGGACCTTTCTCTGTTCTCTGCTATAACTCACTGGGCAGGAATCTTCTCATTTCTTCCATAACATCTTTCACTTTAGATCCAGAATTCACTTTGCCAGAAGGCAAAGTAGGCAACTGTCTATTTTTAGAGACACTAGGATAGTGCCCCTGACTTTAAGGAAAAAAAATAATAACCATTGACGTTCAGAATTAAACAGGGAAGAAAACCTCTAATTTTTCAATTAGCGATAAAGTAAATAATAAATGTAACTATCCCAAGGAGAAGTAATACATGGAATTATATTCCCACCAGAATGTTCCATGGGAGAGTGGAGAAGAAAAGATAGAAAGTGCCAGGAACCTACACTGGACAGGAAACACAAAAACAAGAAGGCAAATAGAGGAGACCAAAAGATGCAGAACTAAATTAGGACTGGCTGTCCCTGGTTAGAGTGACCACTATTTATCACTGCCCTCTGTGGGAACTTTCTCAGCTATTCCCAGATGGGAGCAAACTCTAATCCACATGTTGCAACAACCTGGTTTTGTATGTCTACAGTGACATTTTTTAGTCAAGTTGTTACTAATAATTTGTAAGAACCAAATCATAATGATATCAAAGTGTGCTCCATTCTGATTCCTTTCGTCTTCTAATGAAATGTTTTTGTCTCCATCCTGGGCTTTTTTTTTTTTTTTTTTTTTTTGATCACCTAATGCCAGGCAGGCTAACCAGTGATTTCCTTAGTAATTATGATTAGCATATTATGAAGAATAAATATCACGCTCTTGCAATAAATAAGCAATCAAGTAGATAAAAATTGGAGCAGAGAGGTTGTTGTCAGTCTGTCAAACCCCCAACTGATTATAAATTCTGCTGAAACCAGCACTGCAGACTAAAGAGCAAGTATGGTCAGAAGCTTCTTTCCTGGTGGATTGTGCCTGAGTGTCATAGGAATCCTGGAGCTAAATTGGCCCTTCTCTACTAGGCTCCTAAATATAATAGAAAGTTGGCAGTGCTATTTACTTCTAATTTGTTTCCTCTTGAGAATGTCATCATTGTTTGTGGATTCTTGCAGTTATACAAAACCCTCAAATTTGAAATACAAAGTTTAAATCCTTATAGTCTCAACAATACTATAATTATAGCTGAGATCATATTCTATCTCCTAGCACTCAAAACCTTCACAAAGGTTTGCATCATTTTAGCTTCAATTGTATCTGATTTAGAAGACTGATTTGATGATTTGATTGTAGGAAACATCAGTGGGGTTAAAATTACTCAAGGTGAGGCCACTAATAAAAAAAAAAATCAGTTGAGAGTGAGGCAAGTTTTTGTCCTTAAGAATAACTCACAGCATTTTTTTATTATTATTTTCAACTAGCCAGCATATAGAGTATCATTAGTTTTTCACAGCATTGTTTTTAACCTGATTTTTATAAGGACATGAAGAGATGGTCTGAAAAGTAAACTCATGCTATAAGATGAATCACATTCAACTTTCTTAAGAGTTAATTTCTTAATAGTCAATTTCTAAACAATTAATGGCATGATTGCATGTAATTAAGTTCTATCTATGCAATAAGTGGGAAATTACTTACTTAACCACAGTTTGGTTCTGGTATCAACCCCACTCTACTAGGCCACTGGTGGAGCCTGATCCAGGAGGGGCTGCAGAAATGGTCCTGCCCTGGTCCTACCACATTTTCTTCTTGTATTGCCTCATTCTATCTCAGCTGCACAAGTTTACACCAGATTATCACTTCTTGAAGCAAGGCCAAGGCAGAAATTGTAGAGAATTTTTACTCTTCCAAAGTTTAGACTGAATTCATTCATTCAGCAAACATTTGCTGAGAAGCCCCTGTGTGCCTGGCAGTGATGAAGTCAGGCATGGGTCCCTGCTCTCAAGGACCATGCAGTCTCCCTAGGAAAACAGATATTAACAACGTACGTGCAAGGATGATGACTGTTACACAGAAGACCAGAGTATTGTCTATGCAGTCATAGCATTTCAAGGAGAAATATATGTAAGATGGAACCTGAATGATGTAGATGAAGGGTGGAAAGAAAGAGCATCCCTGTCAGAGGAATTGCTTGTGCAAAGGTCCTGAGACAGGAACTGAAAGAAAATCAGCATGGCTGAAGTATAGGGTGTATGGGAGCAAATGGTACATAATGAGGCTAGAAAAACGGGCAGAGCTCTTGTAGGCAATGTGAGGGATCATGAGTTTGACTCATAGGCATGGGTAAGGGGAAGCCAGTGAGGGGTTTTAAGCTGTCATGTGAAAAGATCATTCTGAATGCAGAGTGAGGAATATGGCGGGGAGAGAGCCGAGGCAGGGGCACAGTAGATGGAAGAGGCCAGTTATGAGGCTCTAGCAACAGGATTGGCCAATGTTGATAATGTTTTAGAATAGAGTGATTCTTTGGTTTTGAAAAGAATGGGTGTCTGTGCAAGATATATTCAGGAAAATTGTTAAGATTTAGTGTCTGAATGGATTAAGTGGTAAAAAAAAGAACAAACAAGCAAACGAACTCCAGAACAGACACTTGTGGAGGAATAGGGGAACCAGGTGATTAGGGGTACAGAAACTTCTGTCAGAATTACAGAAGGGAGGGGTGCCTGGGTGGCTCAGTCATTAGGCATCTGCCTTCGGCTCAGGTCATGGTCCCAGCGTCCTGGGATCGAGTCCTGCATCGGGCTCCCTGCTCGGCGGGAAGCCTGCTTCTCCCTCTCCCGCTCCCCCTGCTTGTGTTCCCTCTCTCGCTGTGTCTCTCTCTGTCAAATAAATAAATAAAATCTTTAAAAGAAAAAAAAGAATCACAGAAGGGAGGCAATCCAGAATTGGTGCCAAGGTAAACACACTCATACACACATACAGACACACACACACACACACACACACCCCTTTCTTTTCTTTGAACAGGTTTACCTGCTGCCCTTCCCACCAGTGCCATCTCCTGTTCCTGACCTGTTGATATTACATTCCAGTGAGGAGATAGATAATAAACCCCTAAACAGGTATATGTCAAATGATAGGTGCGAAGAAGAAGACAAAAAGGCGGAGGGTAAGAGATGACTGCAGGAACACTGGCCTGAGCAGCGGGAGGAGTTGCCTTAACTGAAATGGAGAAGACTGTGGAGGGACCAAGTCTGGGGGAAAACTCGGGAGTTTGGCTTTGGCTATCAACAGGGGATTGGCTATATAAGTTATGTTTCATCTATAATATAGGATTCTATGCAGTTGCTAACAAGAATGAGATGGCTCTAGGGGGCCTGGGTGGTGAAGTCCGCGAAACGTCCAACTCTTGGTTTTGGCTCAGGTCCTGGTCTCAGACTCGTGAGATTGAGCCTCGTGTCAGGCTCCATGCTCAGTGCAGAGTCTGCTTCAGACTCTCTCTCCCTCTCCCCACTGCGCTTTCTCTCTCTCTTTCTCTCCCAAATAAATAGATAAATCTTTAAAAAAGAAAAAAAAGAATGAGCTAGATCTAAATGTACCATGTCAAATGTCTGCAACATTTGTTAAGTAAGAAAGACAGTTTGGGAATAATTTGTGTCCTATAATCCTGTTTTTATATAAAATATATATTTACAATATATATGTGAATATACATACTTCATGCAAAAATTAATATGTATGGAAATACATAGAATAATATCTGGAAAATCATTCCCCAAAGTGTTAACGATGTTACTTTGAAGAAGTGGAAGGGATGAGAAAAAGAATGAGGTAGTTCACATCTTATACTCTGAACGTGCATGTCCTGACTTTTTACAATGAAAATACATTCATATAATTTTTTAGAATTTCATAAAACAAAAAATTTGAGTTCACTGGAAGATGGAATAGCAGAAAAACTGCTAAAGCAGCATCATATCATAAGGCAGTGACCTGCTATAGACTCTAGAGAGCACAGTGCCTCTTACTGAGCCAGAAGAAAGACTGGCCATCGAATTGTGAATTTCAGTAAGGAAAAAAAAACTGTTCCAAGGAACTTTGAGAAATCTAAAACAGATATGAGTGTCAGAAACTCAGCCTTCAGAAATGGAAAGTCTATCCCTGAGGCAAAACCCACAGGAAACACAGGCAAGGTCAGAAAAGATGCGGAACTTTCAGATCATGTCAGGGATGCTATTTAGGGCAAAGCAGGCAACCAACCTTGGAAGTCTGTGCCCAGAGGTCAGCTTTCCTAAGAAGCTCATGCTTTTCGATGGTTTCTTTTGACACCTATCATAAGTTATTTGTAATTCTGAATCTGTACATCAGATTTCTGTATATCAGCTGGTCACAAAGTCGGCATTGCCTGTATCTTATCTTGGGAGAAGAGGAGAGGAAAAATAAGATCTATTCAATGACTCTTATATACTAGCCTGGCTAAAATTCTGCATTCAGTTAAGCAACCAACAGACTCTAGAAGTATGTGCTTGTAAAACTGTTACATGAAAACATATTTTAAGTGCAGCATGAGGAGCTCTAGGGCAACAACTATGGTTCAATCTTCGTTTCCATGGTCCCTAGCACAGGACTAGGCACCTGATAGCTACAGGTGTTCCATAAATGTGTATAGGTTGACTGAACAGGCAATGAGAGGTTGTTCGTGGGAACCCTATAAGTTATTCTTATAAGTCCTATAAACCAAGAATAAATAAAAAGACTCCTCTCTGACTGGGCACCTTTGCCATGCACTGTCCTAGATATTTTCCATATATCACTTCACTCAATCTTCCAACAACCCAATGCAGGTAGATCTTATTATTTAGAAGATGAGAAAACTGAAGCCCAGGGGTAGTGACTTACCCGTGGTCATTTTACTAATTAATAAAACTTAGATTTAAACCAAATCTGGGGCACCTGGGTGGCTCAGTCGTTAAGCGTCTTCCTTCAGCTCAGGTCATGATCCCAGGGTCCTGGGATCAAGACCCACGTCGGGCTCCCTGCTCAGCGGGGAGTCTGCTTCTCCCTCTCCCTCTGCCTGCCGCTCCCCCTGCTTGTGCTCTCTCTCGCTATCTCTCTCTGTGTGTCAAATAAATAAATAAAATCTTTAAAAAAAATAAACCAAATCTATCTGACTCCAAACTCCATATTCTTTTCCCTTTGCAAAACAGAGTCTCTGGTAACGCTCTAGGGTTAGGGGGAAAACTCTCATATATTCAGTTTGCATAACTGAATTTTGTCGATGTCATTTACTTAAGGAGTATATGGATATATCCAGATTTTCCAGATTTTTAGTGGACATGACATTTACTTTACATCATGGTAGAGTAGAACGAGTTTACTCCTCACAGTTTTGTTTTGTTTTTTATGTGACAGATAGTCTGTAAACCAAGTGTTTATAAATATCCCCCAGCTGGATTTCACCTAAAGTAACTCAAATTACAGGAAGACCCAAAGCTCAGGAGTTTGCCTGATAACATGAAGAAGCATGGGGCTGTCTGATGAGCGCTGTTGCTGGTCAGCTAGTTCTTCTGTGCCCAACAGCTATGCAAGCCTTCTTCTGCTTCTCAAGTTGCTTACCCAGGGCCCATCACATCCTCTCTCTCAGCAGCTCCTTACTTCCCACTCCTCTCAGGGAGAAGTTACCTGAACAACCTGCTCTCACATCTACAACCCTACTTATTTGTGCACTCATACTTCTCCTTCTGACCTCTTAACGTTGAGCAAGCATCCCTATCCCTGTGCTCTAGGACTCCTCCTCCCCCTCCCCAGCCTCCTCAGGAGTCTTGACGAAAATAGCGAATGGTGAATCCCCTCTTCTGTATCTCTAACCTCCCTTTTCTGGAGCCTTCCTATCAGTGTTTTTTTTAAGTTAAAATTACCCTCAGGTTTTTGCTCTGACTCTTTCCTTCACAGCCAAACTTCTTAAACGAATTAACCTCGACTTTATATCCTCACCTCTCACTGCCCTTCAGCCCACTCCTAGCTGTCCCCATCTCTCCCCCAGGTGGCCCTTTCACGTTTTATAAAAGGCCTTCTTGTAACCAAATCCAACAGACATGTCTCTGAACTTGACCTTTTAACATCATGACACAGGTCACTACTGTCTCCTTAAGACACACTCTTCCTTACCTCCCGAGAAACAGCTGGGTTTTCTTCCACATTTTTTGGCCTCCCTTTTCAGTTTTATTTTTCAGGGATCCTCCTGCTCTTCATCATGAAATGTGGGTGCTCCTCAGGCCTTCCCCAGACTCTCTTCTCTCTGCACCATGTACTCTTTTTTTTAATTGAAGTATAGTTGACACAAAATGTTACATTAGTTTCAGGTGTACAACACAGTAATTCGACAATTCTGGACATTATGCTGTGCTCACCACAAGGGTAGCTTCCATCTGCCACCATACAACACTATTACAATACCATTGACTGTATTCCCTATGCTGTACCTTTCATCCCCATGACTTACTCATTCCATAACTGCAAGCGTGTACCTCCCACTCCCCCTTCACCCACTTTGCCCATCCCCCATCCCCCCTCACCTCTGACAACCATCAGTTTGTTCTCTGTATTTACGGGTTTGCTTCTGCTTTGTTTGTTGTGTTTTTTAGGTTTAGATTTAGAGGCAATCTCGAGCACTCCATGGCTTTCAGCTTCATCTGTACATCACCAACCCTCAAAGTCTATCTCAAGCCCAGACTTCTCTTCTGAGTTCCACACTGACCCATAAACTTATGTGCCTACTGTCATATCTGCCACCTACTATTTTGATCTCGACAGGTCCACAACTGCATGAACATCTCCCTGCTTATCTTCTCATTATGTATTCCCTATCTTAGCAAATAGCAGCACTATCCAAACAGCTTTTCAAGTTCGCTATCAGGAGTCTTCCTTGACTTTTCCATCTTCCTCACTCCCGACACTCAATCTATTAGCAAATCTTATCTACACTGATGCCTGAACATCTCTAGAATCCATTCATCCTCTCCCTCTCCACTGTCAACACTTCATCTCTCACCCAGACCTCTGCAGTAGCTGCTCATCTGTTCATGTTCTGCTCCTGTCTATTCAACACACAGTAGTTGGAGGGATTTTTCCAAACATATCTAAGGATGTCTCCCCACACTTCCCTACCCCAGCAGTAAAATCTTCAGTGACTTTCCACTGTCCTCTGGATAATGACCCAGCTCTTGATCGTGGCCTCATGGTCTGACTGATCCTGCCCGTCATTCTGCCTCATCTGTGCTCTTGATCACTCCCTGCCCCCCTCAGCTCGCAATGCTCCAGCCACTCTGCCCCTCTTTCTGGAATATGTAATGCCTTTCCCACCTCTTCACTCCCACCAGGAGCCTTCCTATTTGTAATTTGTCTACCTGGAATATTCCCCACCCACTATCTCACCCCCAACCTCACTCCTGAATATCCTTTATGTTTCAGTTACAATGTCACTTTCTCCAAAAAGCCTTTTCTAACTCCCTAAACCTGGTTAAATCTACCTGTTATATACTTACTGTATTCCCATAGAACCTACAATTCTGTACACTGATTGAACTTGTAATTACTTGTTCCCTGTATATGGATGAGTAGAATTGCTGGGTCAATTGCCTTTTATACTTATTGTCAAATCACCAAATAGCCATCAACTGATTTTATTTTTGTTCCTTTTACATTGTCAATATTAATCACATTTACATACACATTGTTTTGCAACATATTTTTCACAGTTGTGTGATCATAGTTTTTTATGTTAATGAATTTAATGTTCCCCCTGAGCTCTTTTACGACCTGACTTCCCGTTTGCTAATTTACTTCTTTATTCATCTCCTTGTTGCCTGGATTTTGTTCTTAAATGGTTTTTTCCAAGAATTCAAAGGTGCTGTATTTACTGATATGCTTGCATGTGTGATAACGCCATTCACTATTGTAATCAAATAACTGCAGAATTTTTCCAAATATTGTATTGTATTATATGTAGCATAGTATTGTATCGACATAAGGTATACAAATTGACTAATGGGACAGAATAGAGACTCCAGAATTTAATTTTGGTATATGTAAAAATTTTAAGTAATAAAAGTGGTATTTCTATTCATGAAAATAGTGTTGGCATATGGGCTAACCATCTGAAGAAGTAATTTTAGACTTTTATTTTATACCATATACAAAAATTAATTCAGATGGAGTTAAAGTCTTAAATGTGTAAATTAATGTAAAATGTAAATATGTAAATACTCTTCAATGTAAAATTTTAAATAACACATATCTCGTAAGAACATGTAGCAGACTGTAGGTACAGCCAGTAGTAGGAGACCTTTTTAACTAAGACAGGAAATTTGGAAGCTATAAAATAAAACATACCTTGTAAGTATACTTTTAAAAATTGAAGACATATATAATAAAAGATATCATAAACAATAGATAGTAGAGTTGCAAAGCTATTTGCAATATGGATGACAGATAAAAGGTTAATATTTACAGGTTATGGAAGAAGACACAACTGAAGAGAAAAATGGATAAAAACATATGTAAAAAATTCACATTGAAGCAAATCCAAATGGTCAGCAAGCATGAAAAAAAGCCCCAGGGACACCTAGATGGCTCAGTCGGTTAAGCGTCCAACTCTTGATCTCAGCTCAGGTCTTGAGCTCAGGATCATGAGTTCAAGCCTCTCATTGGGCTCCACACTGGGCATGGATTCTACTTTAAAAAAATGCTCTGAATCACTACAAAAAAAGGTGAATTAAAGGACATACTATACAAAAACACTAATTTAAACCGATACATGCACCCCAATGTTTTTAGCAGCATTATCTATAATAGCCAAACTATGGAAATAGCCCAACTAAAATTGATGAATGGATAAAGAAGATATGGTATATAGACACAATGGAATATTACTCAGCCATAAAAGAAGAATGAAATCTTGCTATTTGCAAAGACATATATGGAGCTAGAGAGTATTATGCTAAATGAAATAAATCAGTCAGAGAAAGACAAATATCAGATGACTTTACTCATATGTGGAATTTAAGAAACAAAACAAATGATGGGGTACCTGGGTGGCACAGTCATGGGTGTCGGACTCTTGATTTCAGGTCATGATCTCAGGGTTGTGAGATCGAGCCCCACATGGGGCTCTACACTCAGTACGGAGTCTGACTGAGACTCTTCTCTCTCTCTCCCTCTGCGCCCCCCCGAATAAATAAATCTTAAAAAAGAAACAAACAAACAAACAAAACAGATGAGTATAGGGGGAAAAAGAGAGAAAGGCAGACCAGAAAACAGACCTCTTAACTATTGGGAACAAACTGATGGTTACCAGAGGGGAGGTGGGTGGGGGGATGGGTGAAATAGGTGATGGGGATTAAGGAGGGCACTTGTCCTGATGAGCACCGCATGTTGTATGGAAGTATTGAATCACTAAATTATACACCTGAAATTAATATTACACTGTATGTTAACTAACTGGAATTTAAATAAAAACATTTTTAAAAAGGACAATACAATACTAATCTATACCCCAAACTGAAAAAAAAAATTTTTTTTAAGATTTTATTTATTTATTTGTCAGAGAGAGTGAGCACAAGCAGGGACAGCAGCAGAGGCAGAGGAAGAAGCAGTTTCTCCACCAAGCAAGGAGCCCCATGCAGGACTCAATCCCAGGACACTGGGATCATGACCTAAGCCAAAGGCAGCCACTTAACCGACTGAGCCACCCAGTTGTCCCAAAAAAAATTGTTTTAAAGATTTTATTTATTTATTTATTTATTTATTTAGAGAGAGAGCAAGAGTGGGGGGGGGGGCAGAGGCAGAGGGAGAGAGAAAATCTCAAGCAGACTCCACACTCAGCACAGAGCCCGACGCAGGGCTCCATCTCACAACCCTGAGATCATAACCTGAGCCGGTATCAAGAGTCAGACGCTTAGCCAACTGAGCCACCCAGGCACCCCCAACAAACTGAAAAATTTAAGGAAAGTTATAAGATTTTTAAGTGTGTTATAAAGCTATTATAATTTTTAAAGCATAGAACTAGTACAAAAAATAAACAGAAAGATAAATGGAATAGAACAGAAAATCCAGAAATATGCCCAAATAGTTCTAAGAATGTGTTATGTGACAAAGGCAAGATTTAAAATCAATGGCAAAATATGAATTATCTGGTAATTATATTTATTTAACTGACCAACCATTGAGGGAGAAATTAACTATTTCACACAATACATCAAAATAAATTTCAGATAAACTAATGACTTCAATGTTAAAAATGGAACCATAAGTGAACTAGAAATATAGACATATACCTATATGTGTACACACGCATACATATACTCTTGAGGTAGGAGGCTTTTATTAATTATTGCACTAACAATGAAAGCCATAAGAAAAAGAATGCTAAATTAAACTATACAAAAGCAAAAATAAAAAATAAAAAATTTAGTGTATGACAAAGTCTGTATTGACTTACTGTATTGTAAGTGATGTCAGAAAAAAATTAAGCTGATTTATCTCACCTTTTGCATGAAAATGAGCTCCAAATGTATTAATCATGTAACATATTAAATAAATGACAAAAGTATTAGGATAAAATATTAACACATGGTTGCATAATCTTTGGGTAGGAAAAGATTTTCTAAGCGTGATTTTAAGAACACCAAAAATCATAAAGTAAAATATTGATATAATTAACCACCTAAAGCTTTATAACTTTTATATACATAGAAAAAGAATATGTGCAAAATTAAAAGGTATAATGCAAATTACTAAAGAAAAATGCCAAATATGTGATGAAAAGGAGTTACATATTTAATACGTAATGATGAATATCTGAATTTAAAAATTGACAAATGACACAAATAGGCAGTTCACAACAGAAGAATAATAAATAGCCAATAAAAACTTGGGAAATGTTTATTCTCATTAGAAGACAAAGAAATATAAAATAAAACAGAAATAAGATGTCTTTTTAAGTAAATACATATACTGAATTATAATATTCAATGTTGGTAAAATTTATAGGGAATAGGTTCCCTCATACATAGCTGGTAGGAGTATAGACAAGTATAGCCTTTGATCCAACAACATTACTGCTAAGATTTGGCATAAGAAATTAATCAAAGATGTACACAAATATTTAGTTATAAGAACACTTATTACAGTGCTTATTATAATAGAAAAAATGGTAATAAGTATCTAACAATAAAATTTTTAAATAAAGTTTCTTTACATAATAGAATATGATGCAGTCAGCAAAAATTATGGTATAGACTATGTTGTTTGACATAGAATTATGTCCACATGATATTATTGAGTAAAAAAGTTACCTTCAAACATCAATATATACATAATATTTTATGAGTATCATACATTGACAAATATCTGGAAGAATGTTATTAATATTATTAACTACTCATTTTTTGGCATATCTCATAACTGTCTTAAAATTTAGACCAGTGATTATCTCTAGATGGTGAGGTTTTAAGTGATTTTTTTTTTTTACTTTCTTCTTTTTACTTTTCTGTAGTGTTAGAATTTTTTACAATGCTCTTGTTTCATTTTTAGAAAACTATTAAAGCTATCTTTATTGCACACACTACCTGATGAACTACATGGTCTCAATATGGTAAAAATGTATGGCTACAGATACAGAAAAAAGAGGCAAGAAGTGTATCTATTTAAATGTTAACTGTGGTTTCTCTAGTTAATAGGTTGTGAGTTTTTCTACAGTGAACATGTACTGTTTTTATTTTAAAAAGTTTATTACTATTATTATAAGAAAGAAATCAATTCTTGTACACACTCTGTTTTTAAATTTTCTTTACAATTTAAGTCTATGAGAATGGCATTCAATTCTTTCGGAGATTTAAAACAATCTAATCAATATTCTGATTCATTCCCATATTAGTAGAACATGGAAATACCACAGGCATACAAAATAGGTAATTGGGTACTAATTTACACACTTTAACTCAAGAGACTTGATTAAAATGGACATAAAACACTTTGAATTTATGCATTTACTCCACTTTAGTACTGCATACCACAGAGAAAATCTTGAAGTCAACATGCAAAAGTAACAAATATTATTTCCTAAATCTACAAAAGTGCATGGTACCACACTCCGTCCTTTATAAACAGGATAACTGCAGGTTCATTTACAAATGTTCCCATCGTTTTCCAAACATAATTGTGGAGTTACCTTTCTTGTGTATTGCCCTCTACCCATCTGCTTTTTCTATCCTTATACCTGGAGAGATGACCTAAGCAGGAGCACAAAGGGGAGAGTAAGAATGGCATATCAATGAATATGACTTCCACCTTGTCTTGGGAACCTTCATATGACCCCCCAGAGGCTCCTAAATTGCAAATTAAGATATTTTGCTGCAGTCAGATTTTCACTCAAAGATTAATTATTAAGTTAAATGGGGTGCACAAGAAAGAAAGAAGGGACTTCATTTTTCCTGTCCTCATCCCCTGAGGGCACTAAAGAAAATTGAGAGTTTGTATTTACAACCACTAGACATAATAAAAGAAATTAAAACTCTACGGAGAAAAAGATTTTGTTTCTTTTTATTTCAACCAGTTCAATTCAAATACCTATCTTACCTAGCACAGAAAGAATACTTATTCTCAAAGTTACTAGTTTAAAACCAAATAACTAGGAATTTTTCAATACATAAAACAAATTAGGAGCACCTGGGTGGTTCAGTCAGTTAAGCATCTGACTCTTGATTTCAGCTCTGGTCATGAACTCAGGGTCATGAGATCAAGCCCCGTGTCAGGCTCTGTGCTGAGCATGGAGCGTGCTTGAGATTCTCTCTCTAATCTCTCTCTCCCCCTCCCCGCCACCCCACCCCCGCTCAAACTCTCTCTTTATCTCTCCCTCTCTAAAAAATATATATACATTTATATATATATATAAAACAAATTAATGATATTAAGATCAGTATGGCAATAATGATATTAAGGTCAGTATGGCAATAAGTGAGTCTATTTTTTGAAAGGTACAGGGGAGCTTAAAATGTACTGTTATTTGTATTTTGGATATCCTACTTGAAAATGTATTTCTTAGATTTGATCAACACCTCGAGTCTTCTAAGACATCACCTAACTCTTTGCAGCAACATACATCTTACAAAACATCTTATAAGGATGGTGCCTGGGTGGCTCAGTCGTTGGGCATCTGCCTTTGGCTCAGGTCATGATCCCAGGGCCCTGGGATCAAGCCCCGCATCGGGCTCTCCGCTTGGCAGAGAGCCTGCTTCTGCCTGCCGCTCTGTCTGCTTGTGCTCTCTCTCTGTCTCTCTGTCAAATAAATAAATAAACAAAATCTTTAAAAAAAAAATCTCATAAGAGTAAAGTTTCAATCACTTACGAGCTGCTTTCTTCATTGATGTGACGGGACCTGACATCTTGACAAAACCTATACTTTGAAAAGCATGAAGGCAAAAAGTTCCAAATTATTCTGGTCAAAACACAAAAATGCCATTCTTATTTCACACCACAATCCTACCCTCCCTCCCCAGCACGGATAAATTGCTGAAAGCAGTAAAAACAGAAGAGAGAAACAAATTACTCATGATATATGAGACTATTGATATAAGTAGTAATTGACTAATGTCGAAAAGAGGATACATTTAGTCTGGAATTCTAGAAAAACTTTTTGATTGAGAATAATCCAGAGTGAATCAATTTGCCTGGCAAAGTAATTAGAACAGAGTCATTGCTCATCCACGGTCTATAAAGAATCCTCTGGTGTTTGAAAAATGCATAAACTTAAATATTATTTTATCTTAAGATTGCCCATGTTTTATATTATAAAGATGAAACAATTTTTGTGACACAAATTTTCACTTATTTTCTATTTAAAAATCAGAAAGCTCTTACCCCATATTCAACCCTCTCGTTTGACCACATCTGTTCACAATGTTTGTATAATCTCTTTTAAAGTGCTTTAGCTCAATCGATGTGGTGATCTTGTGCTCTCCCAGCCAGGCCTAAGCCACAAAAATATAAAAAATAAAAAATAAAAAAATTAAGTGCATTAGCTCATAATTAATAAGGAAACAATACTAAAATTTCAGAAATACAAGCCATATGTTACAAGGGAATGTATTGATTTAATAGTATTTCCATGTCTTTGTCAATGATTCATATATTTAATGATACAGAAAAATTTTAAACAACACATATATATCTAAATGACAACAGAGCAACAGAAATGTATCGATATAAATTAAGAAGCTTGGAACTACACGGAAAATTGACTTTTTAAAAAAATTTCATGTTATGATTGGCATCTTGAAACACAGAGTCGCCATATTTTTATAAAAAGCAAAATGCAAACTTTTGATTTTACTTATACACAAAGAATAATGCACTCTTCTTTGTTTGATATATATCGATGTATCATTTTAAATATTTATACAAAGAAAGCAAATCCTAAACACATTTACTCTTTGAGTGTCTCTGTTTGACCTCTGACATAATACCATTTCTTGACTTGGAATCCTTGACACCAGAGGCATATACATTTATTTGTAAACTATGTCCTACTAACTTTAAATCATTTACCCTTAGAAAAAAATCTTTCTAAATTCAGATTTACCCCTTAGGTGAAATTAAAATTTAAATTTAGAAAAGCATGAGCTATACAAATGTGAATTCCTTCCACTTCCATTTGAATGTTGATAATTTCTCTTATTTATAGACATACAAGACAATGGTCAGTATTGTCATAATTTTATGAACAGAACATTTATAATATCTGTAACATTGAAAACAGAAAAATTCTAACCTTGATTTGAGAAAAAAATAGTTTTGAACCTATTTCCAAAATTGATATTCTAACTTGTGGGTCAAACAGTAAAAATGTAAAATGGCTATTTCGGCATTAAAAACAAAACAAGACATCATAGCTTTTATTCAGCCAATGAATCCCCCACTCTAGAATTTCAAACTATAAAGAAGTGGTATTCCCACTACCAGTCTCCACTGAGCAACAAAAGAGTGTTAAATATTCAAAAATAAATGTTTCCCATCCTCTGGAAAAAATATGAATATTAGTGACGCCTGACAAGAATGGCCTTTGCTCTGTTTAACATTTAATCAAGTAGTTAATATTAAAACTGGAGACAGAAAAGATGTGTTGAAAGCAGTTACTTGTATATCGAGATTTGGAGAAAACTACATGTGGTTTCCATTGTCCCATAGCCAACATTTTGGAATTTCTTACAGAATGATATATTTACATTTCTCAAAACTGAAAAAGTCTGCCTTCTTATTGAAGTTTACCATATGTCAAAACACTTCAAAAGCTAAATATTTTATATAAAGAGGGAGAAACTGACTAATATATAATGCATATAAGATTAACCAAAGGAAATTTGAGAATGTCAAAAGCATTGTTCTAGCTGTCAGTTAATTACTACTTGAGCAACCCTTGAAAAATCATAACCAATGTTTTTATTTATATCTATCAAATATGTTCATTATATTCTCATACAGTTTATTAATTCAGTAACTTATGTGTAAAAGTTAATAAGATATCTGTAACATTACATTTTAACCAACGCAAGGGTACTCAATACAAGATCTTCATATTTATTCAATTAACTGAACTCTATCAGTAAACACAATGACCTCAGGGCCTAACTCATAAAAAATGCATTATTTACATGGAATCTTCTTGAATTTGATTCAAAAACTAATTATAAAGCAAACTTTTCTCAGTTTACGTACATAGCAATTACCCCCAAACCCTTGAAAGCAAATGTTATTAAACTCTGCTCACCTACATCAACGAGATGATGGAAGCATCAAAAACTTCCATCTGTATACAAAGGCTGCATGAGTCAACTCACTGTACATGCACAGACATTTTCCTGTTCTGTGAGGCATGCTGTTGCAAGCATAATATCCATTTAACATATGGTAAAGATGGGGAATTGTAAAATGCACCCAGGAAAAAAAAAAAAACAGCTAATGACAAAGAGCAGGTAAGTGGATACTTCAAATCTCAAAACATATACCAATCATCAAGTCTGAATAACATCTCTCCCAGGATAGGAACAAAAATGACTAACACAGATTTTATTGCTTGCATCTTTTAAATCATAACAACTGAAAAGATTATATATAGATCTAATCCAAGTGAACCTAAAGTCACAATGTGTTACTACTGGAAGAATAATTGTATCAGATGGCTAGCTAATAACTATTTTATCAAGACTTGGCAAATGAAGTTGAGAAAGGAAATTCTAAAAGGTGACAGAATCGTGGACAATAATAATGGAGACTTATAAAGCACATTCTGTGCTTGACAAAGCAGTTGACTTCTTGAGAGAACTGTAAAATTATCAGGGAAAGGAGAGCAGATGTTACATATTTGGACTTTGTAAAGCATTTGATGCACTACTTCATGAAAAGTGACTTGAAAAATTAGTCCAAATTGGCTTGGATCTGATCAGTGTCACACAGATTGAAAACTGCTTGAAAATCAGTAAACAAAAGATCATAACAAATGGCCATATATCCATTTGGGGTAGGGCTCAGCCACTGGAATTGGTGTTAAATCTGGTCTTAGTTAATGCTCTTATGAATAGTTTTTTTTAAAAATAAACAATTTTAATAGAATTTTCAAGTGCTGCTGCATTGAAAGACAATGCTTACAAAAGAAAAAATTGAACGTAATAAAGTTACAAAGAAAATATTTAAATACTCAAGAGATAATGTGAACTTTAGCATGTAAAAATTCACTGCAGAAAGTAAGATGTGACTACAAGGGAGTGATACTGATTTTTTTTAAACATAGATACCAGAACTTACAGATCCAAGTAAATCTTGCCCTTCGAAGTCATCACCCTGAGAAACCAAACACTTAGTCCAGCAATACTGTCACTGTTCAAAATGTTTTTGGGAATTCATCTTTGAAATTGCCTTAAGCAAATCAGTGCCAGTAAACTTTAGTGCCCTTTGTGAGCCATATAAGAAAAGGTGTCGTCACAAAACAGCCGTGCTTAATTTTTTCCTATACTTCATTTGTAATAAAAATTTATATTCCCCAGCTTCTTCATCAGACTTAATGCCAAACAGTCTTTGGCTAGTTCCAAAGATTAAAGCCACCCTCAGAGAACTAAGATTTGTCTCCAGTAAAATTATCTGAAAGAATACACTATAGATACATTTTTTTCACAGGCTTATTCATTCTACCAACACTTCCTGAAAATCTGCTTTATATGACTCTGCAGAGGCTACAAAAAGTAACAATTCATGCCCTCAAGGTGCTCACATTCTAGTTGGAGGAGGCAATCACAGAAATAATTACACTACAGTGTAACGAAGCTTTGGTAGCTGTATGCTCAAAATTCTATGATAGTGCAAAGGGGATCTAGAGGGGCATTCTAGCAGAAGCCTAATTTTGACACCAGTATAATATTCAGGAGCCAGTGGACGCTCCAATGAGAGCAGAGGGTAAGTGGTGGAGCAGCCTCAGGAGAAGACGCAGAAAAAACAGTAGAAGGTCAGATTAAATGTCATACTGAAGAGTCAGAACTTCATTCTCTAGGCATTCTCCCCAAAAATAAGTTAAGGAGTCACATGATCTGATCTTGATTTTAGGAAAATAATTAGGGGCCATGAGATGAAAAATGGATTTGAGGAAAGAGAAACAAGAATCTCAGAGAAGAGTTAGAGGGTTTTTGCATTCCACTCTAAGGGCCTTGGCCTCCACCACTTCACTCAAACTGCCTTATCAAGGTCACCAATGACCTGTACAATGGCTCAGTCCTCACTCCCTCTCCCTCGATGCACTTTTTGCACTGGGCTCCCAAGACACTGGGCTCTCTTCTTCCTACGTTGTTGGGAGGTCATACTTAGTCTCCATTTGCTGGTTTCTACACTTCTCCCCAGCCTCTTCATAATGGAGCACTCCAGGGCTCGATCTCTGATTCTCTTCCCTTTACTCAGTTTTTTGGTGATTACACCCAGGCTCGTGACTTCAATTGCATTCTATATAAACCTAGAAATAACCCAAATGTCCATCAATGTGAGAGCAAATGCATACATTGGTATGTGAACTCAGTAGAATATTACACAGCAGTCAAATGAATTACAGTGACCTGCAACAATATGAGTGAATCTTAACAGATACGAATAAAAAACAAATATAGGAAGGTAAAGGCATGCAATTTGTAGCCACACATATAAAGATGTATCAATTCAGAGGAGGTAAATGGAAACAAAATGTTTAGATTTGGATATATTACAAGGGCATCAGTAAATGACTGACATAAACCACAAAAGAAAACAAAATCAGAAGGAGGAAAAGAAGAAAAGGGGAAAAAAAGTTGTGACTATATTAAAGAAGGTAAACATTTGTCCTAATTACATATTATATAATTATTAGTACAAAGGTACAATTTAGGAAAGAAAATTGGAGTACTGCCAAATATTATTCGTCTTTTTAAGAAGGAAATTTAAGTCTCAGTCTGTGCATTTCCTGAATGCACACCCCAGGAGGATGTGCCTCCACACTGGGCACTGCCCACTTCCCCATGCAAAAGCATACCTTTCCTCCCAGCTTTACAGATATTACCAAGATGCCCTACCTCCTCTGACCATTTGTATCTTCCTCTCTATCTCTCACTAACTATCAGTGCCAGGCCTACACTCAATCCTCAAATGTTTATTGAATACTTTGAACTTCAACTGTAACTGGACTTAAGATTTAAAAGAATGTTTAAGAATGTATATGTATATAGCATCCCAAGTCATTCCAAGGATTATTCTTCACTAAAACAGCTGTTGAAGCATATGATATATGGATATCACAGGGTTTGGTGAGTAAAGGTCTCCTAAGTTTAGCCAACCTACTCACCTCTTTTTCTTTAGTCTTTCTAGCACTTACCACTTGCCCCACATCCCATCCCCATCCCATGTCAACCATACCCTTCCCTCCCTTTCAACTACCACTGCCTTCAACAATATCAGACTCCAAGGGGAAATCAAAAAAGGAGATAGTCTGACAAGTTAAAGTAGAAGGGGTGGGGGGAAGAGTCCAAGGCATATAGTACATTTTTAATAAGTATCTAATAAGTGAATGAATAAATGAGTTATGTACAACTAGACTTCTAGAATGAGAAATTTGGAAGAGAGGAGGAGGATAGAAGGATGAGCTGGAAGAGATGGGAGGTTGCTCAAGACAAAAACATGAATGCTTTTCATAGAGTGAGTAGAAAAAGAAAATTTCTCCCCCCAAGTAGTGAAGAGCTAGTGAAGAGATAGTCATGGAAATTGGCACTATTTAGTAGAATTTTCTCCCCATTCTACAGCCTACAGTTCAGTCACTCAAAGAGTGTAACCAAGCTTCTTTGTTTATTCAGCCCACTGACGTGCTGTGTAGCTCATTCAGTACCCAATTAGATGGGATGAAAAATATGAAGCTGGTGGGGAGGGCAGGGGGTAGAGTAAGTGGAACAAGGCTAAACCCACCTCCTTGCTCCACTAACCTCAGAAGTTACCATGTTATCCAGCAACTTCTAACCCCACTTGATTCCATGGACAACTCTCTGGTGAGGATAGATCATGGCATGAAAGGTAGAATCAGCGCTATGCCCAGATCCACTGCTTTGTCACTGGTACAACTGCAAACATTCCAGAAACGGATCTCCCCCTGCCTGTCAGGACCCATCTATTCTAATTCTCCACCCTGATCTTGGAAAAGTACGAAAAGGACCAATTACCCTCTGAGTTAGTCAGAGCCTCATTTGTACTCAACGAGAAATCACACACACAGGCACACAACTCCGGCAACAGCACAACGGGTGCTGACTGTTAACCTAGATCAATAGTCTCGACAGAAAAGGTCAAAGGTCCAATGGGCTCTGGGAACCCCAGACCACATTACTCTCCACCTTGACCAACTTGACAGACAAGCTCAAATTGCTCAGGCTGTTCCCTTTCAGTGCATTAGCAAACAACATCAGAGCTTGAAACTAATCGTCCTTCTCTCTACACTGAATACTAAAAAAAAAAAAAAGGAAATAATAACAAGAATAGGAGAAAGGAGAATAAAGCAAGACAAAGATTTTCACTGCTGACTAACTTTTCATACAGGAATACACATAATTTGGCAGATTGCCTCTCTAGGCTCCATTTTATAGTAATAAGAGATATCTGTGGGGCACTCTGCTGAATGGCATATGCAGATCTCTATGCCTGAGTGAGAGCATACTCTAGGGTATGCCAAAGCATCCCAGCCCTGAGTTTTGGGGGACTCGTGCTACCGAACAGGCATTAAAAATTGACCTGAGGCTCTTACACATACAAATAGCTCAGAAACCTCCTATATTTATTTCCTATAGCTGCAGTAATACGTTTCCACAAACTTAGTGCCTTAAAACAACACAAATTAATTATCTTACAGTTCTATAGGTTAGAAGCCCAACACAGGTTTCACTGGGCTAAAATCAAGGTGTTAGCAGGGTGGCATTTGCTGTGCGGCAACTTCCTGTCTTTGCCTTTCCCAGCTTCTAGAGGCCACCAGCATTCCTTGACTCCTCCATCTTCAAAAACAGCAGTGTTGTATCTCTCACCATTCTTCCTTAGTCCTATCTCTCTTTCGAAGTCTCTGCTTTGGCCTCTCACTTCCGCTTCTAAAAACCCTTTTAATCATAATGGGCCCACTTGAAGAGTCCAGAATAATCTCCCTATTTTAAAGTCAGCTGATTAGCAACCTTAATTCCACTGCAACCTTAACTTCCCTTTGCCATATAACCTCTTTATGTATTACAGGGATTCAGATGCAGATATTTTTGGGGGGCCTTTATTCTGTTGATCACACTTCCAAGTCTATCTACTCCCAAGGCAATTGGAGGACGAGGAGCAGTCTCTCTTTCTAAGTCTTCCTTTGATGGCTAGTTCCACCTAATTTCACCTGTCTAAAAAGTTTTGGAAGGAGGTCTAGACCTAAAACTCCCCCAGAGAGGGTCCTGGACCCTTTTAAATGAGCATTGGGCAAGGCTAAGTTTTAACGGAAACTACGTAAGCCTCAAAAGAAACACAACTGCTGACAAGTGAGAATTTCAGTAAATAAATATATTGCCCACAAGACAGGTAATTACATTTTAAACCACTAATGCCAATAAATGTAATACAAAACACAATGTAGCATGAGTACTGAAAATTTGGATAGCTTGATAGACTTTTGAAATCATTTTTAAGGGTAGCTTATTTTCTTCTTCCTTAGCACGGAAGCATAAAAAATGTACTCAATAAATAAGCAAACGGAAAGACAATCAATCTAATATCAAAGTGACTAGAGAGTTAATGCCAGGTCTCGATTTGTATGCTGACATTCCGGAATATAGAGGACTGAAGGTCAGAGAATCTGGATAATCTTTGTATTAAGAATGCCCTTGAGTTAACGGGGAGAAAGAACCTTCTCTACTCTATACAAAAGGGCAGATCTAAAGTTACAGTCCTTCAAAAATTCTATCTAAAAAAAGTTCTGCAAGATTTGAGGAAAGTTTTATCCCAAACTCCAGGCCACACAACATATACACACATGCTCAATATTCATCCATAATGAGGAACTGAAATAAATATGCACACCACCTCCAATAGTTTCCAAAACTGTTCCTAAGCACAGACGGGTAAATTCAAAAGCCTCTCTGTGTGATGATAATTTGAAAGAAAAGTAATAGAAGTATAGAAGAGAAGTATATCAGTAGAAAACCTACATATGCCAGGCACTTTACCCATCTTATTTTATTTGATCTTTACAACAACCTGCAAGATGTGTGGTACAGGACACGAAGAGGACATGGGCTCTAGGAAGCTAAGAAATTCCCTGAAACTTCACATCTAATTAATTTGTGATAAAGTCGAGATTTGAACTCAGGAAAATCTTCCTCTAAAGATTAGTCATATACCAATGACATCACACTGACTTCCAAATGAAGATGTGTAAAAAAGTGCTCTGAGCTCTTACTAGATATTATATAAAATATATATGAGGCAAGTGTAAGTGCTATATCTAAATTTAGGTATTGGAAAGAAGTCGCTCTTCATTTACTCTGTAACTAGGACTCAATTGTTCATTTAACAGGTCCTTATAATAATAATTAAATATTCCTTCCTTTGTATTGTATGTGTTTGATTGTTGGTCAGCTGCCTTTGAGTCTTTGGCATTTTATTGCTAATGCTCTGCAAACATGGACAGCCTAAGAAAATGCAGATGGTCCTATGGAACACAAACCACGGCAACATATGGTATGCATTTAATTCTAACAAAGTGTGTTTCTTAACCTCTGGGTGTCGCCCCACCATTCCTTTATAAGGCTACTCATTTCCAAAAAAGATTCCATTTCCAAAAACAGGACAACAGGCCCCACATGTGTTGTACGGCCACTCAGATGCACATAATGTGTCTGAATGCCTTTAAGCAAGTGCATTTAACACATTTCCTAGCACTATCATATGTAGTTATGAACTGCCGCCCCCCAGATGGTAAGCCCCTTGAGGGCCAGTGTCATGCTTGATATTTCACCTTATTAGCTGTACATGGCAGAGTAACAATACTGTCATGTATATAGCACCGCGCTCTTATGGCTAAGACCCCTAACTACAGTGTGACATTTGCCACACCTTCCACATGAGGCTGGCAGAGGCTAAGCAATTGGCTAGAATCACAAACTAATAGATAATGTTTTCCTCTGGCCCACAACAGAAAAGTATTCATTCCTTGCATTGCACTGCTTTTTTTCTTCCTCTAAGATTTTATTACAAGAATTAATGCCTATTGATCTTTTTATTAAGATAAATATCATATATTGCTTACATATACATGTGGAAGGCACTGTTCATAGGGCTTCCCATATACTAACTCATCTAATCCTCCTAACACCCCCCCCCCATGAAATAGATGCTGTTTTATCTCCATTTTACAGATGAGGAAACTGAGGCACAGAGAGATTGATTCATCCAAACTCACAAAACTGGTAAGTGGCAGCAGTGAGGTTTGAATCCAGAAAGTCTGGCTCCAGAGTCTGTGCCTTTAACTTATTCTGCCTGAATAAGAATCTACAACGATCCTTGCTCAGGACATGTGAGTGGTTGTTCAACAAGGCGGGGAAATGTGTGTTTACTCCTCCTTCTGTGATTTATTTGATTATATTCTAAAACCTTTCTTCATGCCAATAGAACTACATGTAAGTACTATACTAAATTTTCCTGTACTGAAGGCATATGCGATAGTTACCTTGACTGACACATAAAAATACCCAAAACAAAATACCCCAAGACTTGAGGATTTTTTGTTCTATGAATTAGAGACATGAAAGGATTGCCTCGGCATCAGAAGTGTTACAAGCTCACATCTGTAAGTCTTTCTTGGATTTCCATATTTCTTATACAGGAATGTTCCCTGTCTGAAATATTTCAGTGTTCACTCTATATCTCAGTTTGAAAATTATCTAATCCTTTTTAATTTTCCACTACTTTTTCTCCACACATAGGACAAGCACTTGCTTTCAGTATGATGTTTAACACTTTTTATGTTTTTATTTCAGTCAGCTTGAAAACATGCTAGTAAACATGCAAACATATTGTAAAGGTTTAAAATTCGGGGTGTGTATACATATATCAACAGGAGTTATGAATTATGTATATCTGAGCCTATATAAATTAGATTTTGAAGAACAAGCATCAGAGTACTCAGGCAGGTCATAATAAGAGATTCCATCTGAAATGTAGAAACTACCTTGAATAAATTATCCATAAGTTAACACTCTCATTACAATGACATATTTATTATTTCTGGGTTGTGATGTTCCTTTAATGCACTCTGATTAACTGTTCTAATGGCACTTTAAGAAACCATTTCAAATTTTTTCCCCACTGAAATTTAGCACATTTTATTTACATTTGAACTAAAATAATTTAAAATAATGTAACATTAAAAACAATCACCCACTTCCCAATGTAGAATACCATTTTCTTCTGCCCAAAAATATTTAATTAAAGCAGGATATAACTTTAGTAATTATTTTCACACAGAATGACTCTAAAATTAATAGTCACTTGTAAAACTGTTTAAAAATTGCGAGACTGACAATGAAAACAATCTTAAATGCTTTGTTTATGTGACGAAAAGGAGTGATCCTTTAATTCCCTCACACATATTAAACTGATTTCACAGAGTTTCTGTACTGGTGTTTAACATAGTCAAGTGCTTGAGGTTACAATGAATAAACAATCTTGAGATCTTATTGCAAATGTTTGCAATTTACGATGTAAACTGATTTGTGAAAAAATAACAGGATCCATGTCGCTGAAGCCAAAAAGACATTTTTCAGAAATCAAAATAGTTCCGAAATTTGAGCACTGCCTTATACTAAAGTATTACCATCTGAGGATCTACAAAGTTTATAAGTGTGGGGAAAAACTCAAAATAGATATTTATCAATTCAGCTTCGAGCAAAGGCCTCAGATCTTACCGGGCCCTTCTGTATCATGAGGTCCTTAATACTAATGTCTTGAATAATCTCTTTTAACTCGGTTTTCCCCTGTCAGGGATTTTGTAGCTCGGGAAGGTTTTGCACACCTTGAAAGATGGGGGGGGGGGGGGGGGGGGGGGGAGTGGCGAAATCTCTATTAATTATTTATTACGATTATTGAGTTTCTACCAAAACGACCTGCATGTTGGGCCTTGTTTGAATTTAAAGTGAAGATGCTTCGGGCCCTTTCTCAGAGTGGCTGTGGAAACCCTGGGTTGGGAACCTCTCTCTCACACCCCCAGGCCCCTGCGGGCGAGTTTGGGCGGTGGCGCGGGGGACAGCCCAGGGAGAGCGTGCGTGGGAGACCCGGCCCGAGGGACGCGGCCCCCAGCCGCCAGGAAAGGCAGCCTCGGCCCTCGCTGAGTCTCGGGAGAGCGGACACCCCTGACGCTGGGTCCCACAGGCCGCGCCCAGCGCAAGTACCGCCGACCGGGCCAAGAAACTTTGGCCTTTCTCGCCCCGCCTGGCCGCTTCCGCTGGCTCCCCGGCCTTCCCCGCTCCCGCCGGGCCCCGGGCCCCGCGGCTGCGGCGCCCAGCCCACCCGGCTCCTGCGGCCGGGAGCATTCCGGGCCGACCTAGGCCGTGCTGCCGCGCCCCCGTCCTGGTGACCCGGGCCTCGCCTGCCGGGGCCCAGACGTACATGCTTCCTGTGACCTCAAGCTTCCCCCGAGCTAAGCTGCGGGGACAGACTGGGTTTCGCGTCGGACGTAGGCTGGACCCGGGACGGAACATCTAACTCCCCCGGCCCCAAGTTCTCCCGTGACCTCCGACTTCCCTTGGGGTGCCCTTAGAAATGTCCGAACCCGCGTGGGGGGCCCCAGCAGGGTTGGGGCTGGGAGCCTGCGTGTTCGGACCCTCGGGCCCGGCGCCGACCGGAGCTCGCCGGAGGCCACCCCGTCAAGGCGGGCGCCCCGGCGCTGCCGATTCAAGGTGCACCCCGCCCCTAGGCAGATGTTTATTGGGAAAACTAAGGGCAGCTAAGAGACCTAAGAGACCTGTCAACTTGTCAGCTAGGAGACTTGCAAGGCCTGGGCACTGAATACGGCCCAAGTCCTGTTCAGTGGTCTTTGAAAGCTAAAAAGATAAAAATAAAGATATAACCCACGTCTACTCAGACGAACAGCTTTGAGTGTGCGAGCTCAACCCGGGAGAAGGCCGGGTGGGGACGACGGGAGCACTACTGGAAGACGCGGGGCTTTGTCGAAGGGGTGGGGTGGGGGTATGCGTCCTCCGGCCCAGAGAGGGCCCCAAGGGACACTCGGGACACCCTAGATCATCTCGGAGGATGCCCCCATCCCCAGAACCCGCGCGGGAAAAAAAGGTCCTGTCCCCGGCCTGGCCGGGGCCGCGTCTTCATAGTCTCTACCCACCCCTAAACAGGCAGCGCTTTCGGGTTTTACTAGTGAGATTTCTTCCGGGAGAAGGGGGCACGGGGAGGCGGGAGGGAGGGAGGATATCCTCGGTATTCTAAGGACGGCTAGGACCGGCTTTTCCTAAATGGGGCCCTTGCTTCTACCTTTTCCTAGATTTAACCAACGAACAATCTGCTTGGGCCAAAGCGCTAAATTGGAGTGTGGAGGTGGGGGATCCGCCCCTCCCAGAGCCCCAGTTCCCCTCCGCGGCTTTTACCCACTCCCAAACCTTCATCGCTTGCTTGGGGAGGGTCGTCGACCTGGGATCGAGTGTCCGTTATGCCACAATTAACCCAGGTAGATTTCGCACCGTGTGACCCCGCTTCCCTTTCTCTCCAAACTGCTCCCCGAAAAACTTCAAGGGTGAAAGTGCATCAAAATGAAGTATGAGAGTTTGTCTTAGGGAGTCTATTTAATATTATTTTACATATTATCTGTTCCTTTATTGATTTGGTGTAAAATCAATCCGGTTTCTATGCTGGGTGGATGAAAAGGGGGTGGGGGTTGCGCTCAGCGATATCGAGAGCCACAGCCACCATTCTCACGGCCCCTTAATAGCTGCACGTAGAAGCAGAGGCAAGCGCTTTTCTAAGTTGATGTAGTCGAGAGATAGATACACATTAATCAAAAAGGAAGAAGGAAAGACTATCCCGGATAGTTTAATAGTAACAGGAACAAAGATGACGCGAACTCCATTAAATGAAACAATACTATTTTCATTCAATTGATCGCAAAGTGTCTTCAATTAATAACTTGGCACTTATTTAAAAGGTTTAACAGAGGTGAAATCGAAACATTTTGTACCAACAACACATCATGAAATAACAGCATCTTCTTCTGCTTAAAATAACTTAATACACTAGAAAAAATATGGCAAATATAAATAACTTTGTTTTCATGGAGAACAAATAGTTACAAAGCTCAACCGCATACCAAAGTTCAGTTAAAAGAGCTTTTCCTCTTTCTTGTAAATTAGAAAAAAAAAAAAAAAAGCTAAGGAGGCTTTCTAGTGATTGGGATACAGATTGCTTAGTCCAGGGTACCCCAGTTTAAATAGTTACATGAATTGAAACAAAAAAAATTACTTGAATATACACCTTTGTGTGATAAAATGCAAATGTTGAAAGTCAACCATCAGTTCACACATTATAGCCAAAATAAACTTTGTTCGTGTGTATCAACATATTTTACACAAACCTACTGCCTGTATCTAGTTGGGTATTATTTAAGGTGAGTGTGACAGGATAGAGAGGGGGAAATAAAGCAAGGTTCCCAGATAGGACATCAGGAAATCAGCAGGAGGGAGTACAAGAAAGGAGAAGGAGAGGGGACTATCATTGATTGAGCGCCTACTATGTGCCAGGAGCTGTGTGAGGCGCTGTACCTTTATTACTTCATTTGGTCTTCTTTTCTTTTTCCTTTCCCCACATTTTCTGCCCGCCTCCGTCTTCTTGGGACAGAGTGTAAACTTTTTCCCTTCCGACCTTTTTCTTTTGTCCGACAGGATCAAAGATGGGGCAAAAATTATAGATTTGATATACATCAATTTCCAGATGCTTTTGGTATTGTTTTTCGTACTGAAGATGAAAATGGAGTAAGTGCATGTGAGTAAAGCAGGGAGCAGGGAGACACCATCAATGGAATACAAGTAACATGCAAAACCGGAATTTACTGTCAGCAGTCTGGACAGTGCTGCCATAATAATTTCTCAGAGAAATCACTGTCTGTCGTAACATTTTTTGTATTAATATCATTTTTTTTCCTCTCCTCGTTTTTATATTGTCTTCCCTCTTCTTACTCTTCCATACGTGGTGGTTTTTAACTCAAAGCATCTGATTCAACGTAAAAGGAGGCCCGCCTCTCTTATCAAATTTCTTGTATTAAAGTGAACTTCGCAGAAAAAGGTCAGTTTCAAAACCTGTGAACTTCCCAGCTGCGCACTTTTTAAATCTTAATTCTTTAAATAAGTATACCTCTTCCTTCTGTTTTGCCTTTTTTAGCCCATTAAAAAAAACATACACTTTAAGTTGATACTGCCCCCCCTCCCCATTCTCTCGAGATTCGTCCGGGTTATTTTTCCATATTTTTAAATGTATAAAATACTTTAATTTTTAAAATTTGTTTTTGTTCCTTGGTTCTTTCTCCGATTTCAACTTCTGCCAAATAGCAGTAAGTTCCCTTTCTCTTTTTTCTTTCTGGTTTGTCTTTTCTACTTTTTTTTTTTTTTGCTCATTTTTTATTAACAGGATTTTTATTTCTACGCAAGAGTCCATCGTTGCAGCTTTGCCGTGAGCCACACTCCGCTGTCCCAGCGCTCCGTTGTTCAGTCTCTCTCCAGACTTCCCGAAAACTTGCCCCTACGAAGCCGAATTCTACGCCCTTGGGTAGGTGAATGGTCAGGAGCCACAGAGCTGGTGCGCCTAGTGGGATTCAAGGTCCCGCGCGAAGTCTCGCCCTCCGAGTCCGGGATGTGGAAGGCGGCAAAGGCCGATCAGCGGGGCGGAAAGAGGGTCGGTTCCGGAGGTCCGGAGGGGTTAAACGGAAAAGCAGCGGGGCACGGAGGATTTGCAGGGTGCGTGCCGCGCTGGAAGCGCGACGTTGGTGCTGGCGTTGGCGTCACAGACCCAGGGCGGCAGCGTGCTTTTTGGCTTTCAGTCTGAGATCGGCGATGCTGGAGTTCTTGCTGGTGGTCTTGGCTGCGGCGGCGGCAGCCACCACAGAGGCGGCGGAGGCTGAGTCCGCGGCCAGCGTGGCTAGCGGCAGTCCGAAGGGCGGCGCCGGGAACATCATATAGGGCGCGTGCGCGGCCAGGTGCGGGTGCAGGTGGTGGTGCGCGTGCGCCACGGCGCTGTCCAGCTGCAGCTGCGCCTGAACCTGAAAGGACAAGGGCGTCACGTTGCAATGACTATCCTAGGGTGACAACAGAATAGAAACAGAGCATTAACGGCGTCCAGCTTGGCGAGGGGGAAGGCTGGGGCTGGGGACAGGAGAGGGGAGTTCGGCTGACCTTCTCAGTCTGTTACTGAATCTGGGGCGCCACAGGGATACTCCGGTGCGCCACAGGGATACTCCGGTGCGCCAGAGTCTCTGCAACTCTTCAGCACGCCTTATCTCCCTTGGCCCTAGGGGACTCCTGTCTGCAGGAATGTGGCCGCCCCCCTCGGGAGCTGGGCCCATCAGAGGGCAATATTGCTATTGTGTTAAAACATCGCCCTCCTCAAAATTACGAAAGTAATTTGGAAAGGCTCTCTTGATGTCATCATACACCTCTTACCTATTAAAGCACTGAAGTACTAACAAACAAACTATAAAACTTTCCCCTGTCACTTGGGGACATTACTGCATCTTCATCACAACTGGCACAATTGTTAGTACTTCTAACCTTTACTGCTATAACAATTACCCTTGTTACAAAGCAGATCTTCTTTAAAAATGCAGATTCTGATTCAGAAGGTCTGCATTGGGACCTGAGATTCTGCATTTCTAACAATCTCCCAGGTGGTGCTGGTGCTGCAGGCCTGCAGATCACTTTCTGAGTAGTAAGGGTCTCCTTTTTAGATCCCACACTCTCTCCAATCATTCCCTCTTGCTTCAAAAGCCTAGCATTGGGATGCTAGCTAGAGTCCTGTGGTGCCAAGAGAGCTAAGATCTCCCTAACAGTAACCGTCAATACATGGGTACACCCGTGTGTCTCCCCAGTCCAGGGTGCTGCCAACTGAGAGCTAATTCTTGACTTCACAACCCTACCAAGCAGGGGTCCCAGCTGAGGAGGGGGAAGGTCAGGCACTGGTTGGGTAAGGATTGAGCCCTTAGGCTTGGAGAGCAGGAGCGTTTAGAGCACTGGGATTTCCAAGGATTAAATCATTGCTGCAGGCTGTCCTTTTAACATGTAGTCTTAAAGGTTTCTTTATGCCTAAGAAAGGGATTGCAGAGGCAGGACATCCCTGGGAAGACCAAGGCTTCCCTCTCTACTGAGATGAAGCTTTGTTTGCAGAGACAGGTTTAAAAAATCAAGTATGAGTTGGAAGTACTTTTATTTATTTACTTTTCTTTTGTCAGAGACATTTAATGTGACTAAGAGGTAGGAAATACCTAGAAAAATATTTAGAAAGTTGCCTTAGAAAACACCTTAGGACTAACCTCTGTATTGGATCTGACAAAATCTTAATAAAAGGCTTTTCCTTCCTCTCCCCAAGTGCAATCTTTAGTGCATTTTTAAAGGACCAGTCGCTGGCCTCAGGCTTCTGCAGGTTTCCCATGAGGAAAGAAAGGACTAGGCATGTAGGCCCTTGACATTTTATAGGTTTTTAAAGGGGAGTAGATTCACTATATCATCTCAAAATTATTCTTCAACCACATGGACACCAACATGGGACTCAGAGAGAGGGTATATTCAACAATTCAAGCAAAATCCAGGTCTTTTTACAGTTAAAAACAAGTTGAAACTGGGCTATACTTGCCTGCTGAAATGGCATCCTTAAAGCACCTACATTGACATAGGGCGCAACTCTACAAGCTTCAAACTGGCTGGCAGCCCCTATGAGAACACCTGTAAAAAAATGGGGAACAAAACACAATAATGTGAGGATAACATTTCCAGCATTGTTTTCCAGGATTCCAAATGATACCAAGATAGAACAAATTCTTTTGGAATTGGACTGTTATCTTCCTAAATAGCTGCCATAATTAAAATAAATGTAATGTACTTCCAAACTTTAGGACTCTCATTAACTGCCTTCAGAGCAGATTTTTAAATAGAGACCATGATTATCTTTCAGAGTTTCTTTCTGACTTTGTATAACAATATTGCCCAGTTCTCTTTTTACTTAGAATATCAGATGTCCTTTGAGAAGCATACCTTTATGGAGTTGATTTTCTTGTTTTCTACATTTTGCTCTTCGATTTTGAAACCAAACCTACAAATTGGAAAAATAAAATAAAACCTAGATGTTATGAACTCCTTTAATTACCAAAGTACAATGAAAAAACAGTAGTGCTTTAGGCAAGGATTGAGAGATATAGCAAACAATATTTGAATTATAAAAAACACTCTCAATTTCCAAAGTCAAATAATGTAAATGAATGACAAAAGTAGATTTCATAGACTTTTGCAAGATAAATTGTTTCTTGATAAATTACTATTAGTCCTGGTTTCATCTTTCTACATTATAGAGTCCCCAAGGCCTAAAACTCTCCATGATACCTGATACTAAAGCGATAATGGGTTTAGATGTTTGCCCAGTAAGACCTGAGAAGAATGTGCTCATTAATAGCCTGTAATATTAATTAGCTTCATCTTCAAGTAAAACCAAACACCAAAGCAAATAGTGACTCTGTTTTTTTTTGGGGGGGGGGAGATAAAAGTGGGGGAAGAGTTAATTAGTGCCATAAAAGCCTCACTACAAAGAAGTTTAGGATTTCTCTGTTCCTCTGTGCAGCAGAGTGTAACACAGTAGCAGAATAATTGTGCCATTATCATGATAATCTAATTTGCTTCTATAGAAAAAATCTACTGCTTACATTAGGGTAATAGAAAATAACCCTAAAATTTAAAGAAAGGTATGAAAAAATGAAGACCAGTAATAAAGTTCATTTCTTATGAGAAAAACAAAAACAAAAACAATAGTCTATGTAAAGGGGAAGGTAGGAAGGTATGAATCAAGTAACTCCTGGAAACTGTCTTCTCCCAGATATTACCTTCTTAAATAAACTTGCGAACTTTTAGAGGCAGTATGACAGATTTTTAAAAATTCATACAAAGCTTGCTTTTACACTCCAATCATACAGCATTATGTTCCAATAATACAGCATATTGACTGATTCACAAATTAAGGTTTGAAAAAAACTATAAAAGAAAAATACTGCTTCAGAGCTTTTTCTTGTTTTTGAAAGCAAGTGTCATAGTCAATGTAAATCTTCAAAAATTCCCCTGCCATTTAGTGTAATAGAAGGGGAGATTTCATGCCAGGGTGGCATCCTTTGTATAACTCACATGGCCTGAGGCTTCTTGCCTCTTTTTTCCCCTGGAAGAGTTGGAACTGAGAAACTAATGCTCATAACTGTAATAATTATCATCGTGTCTTTAAGGGGTTGCTGAGCCTCTAGAGATTTCAGTACACACAGCAAAGCAGCAAAAGCTTAAAAAGGAAGAGCAGAGCCTTCTATTGACGGCTGTGATGACCAAGGCAGCCTATTATTACTTTTCCCCTTCAACGTGACTGCTCTGTTTTTGTCCTGATCCTATTACAAGATGCGGGGAAGCCCCCTAAGAATTGCATAGTTTGCTGCAGATGGTGGTCTCTCCGCCCAGAGACCCCGGGAGTATCTGTTACAGTGATACTTTGTAACAGCTGCAGATGTTCAGGCCTAAAACTGCTCCATGTGTTCAAACAAATAATGACCATCATTTTCTCCTATTTTATTATTTGAGCGGAAATACAATCTGAAACATTTAAATGTTTTCTCCATAAAAGTAGAAGGATATATACGCATGTATATATATAATTTTCTACCTTGAATGCCCCCAAAGCCTATTGCCATTACTTTCACCCCCACAACCAGTAAGAAAACAAAAAATAAAAAACAAAAAACCTGTTCCAATCCTAACTTCATCACGTAAGGCACTTGTTGGGTGTTGGACTGTGGGAATGCCAATATTAAGATAGTGAGTTGTTTTAAAATCAAGTTTCTGTAGGTTCAGGTTTGCTGTCTTGGTTAAGTGAGGGAACAAAGAGTGACCAAAATGCATTTATTTCTCTACTGTTTTACACACAGTTTGAGATCGACTGCTAACGGCAAACTGTAAATTTCCACACTTAACAGTTGCTAATTTTCTTTATAGTCTGTACATCTATAAACCTAATTGGCATATCCGCTTGGCAACCCTAGACCCCGGAGCAGGCCCTCAAGGAAAACCAACTCAGGCGAACAAAATATTCGTTGTAACTTTTAAGGCATCCAGAAGATAAAACGTTTTCTGTGGGATTTTTTTTAAGGCTTATAAAAGTAGGCCCATTAGGATTAAACCACATTAAAGGCATCGTAAGGCGAGGGGAGGGGGTGTGGTTTATAGAAACTCTGGGAGCAAGCCCAGCACAGCTTTCTTCTGCTGGGAACATATGTTGGGATGGGGTGGGGGTAGGCTACAAGACTAAGATTTACTTTGGAAAATAAGACCTCTAGTAAAGATATCCCTTCCCTTCTCACCTTACTCCAGACTCTTGAACCTGCGCCCTCTGTGTGTGTCTCCCAAGCTGCCTCTCTAACCCCCGAGTGCCCCTCCTCCACTCCCTGGGCCCTGCCTTGACCTCCTCACAGCTGGATACCTGCACTCGGGCTTCGGACAGCCCCAGCCGTTGGCTCAGTTCCTCGCGCATGAAAGCATCCGGGTAGTGGGTCTCATCAAAAAGCCTCTCCAGTTCGTTGAGTTGTTCCAAAGTGAAATTGGTCCGACTTCGCCTCTGCTTGATTTTGGTCTGGCCTTCGTCCTCCATCCCTTTTGCATCCTCTTTGCGATCCTTCAGCTCTGGGGACACTGGAGGGGGCACCACAAATAGAGCCACACGTATGTCCACGTGCGCACACACACACACACACACACGGACAAAAACAACAGAGCAAATCCTGTTACCAGATTTGTCTCCAAAAGGATGGAGGATCCTGCCCCCTCCTGGAGTTCCTGGCCAGTCCCTCACCCTGTCCTGAGGAAGAAGATTCTGGAGACGCGAAAAGATCAACTCTGGGCGGCCGCCTGCCCCCGGCTATTCACCCACTCACCCCTTCGCAACTGTAGCCTCAACTCACCTCCTCACTGTCCACTCCACCGTCCCCTGCCCCCACCCCGCGAACCCCAAATCCATTCCATTCAACCTCTCTCGCGCTCACCCTCTTCCACGCACACAGAATCAAAAGCATCGCGCCGGGCCAGACACAGAACCCGGTAAGGGCAGAAGGGCGCGGCGAGGCCATGCACTGGCCTCTCACCGGCTATTCCCAGAGAGCTGGCCATTCTCAGGCCAGCTCCGGCCACCGCTGGCTCTCTGTTTCTCTCAAACTTGCTGCTCTAATTTGGGAACAATTGGGCCCAAGGGTTGCAGCGGCTGAACAAGACCCGGGTGCTGAGCGGTACTGGGAGCCGCATCTCAGGGCTTTCGATGCTGACCCAGGGCTCGAGCCTAACCCTGCGGAGGGCCCACGGGCGGCCAGGCAGTCCCTATCCCCCATGCCGGACACTGGGAGCCTGAGCAGAGGCGCCCACGCCATGTTGACTGCCTGAAGGGCTTGCGGCTCACGCCAGGCCAAAAGGCGAGAGGCGGAAAACTAGCTTCGCGAGGCGCGCGAAATAGACCGCTCCCTCTGTTCTCTCTCTCCTTCTCCCTCCCCACTGGAAAGGCGGACTCGACCCTAAATGCTTAAACCCACAGAGATCAACAGGTTCAAGCGGAACATTCGTGATCCTTGGTTTCTATTGGTTGCTCAAAGCCTTTTCATGCATCCAGCAGTTCGGTTGTTTAATAAAATATGCATTTTTTTTTTTTGGCTTTGGGTTTGCACACATCCGTTGCTACTTTACTGTCCTTCCTTCTCCTCCCTTTAAAAACAGCTCTGCGAATGTGAGCATACAGAGTCACCCGAGGGATAGGGATATATATGTGAATATATATATATATAGGCCAAGGGGCAGTGATCAGGGGAGCCCATATCAACATAAGCTGCCCTCTGGAACCTTCATCCTCTGCGCCTGAGTCGGAGTCTTGGGTTTTTAAGGTGTCAAAGCTGAGTTTAGATAGTCGAGAGGCTGTTTGCAGTTCTTCCTAGCCCAGGATCCCAGTCAGCATGGGTGTTAAAAATCATTTCCGGAAGAGCCGGCCTGCAGAGAAATTAATACTTGTCCTGAGCTTGGAAATCAACAATCCCAGGACTGTGTCTGCCCGGGTTCAGACCCTAAGGGCGCGATGCGGAGGGCTGGTGTACCCAGGGCCTGGAGCTGCAGACTCACGCCTGGGAGGCTGCACTGAGCCGCCTGACAGTTGTGCCATCATTTTCCAAATTTAGGAGGATCTGCTGCCTGGTCTGGGGGAAGAAGAGCTTCTAGATCCCAGCCCAGTCTAGCATTCTAGCTATGGTGATCTTAAGTGTTGTCCGCATTTCTTGTACTCAGAGTTCGTTTTATGGACATTTGTCCTTCCAGCGGGAAGGAAGCAGATAACATTATAGCAAATACTCGGAGCCAAGTTAATAAGAAAATATTTGCACTGATATTGTAATGAAATTTAAATATGAAAACACATCCTTCAGATTCTGCCAAAGGGTTGAGAAGGCTTTGTCTATTTCGTGTCATCCACAGTGGATGCCTCTCAAACTTTTGGAGCTTCAAAGAGAAAGATGTCCACATTTCTACTTGATTAATAGACTTAATAGACTCTATTTCGCCCCCAAATTTCCATTTATTGGCCTAAACAGGAACAGACCGTGTTATAAACAACTTAATTGCTTGCTTAAATATGTGATTCTACGCATGTCACATATTTTCTTAATTGGAAAAATATGGCAGCACACCAGTTACTGCAGGCACCAAGTGCCAGATTAATTTTATTGTTGAACTCTTTTGAATTGGTACAGGACGCTCCACCATTTAGATAAAGCCATTTCCTAACACTTTGCTGGCACCAAAGGATTTCTCACCACCCCCCTCCGACAAAACCAGAGTACTAAATGATTCGAAACAGCAATGGAATTGTGTAAATATCGAAAAACCAACCAAAAAAAAAAAAAAAAAAGGGAGCCTAACGCGTCTCCAGAGAGAAACAGCCTAGCCTGCCTTGGCCCTGTTCAATCTTAATAGCTCAAAGAGAATGAGAAGTTTTGACCTCCAAGATCCGAGAAGCCAGGATCTTCGTCGAGTTCGAGTGGATCTCAGCCGCGGCCCGAAACCATGGGGCGACCCGAGGGTGAAATCTCTCTCTCCTCTCTCTCTCTCCTTCCTCTCTTTTTCTGTCTTTCTCAGGCCTAGGAAAGGGGCTCCTTCAAACTAGGCGCTAGATGCGAACCGTAATCCCGCCGCCTGGCCCAGCTGCTGTCAGCACCCCCGCCGCAGCCGGGCCCAGCGAACTTCCCCATCCGCCCGCTGGCCGTCTGGGCTGCCGGCCCATCCTCCGGCTAGTAAAATGCGCTACAGTGGAATGGAAATAGCGGGAGCATCTGAGAAAGACGCGCTCAAACCCCACGCCCCCCGTCTTCACATACACTCGGACCCCACCCACGGCCGTGCACACCACCGGACTTCCACCCCTCCATCATCACTCTAGCTTCCAAAGCTGGAGTCCAAGGGCCCTCTCCGCGTCCCGCCCCTCTCCCCCTGGGCCTCGGGGTCCTCTCCCGCCTGAGAGGAGTCAGGAAGGCGGGAAGGGGAATCGCGGCTGGGGGTTTAGGCCGTTACCCTCGGTGAGCCGCGGGCTGCCCGGCTCCCTGCTTCTCTCAGCGGCGCCCATGTCCAGCTCCCGGACGGGAGAGCGCCCTCCTCCAGCTCCTCCGCCTGCTCCTCCTCCTCCTGCACCTCCTCCGCCTCCTCCGCCTCCGCCTCCGCCTCCTCCTCCGCCGCCGCCTCCGCCGGCCGCCCGGACTGCCGGGCTGCTGCGGTCGTCGCGGCCCGGCTCGGCGCAGCCCGTCGGCTCCTTGGTCCCGCGCAGCGGCCCGCTCTCCAGCACCTCTCGGTACGTGATCGCCTCCTTCTTCTCCTTCACTTTCTGGTCAAAAGACTTAGAGACGAACGCCGTAAGTTCTTCCATCGCCGCCGATGCCGGTCAGCCCCGCGCTCAATCTCTCCCAGCCGAGCCCCGCTCTTTTTTTCCTTCTTCTTTTTTTACTGCTCCAGCCCCCCCAATAATAACACATCAATGGGGCAGGGGGTGGGGGAGGAGCTGGAGGAGGAGGAAGAAGAAGAAGAAGAAGAAAGAGAAGAGAAGAAAGAAGAAAGAGGAGGAGAAGTAGGAGAAAAAGAAGTAAGAAGAAGAGGAGGAGGAGGAGGAGGAGGAGGAGGAGGAGGAGGAAGAGGGAAGGGGCGGAGGCCGCCGGAGGGAAATGGGAACTGATGCTTCCCTGCCGGAGCGCGCTTGTTCAATGTTAAGATCTTTGACAATTCTAACTGCGGAGAGTTCAGATCTGATAGCAATGCTGCGCTTGAAGTCTCACTATTTATACTTCGCAAAGGCGGCCCCTTGTTCTGAGTAAATTACCTCCCCTTCGCAACTCGGAGGGAGCCCCTTCCTGGGGAAGCACCCGCACCACTACCTGGGGGTGGGGGAGTGGGGGTTGGGAGGGAGGAAGAGAGGGAGAGAGGGAGAAAAAGAGAGAGATTGAGATTGATTGAGGCTGGAGTCCAGGCAGGCTGGAGCTGGAGTGGGAGGGCAGAGAAGGGGACGGGAGGGGGCGGGAAGAGGAGGCCGGTCCCAGGCCGTCCTGGTTTTCAGATAGCCTCGGCCGCCTGTGCTCCTGGCCATTAATCCAGGATTGACGAGAATCCCTAATTAATTTAATTAGGCGTGGATTTTGCGTTGGTGTCACGATTCAGTTAAACACTGGGGAGCTGAACCTACTCCGCCGGGGCGTGGCCAAGAGGAAACTGACAAGTGCGCGGCCGCTGGAGTCAGTCGGGTATCCGGACTCCGCATCCCACCCCACAACCTCGCACCGCGTCAGGGTGCAGCGCAACTGTTCCTCCCTGCCTTGCTGCCAGGCTTCCTTGACCTGCGTTAGGCGCCCCGCACCCCAGTTCCGTATCCTGACCCTGTTGTCCCAATCCTACATCCTCGCTCCTCCCACCCTACAACCCACACAACCCGGCAACCTGGGTTCACAAACCTGCCCAGAGTCAGGGTACTTTACAGCTTCCCAGCCCAGCGCGGCTCCTTAAGGAGGCTTCCCGGCTCGCAGCCAGAGCTGAGTCTGGGTCTTCACTAAGCTCCTCGCCCCGGGGAGTTTGTGATTCACCCACTACTCGCGCCCTGGAGCCCAAGCCGACACCTCTACAGACAAACCCAACTCGTACGCGCCAGTCTATTTAACACATTTCCCGAGCAGCTGTTCCCTGACAGATTCCATTTTTAAAGTGTTTCCTTAGCCCCTGGTCAAGGACAGTTTGACTTCGTTCCTTCTTTGAGGTCTCAGGATCCTGACCCCTTTTCCCTTACAACTCCCTGCACCCAGACCCCTCCCACAATTAACTACAGGAGTTCTTTAGTATCCTCAGAAACATTCTAGTTGATTTCCTAATTTTGAAAAGCAAATTATTTCCTCCCTCTTTGAGTTTGAAAAAAATTCACGTTAAGTTTACACCCCATCTAATTTTACTTACCATGGACTATTCAAAAAGAGGGTCACCAGGAGAAAGGTTTCTCTCTCTCTCTCTCTCTCTCTCTCTCTCTCTCTCTGTCAAAGCCACAATTTAAAACTTTATTCCTGGACTATTTTCATCAAAATAGTTTGTTATATGGAAGTAACATCTATATTACTGAGTCATTTGTACTGTGTAGGACAAAGCTTGCAGTGAGCAGTGTGGCCATGTATATATCTCACATAAGAATATTTACATAGGAAAGTTATAATTACTTGAGTCTACAAACAAATACATCTCTTCAAGTGTGGTTTGGGGCACATTTTCAAGTAGTATGAATATTAGTGCAGGTTTTCTTCTGATGTTAAAGGTAACTTGTTCATCTTCTTGGATCTGATACTCTCAGTAAAAATAAAAGCAACTACAGAACTTTGATAGGTATACTTCTGCCCATCGGTTAAAGCATGAACACGAAGTTAACAGATAATTTGAGAACTGTCATCAAAGCAACCTGAGTCATTTGTAAAAAGAGAAAACAATTATAACAATATATTAATGGTTCTAGAATATATACAAATAGAGGTTTTGTGTATCTATATCATACTTTACTACTCTTCAGATTAAAATGTTCACATTTAGTGAATTTAAGGAATATGAAAATCATACTTTTTAAAATGTTACTTTGCCTTTTTTTTCTTTTGAATTCTGAAGTTATCCTTTGTTCTTCTTAAAACATTTGTTGCTGTATTTAGGAGAAATAATTTAATCTTTAAGTTTCCAGTAGCAATAGCTTTTAGGTATTAATGAATTACATGAGTGCTTGCTTCTATTTTATCACACTACAAAAGAGACTCAAATACTCACATTTTCCAAAGTTATATGAATTTAGAAACATGATTTTATACTTAGTCTTGGTTTACTACTTGTAACCACTTCAATTCTGTTATTATCAGAGAGGAATAACCATAATCTTTAATCCTTTGTGAAAATCCATTTTTCAGGTTATTTAGCAGAATGACCAGGAACGGGGTCAGCTAAATGGACGTGGTGCTCAAAGAGCTCTGAAACTGAGGTGTTAAATATGTATTCACAAACAGCTCCAACATAACCACAGTTAGAAGTCTGGCAAGGGATCAGGAGACTCACTAGCTACTTTTTAAATTCCATCTACTACTGAGCTTGAGGGAAAGATGACCATTTTAAGGGTGATCAGGGAAGGCTCAGACCAATCATCATGTAGTTCACACCAAATTGATTTTCCCATAGATTTTCCTGGAATATTGGCTTTTTGTATATATTTAGGAATAGTGGTGTTAATATCAGATGGGGCTGTGAGAAATCTGCAGTGTCTCACCACAGATTCCCACTGGCCCAAGGGAAGTTTAGTTAAAAACAACATCAACAAGGTTCTTAAAATGCTTATGAAGTTCTAATGATGTTGTTTCATTAGATAAAAAATATTTTCTTGAGACAGGGTATTTCAAAATGTAATTTTGGTAAAAAACATTGAATAACGTTTAGTTGACAGCCTGCAGACAGATACAGGAGTTCCAATAAAATTCAGGACCCCACGGGGCTCCCCAGCTCTTGAATTATTTAAAATAAACCTGTAGTGTAGTAGTTAAGTTTTAAAACGGTCCCTCGAAACTGGTTATTTAAGGTACAGTCATTTATGAGCCATATATTTGTGGAGGTGATTTTCACCCTCTCAAACCGTCAGCGGAAAACTGTAGCTTGGATATCATAACAGTTGTGAACGAGCTGGTTCTCACAGTCGACCCAAACCAAGGCCAAGAGTTTATTCACCTCCTTTCCTTTTCTTACAGATAAATAATGTAGTATGAGTTACAGAAAATGCTGAATCGCTGTAATTTCTATTGGTTTAAATAACAAAAAACCTATATATTGAATTTTTCTTTCAGAAGAAACCTCGTCCCCCTGCCCCAGGCAGCCTTCTCCCCTTCCTCCACCAACCAGTTAACTTTAATATGGGAAACTAATTTGCACCCAACCTGTGAATGCCTTCACCTTCAGGGTAGAAGAAACACCGATTTTAATGCATTTTTGCAAATAAATCATTAGAGTTTAATCACACACAGTCTATACAGACACAGTCCCATGATTTATTATCGTTGGGCTAGTTTCCTCCTCCCTCAGAGTGAGATAACCAATTTCGCTACGTGTGGTGTCTTAAACATAACTTCCTACGATGCAGATTTGTTTACTGATTATCTAAGACGATAGCGACGATTACTAAGGCAATAGCACTTTTCAGTCTCCACCTTTATTGCTTTTTGGCAACAAGGAAATCAAATAAGCAAGCACGCAAACCCAACACCAAACAAAAAATTGGCGGCGTGACAATCTACTCCCTCCGCACTCCTCTAACTCCGGGCAGCCTCTATCGATGCACTCGGAAGCTCGGCTGGCGCTGCCTGGCGCTGGAACCAGGAAGGCGGTGAGCTTAAACTGAAGCAAGTTCGGAGGACGGCAGCGGCGCCCAGATTTGAAGGAACGTTTTTTGGTCTGTGGCGCTTGCAAGTCCACGGGAAGCGTGAGGCCGAAGGCCGGGACCCAGGTGATGCCGGCATCTGGAGTCCGGGAGGCGGTGCCTGCGGGCGCAAGGTTCCGAGGCCCGGCTCCGGCGAGAGGCGGCGCGGGGCCTGGCGCAGTCCGCCAGGAAGGCGGCTTGGAGTGGGGGTGGTGGGGGTGGTGGGTGGTGGCCGCGAGGCGTGCGGAGCGGCGCAGTACGCATGCGCCCCGCACCTGGCGCTTTCTGACCCCTGAAGTTCGAGCTGGGGCCTTTGGGTGGTGGGTAGCTGTAGAGTAGTTCGCGGTCGCAGGCCTCAAGCTAGGCCTTTTGTCTGCTGGTGGTGAGGGAGAGTTAACTAGCTCTCCATCCCCTACCCAACCCACACCTCCTTCCGCATCCCCAGTGCCTGGTCCTCGATCACTGCTTTTGAGTTTCTGTGCTCATCCTGAAGTACGTGGTTGGTGCTTCGTCACCAGCTATAGGTAGGATGGAGCAAGAGGGAGGCTGCAACCTGGTGCACTCTACTCCACTCACTCTGCTGTCGGTACTTGAGATGCACCTCTTTCACTCCCTATCCCCCTTCCTGGCTGGCACTCTTGCTGAGAGATAGGTGGTGCTGGGTGAGATAGACTTTCTAAGTTCCTTAACATATAAATATACTCGCACTAAACGTTCCCCGTTTCCTTGACTTCAGAATTTGTGGCCTTGTGGTCATATTACTACCCTTATGGGCTACCTTAAGAGCACATGGCTACCCTTAAACTCTGTCTGCTTTGGTGAGAGGTTATAATGCACTATTTATACATGTTGCTGACTCATGATTTTAGGTCAACCTTAACATAATTTCTATCTCAGAGGTTATATATATTTAAATGTACACTGGAAACCTAAATTTTTTGTTGTTATTGCATTTTCAGAATTAGCACCAACCTATTAGAGTTTCAACTAACTAGGTACTGGGTATTTACATAAATCATATATCTTTTGCGTTACAAAAAAGTAGTCCAGTTGTCATCTTCGAACTTAGACCTAAAAGCTCTAAGTGAAGGGGATATGCAGAATTCTCAGGTTTAAGGATTTGAACAGATATGACAGGTGCAACCTTGTGGGGAAACTGTGTATCCCTTCTAGCCTTAGGTCTATAAATATTCACTTTCTTTACAAGCAAAGGAGATTTCCTGCTAAGTGATAACACTTTACTACTGTTATGTTCTTCAGTAAGAGAGCTAAAAATGTTTGAAATAGAAAAAAAAAAAAAAATAAAGGCAGCTGGTACCTATTAATTGGCCTTACCGATTCCACCAGTCTTAGCAAAGAGTTGTGTTATGAGTTGGAAAACTTCTGTAATGATTTTGTTACAGTAGATGTATAGATATATTTTCTGCTTTCATTTTCAAACCATTGGAGAGAAATTCTTAAGACTGAATACTTTTTAAAAAAAGAGATGCTAGTCTACAAATTTTTAGTTATGATAGGAGGAGTGTTTTTGAGAATTCTATATATCTTTTGAATTTTGTTGTGTTATCTTAAATTAGAATTTTACCACAGATCTTTTTCTGCTTTTGCATGGTTTTGTACTTATTTGTGGATTTCTTCCTATGCTAAAATGGTATTAACCCCACTTTTACTTTACCTCTTTGAGGTGGATTTCCCATTGACATGACTGTTCTTTTTTTTTTAAGCCATGTGTCCAAGATAAAAAAAGTATAGTTTGATATACTAATGAATGAATAGTGGAGAAATAATTATAAACTGTCATGTTCTCTGGGAATCTTTGTTCTCTCTAACTGCCTGTTTTCTGAAAAAGGCTAACTGCTTCTTGTACCTTTATTAATAACTAGACAGAGGAACTACTTGTGTATGCCTTTGAGCTTTCTTTTGAATGACCACATCTTGGCTTCATGTCTTCAGTCAGTCACTTAAACTTTATAATGAGATGTTTTTGTAAATGGATGTTCTGCTGTAGTCGTTACCTGTCCTGGTTTCAGTTTTGTAGTGGGAGTATTTGGGTGAGGTTTGCAACCATGAGACTGGGAGTACTAGAAGACAGAGTGAGGACAGAAAACCAAGAGCTTTAGGAGTTCTGTACCTGTAGTTGCATTTTCTGTTTACAGGTAGATTGAAAAATTGTTAGCTTGTGGGGCTCCTAAAAATCTCTGCTCAGTTCATTATTGCCCTTATCAGAAATGTCTTTCCATGTACTGTACCTTAACAGTGGAGTTATGTATAAGGAGTTCTTTCTTACTAGTAGTGTGTAATAAAAATTGATGACATGACTTGAATGAGAAGTATATTCAATTATATGCCAATGATATTATGGAAATCCAGAGGTGAATATATATTGAGGGGGGTGAGTAGGAATTCAGTACCTGTCATTGATAGAGAAGACAATTTTTGATTTTTTAAAATTTATTTATTTGACAGAGACACAGCGAGAGAGGGAACACAAGCAGGGGGAGTGGGGGAGGGAGAAGCAGGCTTCCTGCTGAGCAGGGAGCCTGATGCAGGCCTCCATCCCAGGACCCTGGGGTCATGACCTGAGCCGAAGGCAGATGCTTAACGACTGAGCCACCCAGGCACCCCGAAAAGACAATTTTTGGAACTACCTCTCATTTGCTCTTGTTCAGTTTTCTGAATAAATATTGGGAGTTAACTATAATAAAGAAATGTAGTGGGCTTTTGCAGTCTCTTGAGATTGATTATACTTCAGAGTAATTTTTCTGAAGTGTAAATATATTACTTGAAAATATAGTTTGGTGACATGGATTTTAAACTTTTTTTTTACTTAGTGTCTCTAAGGAAGGGTTTTGTATCTACCATTAACTTTTCTGGGTTAAATATAATCATTCTTCTATTATGGGTGAATTATGTTGTTTGAAATTAAAACAAAGGAAAATTTATACCCACCTCCTATTCTCTTTTTTTTCCATTCAACAAGATACATAATAAGATCTGTGTCCTTTTCTTTCTACTTCTTTATGCTTTATATAGGGACTTAATAAGCTGGGCAAGAAAGGAGAGTGGAAATAACTGTAGATACCTTAGAGCAGTGGTTCTCAAACTTTCTAGTTTTAGGATTCCTTTACACTCTTAAAAATTATTGTGGACCCCAAGAACTTTTATCTACGTGGGCTGTATCTATAAATATTGCCTTACTAGTAATTAAATGAGCAAATTTTGAAATATTTATTAATCAACTTAAAAATAATAATAAGCCCATTACATGGTAACATAAATAACACATTTGATATGAAAAATAACTACATTTTCCAAAACAAACTTGGTGAGAAAAGTGGCATTATTTTCCACTTTTGCAACTCTCTAATATCTCCTCCTGCGTGCAATCCATCATGATGAGTTATTTTGATTGAAATATATAAAGAAAATCTGGATTCACAAAGATATGGTATTGGAAAAAGAAGTATTTTAATAGCCTTTGCACATAATTACTTCTTTGATACTACACCAAAACTTGACAAGTAGTAGTTTCTTTTTTTTATTTTTTTTTAAGATTTTATTATTTATTCATGAGAGACAGAGAGAGGCAGAGGGAGAAGCAGGCCTGATGCGGGACTCAATCCCAGGACCCTGGGATCGTGACCTGAGCTGAACAAAGGCAGACGCTTAACTGACTGAGCCACCCAGGCGCGCCTCAAGTAGTAGTTTCTTAAAAGTTGGTTGTACCTGGTATTTGAAACCATGTCAATGACTTCATAGTCTATCACATTAAAATGTGTAGGTTTGTCTTACACTGTGAGTGGATTTTTTTTTACCCATGCATGATTCTGTGAGATCCTGAATTGGCCTATGGGAGAACAGTGGTTCACTGGGTTATGTATACCTTCTAAATTTTGACAGTCTGTATTATGTAATTAAAAAAAATTCACATCTCTTAATATCACCACTGATCTCAACAGAGAAATCTTCAAGTGCTGACTGGGAAGCCACTCTCATGGTGGTGGATACAAGTTATCCTAAATTCTCACTTTTGCTTGAGAGCTCAAATTTTATCATTGGCAACAAATAATGTCAGTTTTCCTTGAAATGAAAGACTCTCTTCATTCATTTTTGGGCAAATGTCTGCCTAATACCCAAGTCTGAATAGTCATAGTTAGTTCTTTAAAAGTAGTGTTTCATGATACAAGCTAGTTCAATTTGAAATTCATTTGTATAAACACTTTTTCTCAAAATAACCATTCTTTAGTATAACAGTAGCGGGTAAGTGTAGTTCCCATTTCATCACACGATATTAAAAAGATGTGTGCTCAAGGGTTGAAATTTAATGAAATTAATGATTTTTACTGTTTTATCAAGGACATTCTTAAGTGAAACTGGCTTAAAAAAATTTCTTTTAAACTGTGTGTTGCCGTGAAGAATATAATGATACTAGTGAAGTTTGGTGCCCTTGCCTTGATTCCTGTTAAGGCACCAGCTGTTTTGCCTACTATTGCTTTTATTTACATCATCAGTACAAAAGTCAACACAGTGAAAAAGGTAAATCATGTTTCAGTGTTAGAGTGAAAATAGTTTTGACCTCTTAGATCGCCTGAAAGGGTTTTAGAAGGACCCTCAGGGGTCTACGGACCCCATTTTGAGAATTTCTGTTACACTTCTAGTATAAGCTAGAGGGCAAGGATTTTTGTCTCTTGTTCCCTGATGTATCTCTTATACCTAGGTCTGCTATCATCCTGAGACTTTATACCTATCTCTAGTATTAGATTTTCTGAATCTGGATCATCTTTGTTGGTTTACTCTCTCCTTTTGGTGGAGCACATCCTCTACTAGCTTCCTCAGAAACGGTGAGTGCAAGATATAATTTTGAGACTGCATATTTGAATGTGTCTTTATTCCCTTTTTTTTTTTTTTTTTAAGATTTTGTTTATTTGACAGAGAGAGACAGCGAGAGAGGGAACACAAGCAGGGGGAGTGGGAGAGGGAGAAGCAGGCTTCCCACCGAGCAGGGAGCCCGATGCAGGGCTCGGCTCCATCCCAGGATTCTGGGATCATGACCTGAGCCAAAGGCAGACGCTTAACGACTGAGCCACCCAGGCGCCCCGAACGTGTCTTTATTCTGATCTCGTATTAGATCAGTGATTGGGCTGGATATCGAGAGGTTGAAAGTCATTTTCACTTAGATATGTGAAGGCAAGTCTCTTTTTGTTTTCTGTGTTGCTGTTGAGAAGCCTTTTGTGATTACCCCATTTTTTTCTCTTAAGTTTCTAGGATTTATATATGGATGTCTGAATTTTTTGGAGATATGTGTGCTATATGTCTATTTTTTTTTTTTTTAAGATTTATTTATTTTAGAGAGCTCGCACGTGAGCTGGGGGAAGGGCAGAGGGAGAGAGAGAATCTTCAAACTCCCCACTGAGTATGGAACTTTAGGTGGGGAGGGGACCTCAGTCCCAGGACCCTGAGACCCTGAGATCCTGAGCTGAAACCAAAAGCTGGCCACTTAACCGACTAAGCCACCCAGGTGCCCCTGGTGTATATCTTTTATTAATTCATTGTCCCGGGGATTTAAAGCAATTAATATCTTTCAATTCTAGAAATTCTTTTGAATTGTTCTTTGGGTATTTTTCTTTATCTCTTTCTGTGTTCTTTTTTTATGGAATGCATATCGATTGGATATTGCACTTTCTGGATTGATCCTCTTTTACCTCCTGTTTTTTATCTTTTTCTTTCTACTTTCTGTGAGTCCTTTGACCTTATCTTCTAACCCCATTGTATTTTTTATTACAAATTATCATTTGTTTAAATTTAAAGCTTTCCTGTTCTTTGGGTGTTCCTCCTGTTCTTGTTTGCTGGATCATCTTCTCGGGTTTCTGAGGATAGTAACAGTAATTTTTTTCCGCATGTTCCTTGTTTACTACAAGTTGCTTTTTTCTTTCTTTTTTGGTTTCTGTCTCTTATGATAAAGGCTTTCATCACGTGACTAGTTATCTTTTGTTGTATAATTGCTAAAAAGTTTAAAAAGCTTACAGAGAAAAGTTTACGTGTTTAAGGTTTGGGTTTGGTAACTGGTGGGCATGGTTATAGGGTGATTGGATAAGGGCCTGGCCTTTTTTTGGGGGGGACCTTCAAATATTTATATACCTTTTTTCAACTACTGTTCAGGTTTCCAAAAAATCCTCTGCCAGAATTCTTGGATCCAAGCTCATGGAGTGCTGCAGTATTTACTATTAGATTGAAGACCTTCACTTTCCTTTAACTTTTAGTTTAGCAGTTTAGGATCTTTCTGCCCTCTTTTATGTGCCCCTGGACCTGTGCTTCATTGTTTCGTTATTTTCCTAAAAAACCCCACCTTTCCTGCTGGGAATGGGGGGGAGTAGTCACTTGTCTGGTTTGGGTGGGGGAGGGGGCTTGGGCGATTACTTCTTTTACAGATTTTCAGCTCGTTCTCTGTGTTTTAGTCTCATGACCTGTTGTGCCTGTTATGGTATCTGGTGTCTCAAATTCCTGAGCCTTTCTGATTTTTGCTGTGTGAATTGGCTTTTCACTTGTTGGAATTCTCTGCAGTTGTGTGATACTCAACTTTCCTAGCTCCAAATCCGCCATCTGGTTTTCATTTGCTAAAAATTTATTGACATATCTTGTCTACTGTTCCTGTTGTTTTCTCTTTTAGTCTCTTAATTCTTGTGAATTTATACTTTTTTATACTCTCACTCTCATTTTAGTATTTTTTAACCAGATAATAAGATTATAATAAAAACTCATCTTAAATGGTTATTTGTCAGTTAAGAAAATTCATAACTGTCTAAAGATGAAAACAAGAAAGGAAGGAAAAGCCAGGAAATAGGAAAACTTAGGTGATTGTTATAACTCAATTATGTACACATTCTGTAATGGAAATATACATACACACAGATATTATATATCATATATATGTGTGAATATTTAAATATGTATATATGTACATTTATATTGTCTATATATGTATAATTTCATAATCATAGTATTTTGAAGCTGGAAGGGGTCATCATGATCTTTTAACTAGTGCATTTCATTTTTCAGTGAGGAAACTGGCTTAGATACACTAGTGATTTACTGAAAGTTTCAAAACCAAGTCTTTCCAATATTTTGTTAACTGTAAATTGTTAGAACTGTGAACATCTTGGAGGTTCAGAACTATATTTAAAGTCTAATTCTGGTTCTAGGTAAATAGCTTAGAATTTTGAATTTAATCCTGACAGCAATTTTCAAGTGGTATTGTATTAGAGTCAGGGAGGGGATGGCTCCTCTGACAATTCTGAAAACAAAGCTGTAATTGAACACATTGCTTTGTTTATAGCAATGATATTAACTTATTTTGAATAAATATTAAAGGGGGAGACGAACCATGAGAGACTATGGACTCTGAGAAACAAACTGAGGGTTCTAGAGGGGAGGGGGGTGGGGGGATGGGTTAGCCTGGTGATGGGTATTAAAGAGGGCACGTATTGAATGGAGCACTGGGTGTCATATGCAAACAATGAATCATGGAACACTACATCAGAAACTAATGATGTATGGTGATTAACATAACATAATAAAAATATTAAAGGGAAGCATGAGATTTTTATTTATCTGATCCATTAACTGTTTATGTTAACCATTACATAAGATGGATCTTGCTTTTATGTGACATTGAAAGATCGCTAATAACTACTTTGGTAAAATAAGTGAGATTGCGTATGGGACTCTGAAGGCTAATTTTGAAGTGAGACAAGTAAGCTTCTTATCAAATAAGTTAATTCTTAGGTATAAAAATCTTAAGTTATTTTTATGTATGTTTTTTCCTTTTGTATAATAAATATACAAACGTTGCCACAGTCATATAGAAAATCATGTAAAATAAAAAAATTACCCAGTTTCATCACTTCAATATTATCAGTTATTTTGGGGGTAGTTGGTTGAGAGTTGGTGGCTCAGTAGGTTAAGAGTCTGCCTTCGGCTTGGGTCATGATGCCAGGGTCCTAGAAACCAGCCCCATGTCAGGCTCCCTGCTCAGTGGAGTGTCTGCTTCTCCCTCTTCCTCTCCCTCTGCCCCTCCCCTCCACTTGCATTCTCACTCACTCTCAAATAAATAAAATCTTAAAAAAAAATTATCAATCATTTTCAATTTTGCTGTTACTCATATGTACACACATACATATACACATATATGTATACATATATATATTGGGGGGGAGGGACAGGGGGAGAGGGACAGAGAGCATCTTAAGCAGGCTCCACCCCTAGCACAGAGCCTGACACAGGGCTTGATCTCACAACCCTGAGATTGTGACCTGAGCTGAAATCAAGAGTTAGACACTTAACCTGCTGAGCCACCCGGGTGCCCCTCATAGGTGCATATTTTCGTAAATTGTAGTCTCTGTGGATATGGTTTTAATAATGTTATAATGAATAGTTTCATGAATATAGATTCCTTTTAAGAAAAACTTTGCAGATATATTCTTAGAAGTAGGATTGCTTTGTCAAAAAAAATCAACATTTTTATGACTCATTTTTATGAACTAGCAGTGTGCAGAATTGACTGACTTCAACTTTAGTACTTTATTATTATTTTTTTAAAGATTTTATTTATTTATTTGACGGAGAGAGGGAGCACAAGCAGGGGGAGCGAGAAAGGGAGAAGCAGACTCCCTGCCGAGCAGGGAGCCTGATGCAGGGCTCAATCCCAGGACCCTGGGATCATGATCTGAGCCGAAGGCAGATGAGTCGCTTTACTGACTGAGCCACCTAGGTGCTCCCAACTTTAGTACTGTAGTGAACATTTCCTCCCTCCCTCAGATTTCACCAGTGAAATGGTGATAGTGCATTGTTTCAGTTTGCACTTTGTTGATGACTAATGAGGTTTTATCCATTTAAAAATTTAGAATTTTTAGTTAGAAAAATATAATTCTAAAAGATAGTAAAATACTTTTTATATTTAAGGAATGTGGAAATGAAGGATTAATGGTTGATCCCTAAACCAAGTATTATATAATTAATGATAAGTGCAACTTACAAGAAAATTATTATGAGGTGTTCTCAGGATTAACTCTTTTGAGAGATATTTGGAAAAATTATGGACAAATTTAAACTGTTCATAAATTATAAAGACAGTTAATTGATAATCCTAGAAAACTATACTACAGCAATTTCTCATGTCTTGTCAATAAGCCAAGTACATTTAAAGTTGACTTTTTAAATTTTTACAGAGTTCTACAAAAATTAGGTTAAATTTCATCCATTGTGCCATTGTGCTAGAACTAATTTTCTTTGAATTTGAACTTAGAGAAATGGGACGCCGGTCATCAGATACTGAAGAAGAAAGCAGAAGCAAGAGAAAAAAGAAACACCGTAGACGGTCATCTTCAAGTAGTTCTTCAGATAGTAGAACATATAGCCGAAAGAAAGGTGGAAGGAAATCAAGGTCAAAGTCAAGATCTTGGTCCAGAGATCTTCAGCCTCGCTCTCATTCATATGATAGAAGGTGATATTCATAATTTTCACTTATATAGTAATGAGAGTAACATTCTTTGGAGTTCATATGTTTTTGTACTTTTAATTTTTCTGGGTAAAACATTTTTCTTTTAGTAGTTATATATTTATGAGGGTTAAGTCCCAACCTAAAAGTTTGTTTTGTTTTGTTTTGTTTAATTTTTACTTTTTCATTTGGGTGTGTTATGTTAGTTTCAGGTTTACAATTTAGCGATTTGACAAATTTATATATTATGCTATGTTCACAAGTATAGCTCCCATCTGTCCCATTATATTGCCATTACAGTATCATTGACTATATTCCTTATGCTCAGCTTTTTGTTCCTACGTTTTACTCATTTCATGACTGGAGGCCTGTATCTCCCTTTCCCCTTCACCCATTTGGTACAACCCCTCCCTCCCACAAAGGTTTTCCTTTTTGCCAGGCCCAATCCATGGGTCTAGTGTCTTCTTCCTTTGTCTGTTCTTTGTAGGTGTAAACTGGTATAGTTCTCATAACATATTATCTGATAATATTTGGAAGGATTGTATACTACTGAGCACCCATAATGTCTTAATTAGTAGCTGATCCAATCACTAAATTAGGAATCAGTCATCTGACTTCTCAACAGGAATAACATTTTATCTCTATTTGCTTCTAGGAAGGATTTAGAAATAGTAAAAATGAGATGATTCTTTAGAATCTAGATGATTTCTCTTTAATGGCTGTAAAAAAATTTTTTTCTAAAGATTTTATTTATTTGAGAGAGAGTGAAACAGAGAGAACACGAGCAGGGTGAGGGGCAGAGGGAGAAGCGGATTACCAGCTGAGCAGGGAGCCTGATGTGGGGCTTGATCCCAGGACCCCGAGATCATGACCCAAGCCGAAGGCAGACACGTAACCGACTGAGCCACCCAGACGCCCGTAAACATTTTTTTTATAGCAATGACATTTGATTATATTTTATTTCAGACGCAGGCATCGATCAAGCAGTAGCTCTTCTTATGGCTCTAGAAGAAAACGAAGTCGAAGTCGTTCAAGGGGTCGAGGGAAATCCTATAGAGTTCAGAGATCTAGGTCAAAAAGCAGAACAAGAAGGTATGCCATCTCATATTTATTGCTTTGTAACAGACTGTTTCCAAACTTAGTGATCTAAAGCAACAATCACTTAAGTTCTCATTTTATGATTTTGACTGAGTTCAGCTGGCAGTTCTTTTGCTGGTCCCATCTGGGGTCACTCATCCTCATTGGCTTCTCATCCTCCGTTAGGCCAGACTGGGCTTTTTCACATGATGGGGGTAATTGTTGAAGAATGTAAGCAAAGAAGCTGTAAAACCTTGCAAGATCTTGCCTCAGTGTGTTATGGAAAGAGTTTGTGTCCCCCATAAATTCGTATGTTGAAGTCCCAACCCCCAGTGTAGCAATATTTGAAGATAGGGTCGTTATTGGAGGTATTTAAGGTTAAGGTTAAATGAGGTCATAGGGTGCAGCTTTAATCCTCTAGGGCTGGTGGCCTTATAAGAAGAGGAAGAGAGAGACTTTCTCTCTATATGAGTATGCAGTCAAAGGAAAGGCCATGTGAAGACACAGTGAAAGGGTGGATATTTACCATCTTTTCAGCCAGGAAGGCAGCCCTTACCAGGAATCAAATCAGCTGGCATCTTCATTTTGGACTTACAGCCTCCAGAACCATGAGAAATACATTTCTGTTGTTTTAGCTGTCCAGTCTGCAGTATTTTGTTATTGCAGCCAGAACAGACTAATACACAGACTAATACTCCACCTGTGTTTTTTTGCTGTGCTCAACGGTCAATAATAAAGAAAATAGCCTATCTGGAGTCAGTTGTACATTTGGGCAATGGTAGAAAATTTGGTTGAATAGGATGGGGACTATGGTATTGATGGACTTGATAAAAAGAGGCATTCAGAAATTATTGAAGGTTTTTGAGCAGAAGAATGTTAGGATGAAAAGCATTTTAGGCAGATCAGTTTCTTTTCTCTGCTTAGTTCTTCATACTACTATTAGGCTCTACTTGTGGGGGTATGTTAGCAGCCTGGTTTTGTTATTTAGGGCACAAAATTTTATAAATCATTGTGTGAATCTGAAGTTGGATAATAGCAGTAAAGTTCAAATGTTTAGCTTTCTGGCCTTGTGTTATTTGGCCTCAGCCTCCTGTCGTTTGTCATACTCCATGGCTAAGCCACTCTGGTGTTACATGCCTTTTTTTTTCCATTCAGGTCCCCAAGTTGCTAGCTTTGTTTATTTGAGCATGCTTTTACTTCCCCTTTCTTGCAGTATCTATACTTTGTGAAGCCTTTCTATTCTTTAAAGTTTAGTTCTATTTAACCTTTAATTCTTTCTCAATCCTTTTTTGATTTTTCACTCCCAAGTCAGATTTAATCTCTCCTTTTTTGACCCCCCATCACATGTGGTTCCTGATTTTTAACAGTTATATTTTGAATACTATGTTTTGTTATTCTCACATATTGTAAATTCTTGCAGGGAGATCCTCTTATTACCTAGCAAAATGCCGTGCACGTGCCTTGATTTGAGTGAATGTTTAATTGGGGAAATGAAGTTAGGTAGAGCACTTGGTTTTGTAGCAAGAAAATGTTTTATTGTTTTATTGATTTGTAGAAGGGAAACTTTATTTTGGATATATTGATTTGTCTAAAAAGAGGCTGATTACCAGAAAATAACTTCAATTGAAGTTTCCATCGGTGGGAACAAAAATAATAATTCATGCTTTTTATGGTCTTTTTTAGTTTATAAAGTATTTTCACATATACTCCCATATATTTTCACATGTATCAGTCATTTCATAGTTTCATTCCAAGCATCAGGGTCTTAACGGAGGGAACTTTTGTAACCATTGGAAGGGCTCAGGGAATTAGGGAAGCTGTCACTGATTATTTTAACTTGAAGCATGGCAGCTGGTTATTTGCTCAGAAGTCACCGGAAGTTTTAAGTACTCTTTCAGTTTGTAGCACCGAAGTGGGTGATTCTCAAAATACTCACCTGGAAGCTGTTTTTTCTGCCCAGTTTATCTACTTACAACTGTCTCCAAAGGCGAATGTTAATTTCTTTTCCTTTGCAATGCAAGGAAGACCTTAAAAAGAGTAGCAGTGATGTCTAGTCAACCATAAACTATCTAGCACATATGCATTTAGTAATTTGAGTTTTGTAACTCTGTCAAGGTGTCATGTACAGGAATACCTTTATTTTGTATATTAGAAAACAAGTTCAGAGGTTTATTCAAAACAGCAACTTCTAATCAACCTCTTGATTCAACACTGGCATTTAACTACAATAACTAATCTGGAGTCACTGAAAAGTCTTAAATTTTGAGAAAATACATTATTCATGTCCTATACATATATTGTTTTGGAAAATATATTTTAGGAATTTATTCTTCAAAATGCTTGAACTAAATGAGTTTAATCTTGGTGTAACAAGAAAATTGAACAACTCATTCCTTGAGTTAACCAAGGCTATTATTTATTTATTTATTTAAGATTTTATTTATTTATTTGACAGAGAGAGACACAGTGAGTGAGGGCACAAGCAGGGGGAGTAGGAGAGGGAGAAAGGCAGGCTTCCTGCAGAGCAGGAAGCCCGAGGAGCAGGGAGCCCGAGGAGCAGGGAGCCCGAGGAGCAGG
>NW_023270268.1:51495874-51688374 GCF_011800145.1 Mirounga leonina
AGCCCGAGGAGCAGGGAGCCCGAGGAGCAGGGAGCCCGAGGAGCAGGGAGCCCTATGTGGGGCTCGATCCCAGGATGCTGGGATCATGACCTGAGCCGAAGGCAGATGCTTAACAACTGAGCCACCCAGGCGCCCCAAGGCTATATAAACAGAGAAGATGAAAGTAGTGAGTTTTTCAAAGAAAAAAGTACTATATGATTCTAAATCTGAAGGTGTGTTGTTAATGATCTCTGCTTTTTAATAGAAATGAGTGATTTCAGTCGTGGTAAGTCAAAACTTCCAGAAAATTTGTTACATATGTAAAAAATAATTGAAAAATAAAGCATGTTCTGGGAGATGGCAGGAGGGAAGTCAAATGTGTGAAGTTTGCTGCAGTTTCCAGGGATAAGTTATAATTAGGTGATTACAGTTTTTTAATATAATTTTAATATAATTTTTATGTTCTCAGAGTATTCAAGTTGTGATATGTATCACTTCCTTTTGCGACAGTGAGGAATCTGCTCCTGTTATCCACAGTATATTTACTTATTTCTTCATTCTAGGGTACACAGAAAGTAGTTTCAGAATTGCTGATATATACCCCTGTAAAAAAACAAACACAAACAAGAGTCAGTAATTTTCTTTTTTTAAAGATTTATGTATTTATTTTTATAGAGAAAGACAGAGAGCAAAAGCATGTGCTCCCACAAGCCTGAAGGGCAGAGGGAGAAGGAGAGAGAGAATCTCAAGCAGACTCCCTGCTGAGCATGGAGCCCCCGGCGGCCCTGCGCGGAAACCAAGAGTTGGATGTTTAACTGACTGCACCACCCAGGAGCCCCTAGAGCTTTTTATCTTTACTGTGGGGGTATATAGTTCTCTTCCTCACTTCATTATGGTTAGTTTCTTCGAAGAGTTAGGTTTGTTTGTTTTTGTTTATATTTCATCTTAACTTTTATCCCCCTAAATTTAAAACTTTTATTTGTCCCCCCCTTTATTTTTTATTTTTTTAAGTTTATTTATTTATTTTTATTAATCTCTATACCCAACATGGGGCTCAAACTCACCATCCTGAGACCAAGAGTTGCATGCTGTCCTGACTGAGCTAGCCAGGCACCCTCCTCCCTTTATTTTAGTAGGGGAAACATTAATATGGTTCCAACAGACAGCACTATACTAGAAAGGTATACCAGAGAAATAGCACTCCCCTTTCTCCTTTTATCTTATTCCTAAGCACTCCATAGGTAACTAATGCTATTTGTGTTTTAGCTTTCCTCTGTTTGTTTTTAAACAAAGCAGTATTATATCCATGGCATACTGTAGATAATTCTTTTGTACTTTGCTCTTTTTGTTTACTACTATATCTTGGAAAGCATTCCATGTCCATTAATAGTAATCATTCTCATTTTTTTTTTTAATGGCTGCTTAGTTTCTCATTGTGTGCCTGTATCCTAATTAGTTTAGCCTTTCTCCTAGCTATGGACATTAAGGATACTTCCTATACTCTGTAGTTACTAAAAAGCTGCCATGGATAACCTTGTACATGAGTGTTTTTGTATTGTTGGAGGTATCTTTTCAGGGTAAACTCCTAGAAATAGGATTGCTCTATGAAAAGGTAAATAAATTTGTAGTTTTGTTAGAAATTGCCAAATTCCTATCAGTACTGTATGAGAGTCCTGTTTTCCTCACAGCCTCATCAATAGAATGTGTTGTCCTATTTAGATGTTTGCCAATCTGATAGATGAAAAATGGTTTTGTAATGTAGTTTTGGTTTTCATTTCTTTTTATCATAAGTGAGGTTGAACATCTTTTTATATGTTTGGGGGCCATTTTTCTATCGTTTTTGTGTGTGAATTTTCACTTCACATCTTTTGGGTTTTTGGTATTTTTTTTCTTTAATTTTTAAGAGTTACTTACAAGGTAGATTAACCCTTTAGCTGTAATACAAATGGCAAATATTTTCTTAGTTTTTCAGTTGTCTTTTGTCTTTGTTCATGCTATTTTTTGGCTATGCACAAGTTTTTTTATGTGGTCAAATTTATCACTCAATACATCTTTCCTTACATTCCTTACATTCAGAATATAGAGAAATTCTTTCTTTACACCGAGATAAAGAGGAATTCATTGATGTATCTTTTTAGCATACCTGTTTATTTCATTTTTTTACATATATGTCTTTCATATATGTGGATTTATTCTTGTCAATGATACAAGGTATGGATTATTGTTTTCCTTTTTCAATTGGTTGTTTATCACATCACCGTTTATTAAAAAAGTCCATCTTTGCCCCAGTGATTTATGATGTCCCCCTTTATTGATATACTAAATTCCATTACTACTTGGGTCTTTCTCTTGACTATGCATATTCTACTGGCCTGCTTTTCATATATGCAGTAGTACCACACTTCTAATTATAGAAACTTCATACTGTGTGTGTGTCTGTATTTTATTTTATTTATTTATTTTTAAGAGAGTTGGGGAAGGGGCAGAGGGAAAGAGAGAATCCCAGGCAGGCTCCACACCCACTGCGGAGCCCAACCTGGGGCTTGATCTCATGACTCTGAGATCATGACCTGAGCAAAAACAAGAGTTGGTCCCTTAACCAACTGAGCCACCCAGGAGCCAGAGAGAGACACAGCGAGAGAGGGAACACAAGCAGGGGGAGTGGGAGAGGGAGAAGCAGGCTTCCTGCTGAGCAGGGAGCCTGATGTGGGGCTCAGCCCCAGGACCCTGGGATCATGACCTGAGCCGAAGGCAGACCGTCAACCAACTGTGTGGCGCCACTCAGGCACCCCTGTGTGTTTTTTTACAATGTTACATTAGTTTGTACAACGTAATGATTAGACAGATATAACAAATTTATATGTTATGCTAAGCTCACCACAAATGTAGCTATCATCTGTCACTGTACAACACTCACAATACTGTTGACTATATTCCCTCTGCTATACCTTTCATCCCCATGAAATATTCATTCCAAAACTGGAAGACTCCCACTCCCACTCTTTTTCACCCATTTTGCCCATCCCTCAACCCCCTCCCCTCTGGCAACCCTCAATTTGTTCTATTTGTGCTTTTTATGTTTACTCATTTGTTTTGTTTTTTAGATTCCACATACAAGTGAAATCATATGGTATTTGTCTTTGACTGACTTATTTCACCTTCTAGGTGTTGCAAATGGCAAGATCTCGTTCTTTTTTATTTTATTTTATTTTTTTGTTATTATGTTATGTTAATCACCATACATTACATCTTTAGTTTTTGATGTAGTGTTCCATGATTCATTGAAGATCTCATTCTTTTTTATGGCTGAGTAATATTCTAGTGTGTGTGTGTGTGTGTGTGTGTGTACACGTACATATATGTATACATATATATAGTATTATTATTTTTAATTTTTTGAGGAAACTGCATACTGTTTTCCACAGTGACTACACTAGTTTTCATTCCCACCAGTAGTGCATGAGGGTTTCCTTTTCCCCACATCCTTGCCAACACTTATTTCTTGTCTTTTTGATTCTAGCCATTCTAACAGGTATGAGGTGATATCTTAATGTGGTTTTGATTTGCATTTCTTTGATGATAAGTTGAGCATCTTTTCATTTGTCTGTTGGCCATCTGGATGTCATCTTTTTTAGAAAACTTATCTGAGTCCTCCGCCCATTTATTAATTGGATTGTGTGTGTGTGTGTGTGTGTGTGTGTTTTGGTGTTGGGTTGTAGAAGTTCTTTATAGATTTTGAATATTACCTCTTATCAAATATATTATTTGCAAATACCTTCTCTCATTCAGTAGTTTACTCTTTTGTTGATGGTTTCCTTCACAGTGCAAAAGCTTTTTATTTTGGTGTAGTCCCAAAAGTCTGTTTTTGCTTTTGTTTCCTTTCCCTCAAGAGACATATTTAGAAAACTATTGCTAAGGCTGATGTCTGATTATTGCCTATGTTTTCTAGGAGTTTTATGGTTTCAGGTCTCACATTTAGGTCTTTTTTTTTTTTTAAGATTTTATTTATTTGACAGAAAGAGACACAGCGAGAGAGGGAACACAAGTAAGGGGAGCCGGAGAGGGGGAAGCAGGCTTCCCGGCAGAGTAGGGAGCCCAATGCGGGGCTCGATCCCAGGACGACCTGAGCCGAAGGCCGACGCTTAACGACTGAGCCACCCAGGCGCCCCTCACATTTAGGTCTTCAATACATTTTATTTTTGTGGATAGGTAAGAAGGTGGTCCAGTTTCATTTTTTTGCATGTAGCTGTCTAGTTTTCCCAACACCATTTGTTGGAAAGACTGCTTTTCCCCATTGTATATTCTTGCCTCCTTTGTCATAGACGAAACCATATAATCATGGGTTTATTTCTGGGCTCTATTGTGTTCCATTTACCTATATATCTTTTTTTGTGCTGGTACCATACTGTTCTAATTACTATAGTTTTGTCGTGTATCTTGAAATCAGGGATTGTGATAACTCCAGCTTTTTTTTTTTTTCTTCTTTTTTTCCCCTCAAGATTCCTTTGGCTCTTTAGGGTTGACTGTGGTTCCATACAAATTTTAGGATTGTTTGTTTTCTAGTTCTTTGAAAAATGTTGTTGGTATTTTGATAGGGGCTGCATTAAATCTGTAGATTGCTTTGGATAGTATGGACAGTTTAACTATTTGTTCTTTCAATTCATGAGCATGGAATATCTTTCCATTCGTTTGTGTCATCTTCAGTGTCTTTCATCAGTGTTTTATAGTTTTCATTTGTGATTGATTTCTAGTTTCAGACGGTTGCGGTTTGAAAAGATGCGTTTTTTGATTTCAGTCTTTTTGAATTTATTCAGACTTGTTTTGTGACCTAAAATGTCATCTGTTCTGGAGAATGTGCCATGGGTACTTGAAAAGAATGTGTATTCTACTGTTTTTGGATGGAGTGTTCTGGGTATATCTTAGGTCCATCTGGTCTGATATATCATTCATAGCCACTGTTTTCTTGTTGATTTTCTGTCTGGATGATCTATCCACTGAGGTAAGTAGGTGTTAAAGTCCCCTGCAGTTATTGCATTACTGTCAATTTCTTCCCTCATCTGTTAATAGTTGCTTTATATATTTTGGTTCTTCCATGTTGGGTACATAAATATTTACAATTGGTATGTCCTCTTGTTGGATTGTTCCCTTTATCATTTTGTAGTGTTCTTCTTTGTCTCTTGCTACATTATTGTTTTAAAGTCTAATTTGTCTGAAGTTAATACTGTTACCCCAGCTTTCCTTTTGCTTCCATTTGCATGGTAAATGTTTTTCTACCCCTTCATCTTCAATCTGCATGGGTCTTTAGGTCTGAAGTGAGTCTCTTGTAGGCAGCGTGTTGATGGGTCTTACTTTTTTTTAATTTTTTATTATTATATTCAATTAGCCAACATATAGTACATCATTAGTTTTTGAAGTAATGGGTTCAACGATTCATTAGTTGTATATAACAGTGCTCATCACAACACGTGACCTCCTTAATACCCATCACCTGGTTACTCCATCCTCCCCCACCTCAGTACCCTCCCTTCTGTAACCCTGTTTGTTTCCCGGAGTCCAGAGTCTCTCATGGTTTGTCTCCCTCTCTGATTTCTTCCCATTCAGTTTTCCCTCCCTTCCGCTGTGGTCCTCTGAGCTATTCCTATGTTCCACATATGAGTGAAACCATATGATAATAGTTTTTCTCTGCTTGACGTATTTCACTTAGCATAATCCCCTCCAGTTTATCTCTTCTGTCACTTTGTGTCCTTTGATTGGAGCATGTAGTCCATTTACATTTAAAGTAATTATTGATAGGTATGTACTTATTGCCATTTTGTTACTTGTTTTATGGTTGTTTTTGTAGTTCCTCTCTGTTCCTTTCTCCTTCTCTTGCTCTTTTTTTGTAATTTGATGATTTTCTTTAGTGTTATGCCTGGACTCCTTTCTCTGTATTTTTTGTGTATCTGTTATAGGTGTTTTGTGGTCAACATGAGGTTCATATATAATATCTTATGCATGTAGAAGTTTATATTAAGTTGATGGTCACTTAAATTTGAACCCATTCTAAAAGCACTAAATTTTTATTCCCCTGCCCCCCATGTTTTATGTATATGATGTCGTACTGTACATCCTTTTATTTTGTCAATCTCTTGGCTGATTTTTACAGATATAATTGATTTTATTGCTTTTGTGTTTTAACCTCCATACTGATTTTTTAAGTGGTTAATCTACTTTTATTATGTTTGTATTTACCTATGAAATTTTTCCTTTCTTAATTTTCTTATTCCTGATGATTGCTTTGTCTTTCCACTCAGAGAATTTCATTAATGTTTCTTATAAGGCTGGTTTAGTGGTAATGAACTTTGACTTTGTTTGTCTGGAAAATTCATTATCTCTCCTATTCTGAATGATAATCTTGCCAGGTAGAGTATTTTTGGATTCAGTTTTTTTTCTTTCTTTCTTTCTTTCTTTTTTTTTTTTTAAGATTTTATTTATTTATTTGAGAGAGAGAGAATGAGAGAGAGCACATGAGAGTGAGGAGGGTCAGAGGAAGAAGCAGACTCCCCGCTGAGCAGGGAGCCCGACGCGGGACTTGATCCCGGGACTCCAGGATCATGACCTGAGCCGAAGGCAGTCGCTTAACCGACTGAGCCACCCAGGCGCCCTGGTTTTTTTTTTTCTTTCAACACTTGAATATATCATTGCCACTCCCTTCTGGCCTGCAGTGTTACTGCTGAAAAATCGGCTGATAGCCTTACGGGGTTTTCCTTGTACGTAACTTTTTTCTTTTCTCTTGCTGCTTTTACAGTTCTCTGTTTATCACTACTTTGTACCATTTTAATTATTATTGTCTTGGTGTAGACCTCCTTGTGTTAATTTTTTGGGGGGCTCTCTATTTCCTGGACCTGAGTATCTTTTCCTTTCCCCAGAGTAGGGAAGTTGTCAGCTATTGTTTTTTTTTAAATAAATTTCTTAGCCCCTTCTCTCTCTTCTCACTTTTTTTTAAAGATTTTATTTATTTATTCTTGAGAGAGAGACAGAGAGCACAAGCAGGGGGAGTGGGAGAGGGAGAAGCAGACTCCCTGCTGAGTAGGGAGCCCAACGTGGGGCTCCATCCCAGGACCCCGAGATCGTGACCTGATCCGAAGGTCTTGTCCTCATTTTGAGTTAATTTTTGTATGTGGTATAAGATAAGTGTCTATCTTCATTATTTTGTTTGGGGATATGGTTTTCCCCAACATTTATTGAAAAGACTCTAATTTTCCCATTGTGTAGACATTGTGAAAATCATTTGGCCATATACACAAGAGTTTATTTCTGGACTCTATTCTTTTCCATTAGTTTATATTTCTGTCTGTATGCCAATACCAATCCTTTGATTACTATAGCTTGTAATATTTCTTGAAATCATAAGTGTGAGGCCTTCAGCTTTGTTCTTTTGGTAGATTGTTTTGGGTATTTGGGGTCCTTTGAGAGTCAAAATCAGTTTTAGAATTTTCCTATTCTGTGAAAAAGGCCTTTGAGATTTTGATAGTATTTGCATTGCATCTGTTGATAGCTTTGGTAGTAATGACATTTTAACAATAAATACTAAGTCTTCCCATGTCATGAACACGGGATATTTTTCTATTGTGTCATCTTTAATTTTTTTCAGCAGTGTTTTCCTGTTGAGTGTGTGTATGCAAGATTTTTGCCTCCTTAGTTAAGTTTATTCCTTGTTTTGTTCTTTTTAATGATAATGTAAGTGAGATTGTTAATTTTCTTTCCTGTTTGCTCTTTGTTAGTGTAAAGAGACACAACTCATTTTTTTTTTAACACAACTGATTTTTTAGTGGTGATTGTGTAACTTGCAACTTTATTGAATTTGCTTATTCTGACACTGTGTGTGTGTGTGTGTTTGTGTTGTGTAATCTTAGGGTTTTGTACATTTAAGATCATGTCATCATGTAATTTTACTTTGTCTTTTCCAATTTAGATGACTTTTATTTCTTTTTCCTGCTTGCTTGTTCTGGCTAGAAATTCTAGTACTGTGTTGAATAGAAGTGGCAGAGTGTGGGCATCTTTGCCTTGTTACTGGTCTTTGAGGAAAAGATTTCAGTTTTTCATTGTTGAGTATGATGTTAAGCTCTGGGCCTTTGGTATATGAACTTTATTATATTGAGTTACTTCTCTTCCTAATTTGTTGAGTGTTTTTACATGAAAAGATAATTTTGTCAAATTTTTTTATATCAATTGAGATGATCATGTGATTTTTGTTCTTCATTTTGTTAATGTGGTTTATTACACTTATTGATTTTTGTATATTTAATGATCCTTGCATTCAAGGACAAAACCCATTTATTTATGCCCTAAAATTATTTGAATGTGCTGTTGAATATGATTTGCTGGTATTTTGTTGAGTTTTTTGCATCAATATTCAATATAGATATTGGGCTATAGTTTTCTTGTATTATCTTTGTTTGCTTTGGTATCAGGGTAATAAAATGAGTTTGGAAGTGTTCCTTCCTTTTTAATTTTTTGGAAGAGTTTCAGAGGGATTAGCATTAATTCTTTTTTAAATGTTTGCTAGAATTCTCCAGTGAAGCCATCTGGTCCTGGGCTTTTATTTGTTGTGAGGTTTTTGATTACTGATTCAGTCTCCTTGCTATAGGTCTGTTCAGATTTTCTGTTCTTCATAATTCAGTCTTGATAAATGTGTATTTGTATGAATTTATCCATATTTTTTTGTTATCCAATTTGTTCGTATGTAATTGTTAATAGCAGTCTCATAATCCTTTTTATTTCTTTGATATCAGTTGTAATTTCTCCTGTTTCATATCTGATTTTAGTTATTTGAGTCTTCTTTTTTTCCTTAGTTAATCTTGTTAGGGGTCTGCCAACTTTGTTGATCTTTTTAAGAAGGGGACCCTTAGTTCCACTGACTTTTTTAAAAAGATTGATTGAATTAATAGAGAGAGAGAGAGATTGAGAGAGAGCATGTACATGTGAATGGTCAGAAGGGCTGAGGGAGAGAGAGAAAGAATCTCAAGCAGCCTGCCTGCTGAGGGCAGAGCCCGGCGTGGGGCTCAATCCCACGACACCCGCAAGATCATGACCCGAGCTGAAACCAAGAGTTGGTTGTCCAACTGATTGAGCCATCCAGGTGCCCCCTGTTTCACTGACTTTTAAAATTGTTTTTACTGTACTTCATTTCATTATTTCTGGTCTAATCTTTTTTTTGTTTGTTTTAAAGATTTTATTTATCTATTTATTTGAGAGAAGGGAGAGCTGGGGGAGGAGCAGAGAGAGCGGGACAAGCAGACTCTGTGCTGAGTGTGGAGCCCAATGTGAGGCTCAGTCCCACAACTCTGAGATCATGACCTGAGCTGAAATCAAGAGTTGGTCTCTTAACCGACTGCATCACCCAGGTCCCCCACTTCCGTGTGATCTTTATTAATCGTTTCCTTCTGCTAAGTTTTGGTGTAGTTCTTCTTTTTCTAATTCCTTGAGATGTAAAGTTAAGTTGTTAGTTTGAGATCTTTCTTCTTTTTTAATGTAGGAATTTTTTGCTATAAACTACCCTCTTAGGACTGTTTTTCTTACAACCCATAAATGGTATATTGTGTTTTCATTGTCATTTGTCTCAAGATTTCACTTAGTAATATGCAGCTAAGATTCCTACATGTGTTTTCATGGCCTGATAGTTCATTTCTTTTTAGTGTTATGTAATATTCCATTGTCTGGATGTACCACAGTTTATCCATTTACTTCCTGAAGCATATCCTGGTTTCTTCCAGGTTTTGGCAGTTATGAATAAAGCTGCTCTAAATATGTGTGCATGTTTTTGTCTGAACTTAAGTTTTCAGCTCCTTTGGGTAAGTAACAGGGAGCATAATTGCTGGGTTATATAGTAAGAGTATGTTTAGTTTTGTAAGAAATTGCCAGACTATTTCCAGAGTGGCTGTTTCTATTGCTCCACATCCTCACCAGCATTTGGTCTTGCTAGTGTTTTTGGCCATTTTAGTAAGTTTTTAGTGGTAGTTCATTATTACTTTACATTTCCCTGATGACACTGATGTGGAAGATCTTTTCATATGCTTATTTGCCATCTGTATATCTTCTTATTGAGTTGTCTTTTAAGGTCTTTGGCCCATATTTTAATTTTTTTTTTTTTTATTGTTGAGTTTTAAGTGTATTTGCATATTTTAGATGACACTGCTTTTATCAGATGTGTCTTTTGTAAATATTTACTTCCAGTCTGTGGCTTGTTGTGTTATTCTCTTGGTATCCTCTTTTGTAGAGCAGAAGTTTTTAATTTTAATGAAGTTTAGCTTATCAATTATTTCTTTTATGGATCATGCCTTTGGTGTTGTATCTGAAGTTGCTGCCATATCCAAAGTCATCTAGGTTTTCTACTATGTTATAGGGATTATATAGTTCTGTGTTTTACACTTAGGTCTATGATCCATTTTGAGTAAGTTTTTGTGAAGGACATAAGGATATTGTCAGGGTTCATGTGTTGTTTTTTTTTTATTTTTGCATGTGGATGTCCAGCTGGTCCAGCATCATTTATTGAAAAGACTGTGTTTGCTCCATTGTATTGCTTTTGTCCCTTTGTCAAAGATCAGCTATTTATGTGGGCCTACTACAGTTCTGTGGATCTGTTTGTCTGTTCTTTTGTAAATACCATACTGTCTTGATTACTGTGGCTTTATAGTAAGACCTGAAGTCATGTAATGTCAGTCTTCCAACTTTATTCTTCTTCAATATTGTGTTGGCTATTCTGGGTCTTTTGCCTACCCATATAAACTTTGGAATCAGTTTGTTGATATTTATAAAATAAATTGCTGGGCTTTTAACTGGGATTGCATTGAATCTAGAGATCAAGTTAGGAAGAACTGTCATCTTGATAATATTCAGTCTACTTATCCATGAATATGGAATATCTTTATTTAGTTATTTTATTATTTTGTTGATCAGAGTTTTGTAATTGTCCTCCAATAGATATTGTGTGTATTTTGTTAGATTTTTACCTAAGTACTTCATTTTGGGGGGGTGTGAATGTAAATCATATTGTTCTTTAAATTCCACTTCTTCATTGCTGGTGTATAGGAAACTTTGTTTTCTGATAATTTCAAATTTAATGAAAACTTAAGGGTAATATAACTCCTATATACATATCTTCCCCAGTTGTTATTTTGTTAATAATATATATTTTATATAATGTGTATCTACTGACAGTTGTATAGTTGTCTTTTTTAAGGTTTTATTTATTTGACAGAGCGAGTGATTAAGTGTGGGTGTGAGTGGGGGGGGCAGAGGAAGAGGGAGAGAGAGAGAATCTCAAGCAGATTCAGTGCCGAGCACAGAACCAGATGTGGGGCTCAGTCCCATGACCCAGAGATCATGACCTGAGCTGAAACCAAGATTCGGATGCTTAACCAACTGAGCCACCCAGGCGCCCCTATAGTTATTTTTTATACTTTAGTCTTTTAAATTCTGTACCAGAATTAAAGGTGGTTTACTTATCATCATTATATTACAGTATTCTGTATTTGTTTATGTATTTACTTTTAGCAGTGAGCTTTATATTTTCATATGCTTTTGTGTTGCTGTCTAGTGTTTTTTCCATTTATCTTGCAGGATTCTCTTGCAGATCTAGTGGTAATGAATTCCCTCAATTTTTATTTATCTGGGAGAGTCTATTTCACCTTTATTTTTGAAGGGTGGTTTTGCTGGTTATAGTATTCTTGGTTGGCCGTTTTTTTGGTTTTTGGTTTTTTTTTTTAACTTTTTGAATGTATCATCCCACTCTTCTCTGGCCTGTAAGGTTTCTTCTGAGAATTTTATGGAAGCTTCCTTGTACATGATGAGTCACTTTTCTTTTGTTTCTTTCAAGATTCTCTCTTTCTCTTTGTCTTTGACAGTTTAGTCTTGGTGTGGGACTGTTTGGGTTCTTCCCAGTTGGAGTCTTTTGAGCTTCTTGAATTTGTATGTCTATTTCCTTCCTCATATCTTGGAAGTTTTTGACCATTATTTCTTTAACAAGCTTTGTGTCTTCTGTTCCTCTTATTCTGCATCTACATCATAGGTATATTGATCAACTTGTTTTTGTTTTATAATTTCCTTAGGCTTTTTCCTCTTTCTCCATTGTTTTTATTTTGTTCCTCTAACTCAGTAATTTGAAAATACCTGATTTTGAGTTCATAGATTTTTTTTTTTTTTGGTGATCAAGTCTGTTGAACCCCTCTAATGAATTTTTCAGTTTAGTTATTGTATTTATCAGCTCTAGCATTTCTGTTTAGTTCTTTTTTTATAGTCTCTCTCTCTTTACTAATATTCTTATTTTGTTTATGCATCATTTTTCTGATTTTGTTTAGTGGAATATCTATTCATAGTTCTCTTGTATCTCATTGAACTTTTTTTTTTTTTAAAGATTTTTGTTTATTTATTAGAGAGTGAGCGTGAGCATGCACAAGTGGGCAGGGGGCAGAGGGAGAGGGAGAAGCAGGCTCCCCACTGAGCAGGGAGCCCGATGTTGGGCTCGATCCCAGGACCCTGAGATCATGACCTGAGCCGAAGGCAGACGCTTTACTGACTAAGCCACCCAGGCACCCCTGAACTTAAGATAATTATTTTGCATTCTTTTTCAGGTAATTCATCTCTTTCTGAGCTTTCTTTTGAATTGGTTTCTGAAAATTTGTTACTTTGGGTCATGTTTCCCTTTTTCTTATGCTTTTTAATATTCTGTTGAATTCTAGAAATTTTTAAAAATCAGCCATCTCTCTCAGTCTTTAGGGCTTGGCTTTGTACAGGGGAATACCTTCACTAGTCCGTCTGACTAGAGATTCTGGGGGCCTCTGAAACCTTTTTCTGGAGGTTGCAACTTCTCTAGAGTTGTGCCTGTAATTTCCCATTTTGAATTTTTCCGACTTCTTTTTCAGGAGTTTGTAATCTCTTGCTCCCTCTAGTGGTGTCTGTGGCAATTCAGGTTCTCTGGTACTACAGGGACAAACAGCCCTATTCTCCTTGGTTGTCATTGGCACTCAGGCATCTGGAGTGTATGCTAGTTCCCCATTAGCACTCTGAATCAGTAAGATACATATCTTTCTCTCCAAGAAATCTCTGAAAATCTGGAACACTGGACACATGCTCCACTGTTTTCCTTCCTAAGGTAGAAACTTCAAGTTTAGGCACCCTTTTCTGGGTGTGCTGAGCCATGTTGGACATTGTTTGCTTCACGATAGGTTCTGTGGTTTCCCAGCAAGGCACTGCCTCTCTCTTTTGCTTTCAGCAGCCCCAGTCACCCATCCAAACTGTGCTCGTTCTGTTAGCGTTCTGAATCAGGAAAGACAAAAACCATTCCCTTGGGTAGCCCTCTGAAAAGCTGGAATGTTGGATGCATGCTCCACTCTTTTCTATCCCCATACCCTCCAAGGGAGAAGTCAGAAGCCAAGGCGATTATGCTGGCTTTGAGGAGATATTGTGGATACAGTGACGACTCTTCTTAGACATTTCAGTGTAGCTGTTCTTGGCTTTGCACTCACCTGGAGCGCTGCAACTTTACTGGTTTCTAGAGTTCTCATAAAGATATTTTGGTCTGTATATTGTTTTTATGTTGTTGTGTCTGTAGGGTGAACAGGGGTTCGGATTTCCTATTCTACCATCTTGTTGATGTCATTCTCAAAATATTTTTTCTGTATGGTGTGAAATATGGGTAGAGGTTCCTCTTTTTTTCCTTATGGTGGTCTAACACCATTTTTAAGATTGTTTCATTTTCCTGCAGAGTAATCTTGGTGCCTTGTCAAACACCAGTTGACCATGTGAAATGAATTCTATTTCTAGAATGTCTGCTTGGTTTCATTGATCTATTTTAATGCCAGTACCCCACCGTTTTGATTACTAAATTTTATAGTAAGTCTTGACGTCAGGTATTATTTTTTGTATTTCCATATGAATTTTAGCATTAGCTTGACAATTTTTTCGAAAGATCCTGCTGGAATTTTTATAGGGAATTAACTGAATCATTAGAATAGGGGAATCAACAAATTGAGTCTTCTAATCTACAGACACGGTATATCACTCTCTTTTTTTGGGTTTTCATTTATCCCAACAATGTTTTGTAGTTTTTAGTGTAGCAGTCTTGTAAATCTTTTGTTAAATTTATTTTCAATTTTTTTAAAGTAGGCTCCATGCCCAGTGCGGAGTGCAATTTAGGGTTTGAACTCACAACCCTGAGATCAAGAGTTGGACACTTAAACCAATTGAACAACCCGGTGCCCCTACTTTCAATTTTTTGATGCTACTGAAAATAGGAATTATTTTAAAATTTCATTTCCCAATATTTTGCTGCCAACATATAGATGTATAATTGATTATATATTATATATACTGTATATTATATATTTTATACGATGTATATTTTGTTTTTTTTGTGTGTATTTCAAATCTTGTAACCTTGCTACTCTTATTAGATCTAGTAGATTTTTTTAATATACCTTAGGATTTTCTGTGAAAACAGTCATAATACATGAAAGTTGAGGCAGTTTTGTTTTTCTTTAAACTGTATACCATTTATACAGTTTTCTTGGCTGTTTGCATTTTCTAGGATTTCCACTTTACTCTTGTAGAAAAATGGTGAGATTAGGCATCCTTGCCAGTTTTTTCTATCTTAGGAAGAAAGTAGTCAGTCTGTCACCTTCAATTTGATGTTAGCTGTTGGGTTTTTGCTAATGCCCTTTGTAAACCTGGAGAAGAATCTTCTATATTTCTTGTTAGCTGAGAATGTTTTTTGCAACAGTGGGTCTTGATTTTTGTCAAATGCTTTATCTTATCTGCTAAGATGATTATGGCTTATTTTATAATACATTTTCATCTTTTTTGTTCTTATTCATCTCTTGATTTCTTTTCTAACTTTCTTGGTGACTTCTGTGTATTGAAGACTCGACAGTCAGCTTGTGTTTTTTCCCCTCACATGGAGCTAAAATAATGCTATATATTGCATTATGTCCAAACAAGCCATTGAGTGTAGGTGGTGCTCAGGATTTTTACAGATTTAGGTATAAACTGTACATTCCCAAATATATATTTCCTGGTGTTATTGACTCTTTGGGCTTTTTGACATGCATCTTTTCTCTTAAAAGAGATATATTTTGATTTTGATTCAAGAAGTCAACTTAAAGACTTTCTTGTGTGATGTGAGGGGATTTCTTAAAACTGTGCATCTTCTTATGTATGTTTAGACATAATACGTATTTTCGGTAGGAACTTATAATAATATTTTCACATTTCGTTTATTGATGTTCGACTTTTATAGGGTAATTATAAATATGTATAAAATTGCTAGTGTTTTTTTCATTTATATTGCAGTTGTATATAAATTGTATATATAGTATATTATTCTGTATTTTATAAACACAAGTAATAGCATTTGAAATCAGCCATTTCTTTAATGAATAATTTTGTTTCATTTCCTGTTTTTCTCTTTCATGCTGCAAATATGTCTAAGTACACAGATATTGATACATTCTTTTATCTCCAGACTGGGAGAGTTAACATAAATTTGAAGGAATTAATGAATTAATTCTATAATATTTTTTCCTGATCCATAAAATATAATGTTTTAATTGTCCTATTTCTGTGATTTCTTTTCCCTTCAATGGTATATAGGTTTCTACCCACAGGAAGCATTTAGGCTACATGGAATGATGACAAGCACATCACATGTGCATGCGTGCATGCACACACGCATGTAGAGGAGACAAACAGAAAATGAGACAATTTAAATCTGCTTATTGTATCCTGTAGACTACAGGTGTGAAGGGCATTAGGGTAGAGGGGGATTACTGTATATTAGAAAAAATTAGGACAATTTTCATTAAGCATGTGGAATTACAAATAGAATAAGTAAAAAAATATTAATTGGCATAAGTGACATAATTTCTGAAAATGCATTTATCTGATATGTTCAAAGTACTTTCTAAACTGTAAAGCCTGGTAAAAACATTAGTGTTCTTTTAAAAAAAAAAAAAATCTTATTGGGATACCTGGGTGGCTCAGTTGGTTAAGCATCTGCCTTCGGCTTAGGTCATAATCCCAGGGTCCTGGGATCAAGCCCCGCATCAGGCTCCCTGCTCAGTGGGGAGCCTGCGTCTCCCTTTACCTGCTGTTCCCCCTGCTTGTGCTCTCTCTCTCTTTTCGACAAGTAAATAAAATCTTTTAAAAAAAATAAAATCTTACTATTTTTATGATGTACTACAATATCCTTGTGAGTTTGCTTCTATCTTATCATATTTTATTTAACAGATTTAAAAAATATGTTTAATTCTCATTTTTTTCATGCTATAATTATCTAAGGACAAAAGGAGAGCATTTCTGATGTTTTAACTTTCCGGTGTCCTTTTCTGAGTATTGAGAAACGTTATACTTTAACAATATAGTATCAATGTTAATTTTTCAACTTGAATAATACTGAATTTTTTAAATTTAAAAATTAGATTAACCTCTTTAAAGTTGTAAGATGGCCACTGTATACAAAAGTGGTTAAGCAAATGATCCTTGTTCACATGATAAAATTTAAATAGTAAATAAATTTAGTAAATATCTGGGATTCCCAATTAATCCTTTACTGGGTGATCTGTCCTTTTCTTGTTTTTGTCATGTTTTTCTTTTTCTCATACACTACCTGTATTACATTGTTCTGTTGAATTTTACACGTATTTTCTAATCAGTGAATTCAATCAGAGTACCTTCAGAATTCATTTATTTGTAATCTTTTGATTTGTCCATGAATCAAAAGAAGTCATTGGTGGCTCCATTAGAAAACTGTTGGATAGATAAACTCATTATGCTGAGGTTGGCTTATGTTTAGACTTACATGTAAATTTTGTACTTGGAAATCTTATAGTTTTAAAATGGGTAGAGTTTGACTTCTGGAATATATGGATATCTAGAAAGTAGAAAATGAGTTAAGATGAGAATCTGTTTATGGAAAATATATGACTTTTACATTCTTTTCACTTTGGTTTTTTTTTATGGTGAACATATTAACTATCCTTTTCATATACAAATATAATATTAAAAAACAAATTCATCATTTAAAGTTTAAACTGTCCATGAAACATTTGTTGAACTTTCAGTTGGGGAGCATTTAAGTAAAAACATTTTAATATCTAATTATGAAAATTATAGAAGTGACCCAAATAGTTGATTTTCTATTTTCATTTTATTCTTTTATTAACCCATTGATCTTTATTTTGTCTTATATCTGAAAATAAGAACAAAATGTGTGCTTATACAGCAATTATTTTATTGAGGATGCATCTTAAAAGTCAAGAAGTGAAGCTGCTTGGTAATGCTATAAATTTAAAACTGTCCTACAGCAAGACAGTACAATGCAAATATGACTTAATAAGATCACAAACTGAATTTCAGTGAAACAACCAAGATTTACATTAAATTAGGAATTTTAAAACTGATTTAGTTTGTTTTACTGAGCATTTGCTTAATAACATTTTGCCTTCTTGCAATCTTTTTAAAGACAATAATTCGTCTGTGAAATGCAGGCACATCCTCAGTAGAAAAATTGAAAGCAACAGCTCACTTTCTGAAACCACACATATAGCGATATAAAGAAATATTTCAGCTCTACAAAATTTAATAAATCATCCCATTTCCTAATTTGATCATATTAGATGCTGATGTGGAAGAAGCATTTCAAATACCATCTCCTCATTAATATACATCAGTCTGGGGAATAGAATGGAATACTTATGCAGAGATGTCAGAGTTACTGTTTCTTAGTTTACTAAGTGGAACAGGTTGATGTGATACTGGGTGCTATTTGTCAATGTCTTGTTAAAATGGTTTGGGTCGAGTTATGGAGTCCAGAAAGACGGCGGCTGATAAATCAAAAGTGGATTGAGTGGACAGGAGGCAGTGATTGATACTGTGACAGGATATGAAGAAAGGAACCTTGATACAAGCATGCATGATATTGAATATGAGAAGGAAAATGGCCCTGGAGTATGGATATTATTCAAGGAAATGAGAATAATAATATCAGCCTGGAAATATTGCTAGGTGAAAATTAGGGTAGTCTTTATTAGAGTGTAATACTTTGTCAGAATGGTAGGGGTGAAATTATGTAAAAATTTATGTGAGAAGAATATTTTTACCTACATCCGAAGGCTTTTTAATGATTATTTAGTGCTTAAGGTAGTTTTAGCCTTGTTTTTCCAGACTAATTCTTAAACTAGTTGTTCATAGATAGCCTAACTTCCAGTAAAATTAAAACACTTTTTCTTTTAATTTAAAGAGCATTTACCTTCATATCTTGATTTTATAGAATTACGTATTCCAAGACTGAACTTGTTTATATAAATAGTATTTTCTATCCATTTGGTTCTGACTTATAAAATTACATTTTAACTGTAAATGAGAAATCTGCATTGCACAGTTTTCAGCATGTTTTAGATTAGTCATTTTTGAATGGCAAATTGAAGATCCCTGACAGATGAGTTGTTTCACAAAGGTCAAGGCTATATATACTGAATTTTCTTTTATTGAATTAATCAGTGAAATATTAGTTGATGTCAGGGAGTTCTTGGTGGGAATCTTTTGATTAGTTTGACTTTTGTCCTTGAAAGTAGGAAGAACTTTCTTTTGCTTCCTAACTGGAAGAGTTCTATATCTAACACTGGTAGAATGAGGTTCTTTGGAAAGGTATTCAATTATCTTTTAATTGTGTAGCGTATGAGAAACAAAGAGATGTGGGGTTATAAGTAATTATAATGATAATACTTGATTCTTTTTATTTATTTTTTAAAAGATTTTATTTATTTATTTGACAGAAAAAGAGAGAGACACACACAGAGAGGGAACACAAGCAGGGGCAGAGGGAGAGGGAGAAGCAGGCCTCCCACAGAGCAGGGAGCCCAATGTGGGGCTCGATCCCAGGACTCTGGGACCATGACCTGAGCTGAAGGCAGACGCTTAACGACTGAGCCACCCAGGCGCCCGACAATACTTGATTCTTATGTACATTGTCTCTTCTTCTTAAGAACTTATATCTTATGGCACTGTTTTTGTTAAGCATATAATAGAAAACATTTGAAATGAGGCATTGCTAAATATTTATTCAGTTATTGAAACTAATTGTAATGAATATTGATAATTTTTTTCCTAGTTCTTTATAAAAATCCTGTTAAGTGTGTGTAGTATTCATGGACTCTTCAAAACTAATTTAATTAGATGAAAGCTGTTATTTTGGGGTTTATCACCTCAGCATTTGATAAACCAACATCACTGTGTTGGCTGAATAACAGTTTGGAACTTATTTTAAGTTCTTTTTTTTTTAATTGAGGTAAAGTTGGTATATAACATTAGTTTTAGGTATACAACATAATAATTTGATATTTGTATACACTGAAAAGTGGTTACCACAATAAGTTCTAGTTACCATTCATCACCACACAGTTGACCCCCTTCACCCATTTCACCGCCACCCCAACCCCCTATCCCTTTGGTAACTATCAATCTGTTCTCCTTATCTGTGAGTTTTGTTTTGTTTGTTCATTTGTTTTGTCTTTTAGATTCCGCATATAGTATTTGTTTTTCTCTGTCTGACTTATTTCACTTAGCATGATGCTCTCAATCATGTTGCAAATGGCAAGATTTCATTCTTTTTTGTAGATGAGTAGTATTCTGTTGAATATATATATATGCCACATCTTCTTTATCCATTCATTTACCAATGGACATTTAGGTTGTTTCCTTATCTTGGCTATTGTAAGTAATGCTGCAATGAATGTAGGGGTGCATATATCTTTTTGAATTAGTGTATTTGTTTTCCTTGGGTAAATATCCAGAAGTGGAATAGCTGAGTCATATGTTTTTAATTTTTTGAGTAATGTAAGTTTTTAATTGTGCTATTTACTACCACAAGTTGTGTTTTGAGGCCCAGAATGTGATTCTGAATATTTGAAGAGGAAAAGTAAGTAGTCATTTTCAAATTATAGAATACATTTTCTATAGTTTTCTGGAGTTTTCCCTCCAGTTTGTTTTTTTATGTGACAGCCAAAATGCATTTTTGATAATACCTCTTTTATTTCAGTGGTTTAGAATACAGTAAAATGTTGATGAGGCCTGAAGTCCCTCTGTGATCTGGTCCTCCTGGCCTTGGCAGTTACCTCTTTTCTTTTCTTTTCTTTTCTTTTCTTTTTTCTTTCTTTCTTTCTTTTTCTCTCTCTCTCTCTCTCTTCCTTCTTTCCTACCTTCTTTCCTTCCTTCCGTCTCTTTCTTTTTTTTCTTTCTTTCTTTCTTTCTTTCTTTCTTTCTTTCTTTCTTTCTCTCTCTCTCTCTCTCTCTTTTTTTAAGATTTTATTTATTTGTCAGAGAGAGAGAACAAGCAGGGGGAGTGGCAGGCAGGGCAGGCAGAGGGAGAAGCAGACTCCCTGCTGAGCAGGGAGCCCAATGCGGGACTCCATCCCAGGACCCTGGGATCATGACCCAAGCCGAAGGCAGCCGCTTAACCAACTGAGCCACCCAGGCGTCCCCAGTTATCTCTTTCTAATTGTGGTCATACCTACAGTGTCTCTGCAGTTCTTACTTCTCTCTCAGGACTCTTGAAAATGTGGTTGCTTCTGCTTGAAATGTTCTTTTCTCTCTCTTGTCAACCCCTGTTCATTTTTGAGGTCTTGACTTAGAAGTATTTCTTTGGATGGCATTCTCCCATGGTATGCAATACTCACAGTTTGTAATCCAGGGTTTTAGCAAGCATGCAAGCTGGTCCTAGTTACTGTTACAGAAGCATGGGTTGCACTCAGTCTTACTTATTTTCAACTTGTGGATTAAGCATTAGGCTCAATAAGAATCAGTTCTCTTTGGAGTCTTATTTCTATCATGGAGAAACAAATTTGAAATTATAGGAGGTAACTTTAAAGACAAATTAGAAATAGCACAGAAAAAGTTCTGGATCAGCCTTTTCTAAGTCTCAGTGTCCTCATCTATACAATGATTACTGAACTCATTCTAGCTTGAATGTTCCTAAATTTTATGAGAATAAGTTTCATGATTTATAAGTCTCTTAAAAACTTTTAAAAATCATTTTTCACTTTTGACTTTTTTTTTAACTAATGGATGTGCCTATTATGCCTTTTTACCATGCTCCAAAAGAATAATTAAAGGCACTTCAAGGAACTGAATGTTTACTTACATTGACCTTCTTGATTGCTGGCCAGCTTCTACTTGCTACAGAGCTCTAGTTTGCTCTAGTTTTCCTAAAGAGCTTTTATTCTTTGTGCATTTGTGTTGGAAATGCTCTTATGTGAGTTTTGTTTATCTGTGTGAGGCCCTGAAGAGGTATGGATGCAGAATTTTTAGGGCTAGAAGGTTTTTTTTTTTTAAAGATTTTATTTATTTGTTAGAGAGAGAGTGGGCGAGAGAGAGTGAGCAAGGGTACAAGCAGGGGGAGCAGCAGAGGGAGAGGGAGAAGCAGGCTCCCTGCTGAGCAAGGAGCCTGATGTGGGACTCGATCCCAGGGCACTGGGATCCTGACCTGAGCCGAAGGCAGACGCTTAACCGACAGAGCCATCCAGGCGTCCATAGAAGGTTATTTTAGACTACTTCTTTTCGATGAAGAAGTTGAGACTAGAGAAGTTAATCCCAAGGTAACCAAGTAGTGGCTACAGAAATCATTCCCTAAGTATGTGGTGATTTTCTGGCTTCTCTTTTCACAAGGTCCACTCCCCACCCCCACCCCCTCTAGTTTTTAAATGGGTGTAGATTATGCAGGATCAAGAGAGGAAGTGAGAAAATTCTGGAGGAGCAAAAGTTGGGCAATATTGTTCTTGAACAGTCTCAGAGGGAGCTGTCTGGTTGGGGATAATAGAGTGTAAAATGAACATTGCACGTAAGTTCAAAGAGTTATCTATTTGTTTAAAAACTTCGCTCTCTTTCTGTAAGGACACAGTTAAGTAAATGTGTATAGTTTCTTTATTTATCTTAGTACATATTCATAAAATGTACCCAAAATAAAGGTGAAGTCCAGACTGTGGGTCTAGCCATGGATGCAGTAAAATTTTATTCAGGTCACTATTGATTTTATTTCTCTAAAGATTTTATTTATTTATTTGACAGAGAGAAACACAGGTGAGAGCGGGAACACAAGCAGGGGGAGTGGGAGAGGGAGAAGCAGGCTTCTCGCCGAGCAGGGAGCCCGATGTGGGGCTCGATCCCAGGACCCTGGGATGGTGACCTGGGCCGAAGGCAGACACTTAACGACTGAGCCACCCAGGCACCCCACTATTGATTTTTATTAATATGTCTTCGACTGGAGCCAGTTACAGTTTTACACTGATATTCAAAACAGATGGATTTTTTTATTAATCCTATGGAATTAATGAGCTTATTTTAAAAACAGGGTGCTTTTGGTATTTAAATAAAAACTTAAAAACGAGATAAAAGTAACAGGAAGTTTGTTTCCTTTCTTCATACATTTGTTATTAAAACTATTACCTGTTTGTAATTTAATTGTGAGAAGCTACTGCAGAGAGACTTGATTCATCAAAGAATTTTGGGCACTAGCTCAGTCTCTAAAATCCTGTATATGACACAACCACATTAATGTAAGATACCTCTTGCATATTTATTTTTATTTTTAATTTTTTTAAATTTAAGTTCAGTTAGCTAACATATAGTACATCATTAGTTTTAGATGTAGTGTTCAGTGATTAATCAGTTGCATATAACACCCAGTGCTCATCACATCACGTGCCCTCCTTAATGCCCATCACCCAGTTACCCATCCCCCCATCTACCTCCCATTCCACAACCCTCAGTTTGTTTCCCAGAGTCAAGAGCATATTTATTTTTAAATTAACGATGCAAGGCATCACAGTGGTTTCTATAGTCTCATGTTTACTACTTTCTGCATGATTTCTGCTAAAACAATTCATCTTTCTTTGATATGAGGTGTTCTTTTGCTTTTAAATAAAATGTTGATTCTAAAAAAACCCAACAGAGTACTCTTCCCTTCCCCCCACCCCTCATCTGTCAAGTTACTTTTTTTTTTTTTTTTTAAAGTAAGCTCTAGGCCCAACATGGGGCTCAAACTCAGGACACTGAGATGAAAAGTCACATGCTGTACTGACTGAGCCAGCCAGGTGCCCTTCACATTGTTTTAAATTAGGATTTTCTAGGTTTATAACATACAATTCAGACTGGCAAAAGGTGAACTGTTAAGTATCAGTCATGACATTCCCCCAGTTTTGAATAAAAGATTAGTGATTCACACTGAATAAAGTATTTTATGTAGCTCTGTAGTATTGGGCTGATTAAATAAACGAATACTATCCTCTTTGATACTTTAAGGTGATGCCTTTCCAGTTTTCAGGTTATTTTAAATCAGTTTTAATTCTTACACATCAAAATTTGTTGTTTAGGTCCAAAAGAAGTACAGTAAAAATTAATTAGTTGGCTTAAACTTCCAACCTTTGGCCTAAGAACTGGATTCTCTAATGACAAAGTAGGTGACCTTTTCATAGACATTTCTTCTCAGCTTTTAAACTGCAGTGCTATTCTAGTTTTTCTCTTTTTGACTCAACATTGGAGCACTTTGCTGCCCAGGTAAAATCAGGGCCCACATTTCCACCTAGGGTGGCAGCTACGTTGTTGGTAACCCTACCTGGGGAGTCCTGAGCTGACCGGATAGAACCATTATCTCTTAGCTAAGTTATAATTACTTTTCTGGTTTTTAGCTAAGTTTCACAGTTGTATAGGGTAGCGTCACGACTCTAAACCAGCTTGGTAGATGATCTGTCCATTTTGATTTTCTGTTGCTCCTGTTGCAATATTTACCACAGTATCAAGTTAAAGACATTTTTTTAATATATAGTTTTGGTTGAGATGATTTCATTATGGCAGTCGTTGAATTTCTTGCTCTTTCTCATGCCTCGTTTACAGCAGAGCAACAGAGGAAAATGAAGAGAACACAATGTCGGGATGCTTTATTTCTGGGTCAGAATTTACCAGGGTTGCTTGCCACAGGCACTACTGTTGGATATAACTAACTGCCAGTGTGTTTTATCGGGTGGCTCCTTGATTGTTGGCAGACACTTAAACTAGTTCCTGCTGTCGTTGAGCTTATTGTCATAGGATTCCCTTTTTGATTTTTATCTGTGTCTTTATCTACTTATCCTTTTATATCATTATGGTATAGCCAAAGATAGAAAATAATGTTTCTCATATCCTATGGTGTTTGTAGGTAGATAAGGGCAATTTATTGAGAATGAAATTAGTTATTTCCCTTACTCATTCCTGTGAAGTTGCAGAATTGTGGAATCTTGCCAAAAAATTGTCGGTGATTATTTAAAATTATCAAAGTAATTTGAAAGTAGGTAAACTGTTTTATGTTTTTATAATGGTGTTGATTATAAATAAAGAAGTCCTTAATTACACCCTTTGCTTTTGTTTCTTCTATATTTCACTCATTGTTTGGTGAGGACGGATCTAGAGTGTATACGTAAAAATCTGCTTCTTATAAGTTCATATTTATTCTGTTTTATGGAAACAATGCTTAATATTTAATATTTTGTTCTCGAGCTTACTATCCATCTATGTTTTTTGAGAATGAGTATTTTCATAAGCATGTTTATCTTGTAGGTGTTGTAAGCTTCACAGCTTACAACTACAGCAGGAAATATAAAAATGCTGTCTGTAACCTTATATTAAATTGTGTATTTCTGATAGTAGTGAACTTCACTAATTCCTTCTGGTTTATTTTTTGATACTTAGAATAAATAAACTTTGTATTCACAGAGAGTGGAAACGAAAATAACATAAAGATACTTTTGCCAAATCCAGTTAGTCTTTATTTATTTATTTATTTATTTAAAAGATTTTATTTATTTATTTGAGACAGAGAGAATGAGATACAGAGAGCATGAGAGGGAGGAGGGTCAGAGGGAGAAGCAGACTCCCTGCCGAGCAGGGAGCCCGATGCAGGACTCGATCCCGGGACTCCAGGATCATGACCTGAGCCGAAGGCAGTCGCCTAACCGACTGAGCCACCCAGGCGCCCCCAGTTAGTCTCTATTTTTTAAAGTTAAATATTGGAAGGTCGTTTTGTGCTCTAATCTTTCATGAGTTTTGTTGAACTATATAATGTAGTAAATTTTTTCCTTACAGGATTATTGAGACAATAAGTAAAGAAAGAACTTTTCGTCATTATCTACTCTCTATATTATTTCCTTTTATTTTCTTCTCCAGTCTAGATTTTTTAGAGTTTTCATTGGTTCTGCTATGCTGTTTTTAGTGAAATAATCTATGTTCATACTTTATCACTGCCTCTTGCATTTGGAATCTATGCATTTTGTACCAGTTATCTTTCAGCATTATTTCCAGGCTGAGGATTCTGAAGTTACATAGTTCACATTCATGTGGGAGGCCACCAACCTTTACCTTTTTAATAATTTTATTTTCGGGGCGCCTGGGTGGCTCAGTTGGTTAAGCGACTGCCTTCGGCTCAGGTCATGATCCTGGAGTCCTGGGATCGAGTCCTGCATCGGGCTCCCTGCTCAGCAGGGAGTCTGCTTCTCCCTCTGACCCTTCCCCCTCTCATGCTCACTCTCATTCTCTCTCTCAAATAAATTAAAATCTTTAAAAAAAAATTTTTTTTATTTTCACTTACATGCATTGTCTGGCTCTTGTCAGAAGATGGTTTTATATGAAATAGACTTAGGTAGTATTTTCTTTTCTGTTTCCAATATGCTTTCTGTTAATGGCCACTATTACAGTTGGCCTTTCTGACTATAACAGCACATTGAAAATGTTACTCTTCAGGAAACAGTGTGTAATGACTACCAGATCTCGTTCCAGATCGCTTTTATTTTATGAGTATAGTAATCCTTTCTCATTTATGAGTTTGCCTTATTTGAAATTCAGATATAATGTAGATTTACTTCTGTACTGTATATGTTTTTCAGAACCTCTGCTGGACATCTGGGTCACTTGTTTCTACCTTTGTTCTTCTGCCAGTTGCTTCTTAGGCGATTGGTCACATACATACTAAGTGTCATGAAAATATATTAGATTTTATCATTGAGCTATGTGTATTACCATGTGGTATTTGTAGCCCTTATGATATTGGGCAAGAAGAGACAAAAAAAGAATGTTGTTTGTGCTGTCAGAACTATTATTGCCAAGGTAGATGTCTAGTGGTGCTCCAGGTAAAGTGCTGTGACAGTGTAAAATGAAAGGCATATTTTTCAGCTGTCTCCAAAGAGTATGGGACTCTTCGTGCCAAAGAGGGCTTAAGAATGACTCTCCCATCATCAAGCTTATGGGATACAGACTAAGGAAGCAAGCTCTCAGGTTAGAGAGCAGAGCGCTGTAGCATCACAAAACATCCCTATTAATTTGTAAAACCGGTACCTAGAATTTTGTGATGAATGTATTTTAAGAAGCAAAGCTTTTTGTAGATATTAATAGGTACAGATTTGGTTTTTAAGGTCTCTATTTGGAGAAAGTGTATAAGCAAAGTCTAAGAGTGGACCTTCAGATGAAGTGTGAATAAATAACTATGACCAATGATGAAGTGCAAAAAGGCTTTCAAAAGAAGTTCACAGTTTATATTCCATGCTATATTCAAAAGATAGAGAAAATCCTAGGTTTAATGGCTTGTCACTACAGAGAAATCTGGATGGTGGTTGCTTCTTAACCTTTCTCTGATCACATCAAATGTAAAGTGGAATGTCAAAGGGAGAATCTGAGGAAAACCATGGATCTTCTTAACAGAAAATGTCATATATTTGCATACATGATTTTTCATGTCCTTAAGGAGCATTCATAGACATCTTAAAACTCCCTGGACCCACTAGGAAAGAACCTTTATGCCAATGTCAGAAACATTGAAGCAACTTTCAAAAATGCAAGTGTAGGGTGATAGACATTGGGGAGGGTATGTGCTATGGTGAGCGCTATGAATTGTGTAGGACTGTTGAATCACAGACCTGTACCTCTGAAACAAATAATATATGTTAAAAAAAAAAAAGAAGAAGATAGTAGGAAGGGAAAAATGAGGAGGGGGGGAATCGGAGGGGGAGACGAACCATGAGAGACTATGGACTCTAAGAAACAAACTGAGGGTTCTGGGGGCGGGGGATGGGTTAGCCCGGTAATGGGTATTAAAGAGGGCACGTATTGAATGGAGCACTGGGTGTTATATACAAACAATGAATCATGGAACACTACATCAAAAACTAATGATGTAATGTATGGTGATTAACATAACAAAATAAAATTAAAAAAAAAATGCAAGTGTAAATATGAGCTAAGGGAGGCAGCAGGTTCTTCCCATTAATATCGGCTTCCTTTCCGTCCTAATTTAGCCGCATTATTGTCTTTTTCCATCTCAGTAGTACATCTTCTCTTAATTTCAAAGGCAAATTGAAAGAGTATAGTTTATTACCAATTTAGGGTAGGGAAATACTTTTGGTAGCTAATATTGTGTTCTTTGTTTTAGTTTGGTGAATGTAAAACATACTTATGAAGCTTTATAGATTGTCTTGCAATCCCACTAAAAAAGACTGAGTTCCTTATCCAAGAATTCTCCTACCATGGGGATTTTTAAGAACTTAATTCTGACAGTTTGAGAGGGCACTTTATTATCCATTAAATATGTTCTATTTTGCTTACCTTCATTATAGATTTTTGTTTCTTTTTGTAATCTCTCCAGGTTTTCTGTCGATTTTTGTTAGGTTAGCTATTTCCCAGCCACCATCATATGAGAAGATTTCAGTATTACTGTTCTAGATAACTTATAAAAATACGAAAATATGAAATGAGATTGATCCTCTAGTCATTTGGAGTAGTTCATTTTGGGATACTTTGGGAGTACTTTATTTTTCATACCAGCTAGTGAAGAAAATGGCAGTTTCTTCAGACTCTCCCTCCTCCACTTGATTCTCAGGTTACTGAAACTTCCCTTAAGGCCGGATCAAGTCTTAATAATTTTGTATCCTCAGTTCCTAGCCTGCTGGTACCTGCCCACTAGTAGATTGCAGTAAATCCTAATAGTTTATTCAGTAGGTTGAATGAATGATTTATATCTCCATTTTCAACACAGGTATTTAAACAAAGTCTACTTGGGACCTTTGTTTGTGAGGCTTTCTGAAAGTCTAAAAGATTTCCTTTGTTTGATATCTTTACTGGCTGAAGAAGAGTTGTGGGTGTTCTCAAATATATGCTAGACCAGATCAGCTCTAAGTTTGATTTCCAGGACATTGGTTCCTGATATTCTGGTTGATTGCTTGGAGTCTTGGGAGGGAACACTGCAGAAAAATATTAATAATATGCCTTTTAAGATTATAAGATAGTCTTTGGAGGAGATTCAGATTGGTTTTAAAGTTACTCATCGGGGGGCGCCTGGGTGGCTCAGATGGTTAAGCGTCTGCCTTCGATTCAGATCATGATCCCAGGGTCCTGGGATTGAGCCCGACATCAGGCTCCTGGCTCAGCGGGGAGCCTGCTTCTCCCTCTCCCTCTGCCTCTCTCCCTGCTCATGCTCTCTCTCTCCTCTCTCTATCTCTGTGTCTCAAGTGAATAAATAAAATCTTTAAAAAAAAAAAAGAAAGTTACTCATCGGATATAGCCTTTTCAGTCTTTTTAAGAAAGATCATTCTTCAATCTATCTGAAATAATAATAGATTAAATATTCCACATTAAGCATTTTTATTTGTCTAGGGAGTGGTATGGTGTAGCCTTCTTGAGGCTCCTTCAGGAATATATATGTAAAAATGAAAAGGTTGGAACATTGTTCACTATTTTTCTTTTAAATGAAGAATATTTTGGAATTGTTTAAACCCAGTTGTTTAAATTCTTAGAAACCACGGTTTGTACATGATTAGGTTCATGCCTATCAAAAAATTCTAACTTGGGAAAATTCTTTTTGGCCGTAGTGATTGCATTAAGTGTTATGTTACTATCCTAGTATTCTCTTAATTTTTTAACAGTCATGATCTCTGATACTCTTAGAGGAAATAAAAAACAACAACAATGAATTTCTTGACTTATAGTTAATAGGCAGGAAGGGAGCTAATAGAAAAGGCTTCCATGATATCCTGAAGCTTTCTGTACTAGAGAAGGTATTACCAAGCTCTAATTGACTACTTTGGGAAATTAAACTTAATATGGCAAAGCCAAAGCCTCCTAAGTTATCATTAAAGACACATATCTGCTACTTAGATGGCTTTTATTATTATTAACTTCGGAAAAAGTTAAAAATATGACTCCAAATCTGTGTAGTTACACTTCGGGTTTTTTTTTCTTTTTTTTAACTCTTACTGAAATTCCAATTAGTTAACGTACAGTGTTACATTAGTTTCAAGTGCTGGATCACTACATTGATCCAGCAGTTCTCTGCAACACCCGGTGCAAGTGCACTTGTGTAGTTACACTTGAACTACAGCTACATGGCTTCCTGATGGTGTTTTTAAAAGTACTTTTTAGTGTTTCCCTTTTGGCACTTTGTAAAAAAAATATAAATATGTGAATATTATTTTTAAATTTTAAAGTGTTTTAGATGGAATAAATTATTAAATTGATTTTTTTTCAGAAATATAAATATTTCTAGCGAATTCAGTGATTTTTTTTTTTTTTAAGAACATTTCAAACATGCACAAGAGTAGGAGGATAATATAACGTACACCCGTTACTTAGATTCAGCCATAGTTGCTGCTGCTCCTGCAGCTGAGGGTGGTGGTGCTACTGTTCCTCCTCCTCTTCTTGCCCCCCTCCCCCCCTTCTCTTCTGCTTTTTCTTTGCCGAAGTATTTCAGAGCAAATTTGGTCACTATGTTATTTCACCCACACATTCTTCGCTTTGCATCTCTAAAAAATATGAAAATTTTCCCAACATGACACAATGGCATTAGTAAATTTATGTCAATGCTGTATTTCTAGCCATCTGCTCATGTTCTTGCATATACCTATCTTCACGTTTAAGCCGCTGTCACACTTCAGGAAATCTGTGTTCCATATCTTTAAAATTTTTCGTATTTCCTTTTTTTTTCCTTTTTCAAAAGAGCTAACATTGAATTTATCCTCGACCACAGGGTATCAGTTTTCATTTCTCTGTAGCACAGAAAAAATAGAAAGATTACTTTTCCATGTGGTTCAGTAGTATACAGTAAGGAGCCTCCAAAGAACAAATTGAAAAAATTCTTTCTTGAATAATGGTGTCTTACTACCTTGCAGGTATGTTCAAAACTTTTTCAAATTCAGAAATGTAGGTTTCAAGAGTATCCTTTCAGTTGAACAAGATGACAAAGTCTCATATTATTGTATGGCTGCGTAGTAAAACTACTTCTGTTTTACATAGTTTAACAGTGCTTCTCAGATTATCTATTTTGAAGGATATTTTTCCCTCTAAACTTTGAATCCATTGCACCCTAATATTTTTTAAAATGTAATAAAAATGTTGTAGTTATATGAAATTACTGTAAGTTTCTAAACTATTATTCTCAATTTCTTTATTCATCCTTTTGTGAGCTATAATAGTTCATGAACTGGCCCTGGTTCTGAAATGCCACTACTAGTAAACATGGCAGTTACTATGATTTTATCATTTGTGATTGTTTCAGAAATACTTCTTGGAAGGAGGAAACCACCTATTTCTTACATATTTCCATTTATCTGTCACCTTTTTAGCTCTCCTGATTTGGGAGTTCAAGATTATTTGCAAGCATCATATCAATATTTATATAGGGTCATTGGTAGTTCAGTTGGGCTGAAGGAACAACTGGATTATTCTTATAAAATGTGCAAGACCTGAATGTGTACTTGAAAGGTGTTTATGTAGGGTGATGAGATATGGTCTGAAGCCTTAGACATGAGCCAGAGAAACGGCACAATAAAATAGCAAAGTGTTAGGCTAGGAGTTACAAGACCTGGATTTTGATCCCTGTTCCCTGACTTAAAAGCAACATGATCTTGAGCTCTCTCTGTGCTTGTTTATTCATTTGTAAATTGTGAACACTAACTACTCTGATTACTTTGCAAAGTTTTGAGCATCATATTCTTGTCTTTTAATTGTTTGTTTCTTCTCTAGAGGTCCTCAGCAATGTTTATGGATTTTGTTCTAGTTCTCCAGAACTTGCCTCAACTGCTGTATAGATTTGTTCGGTTTTCAACTTACCACTTTCTAGCTTCTTCACCTCTACTGAGTGTATCTTTTCTGTACCTTACGGCTTCTTTTTACTCCTCAGTCTTTATAATAGGGCACACTTAATGGTCATCAATGCTCCTTTGTATTTCTATCTTAGCTTTTGTTCTTTCTTCTAATTGCATCATTTTGTTAATATAGCCTGGTTCAAATTCCTGAGGGAGGAATCTGATTAGCTCAACTAATATCTCTTAGATGTGAGGAACTACAACAAGGGTTGCTAGCCAGCCTATTGAACTGACTTCCTTTAAATCAGATGGTCAGTCACCTGTGATTGGGCTGTATCTGTGCAGAGCCTGTCAGGGTTTGTGGGAGTGACATGGTTGGTGCAAGTGCTGTGGTCTAAGGACTTTAATAAAAGGAAGTAAAACTCTTCAAGATGAATAAAGGCATTTTCACTAATACCCATTTGGGAGAAAACATTTGAAGGGAAGAGGGGACATTATTTAAGAAAATTAAATAAAGACATAAAGACACCTTTTAGGAAATGTTATACTAATTTTATTCCCATTGTTTTTAATTGAATCATAATTGGTAGAAACACCTGCCACATCCTTTTAATTAAGGTGGTTCCATTTAGTGCATTAGTATAAAATATGTTACTTATTTGCTTTTTCCCCCTTGGCATAAAATTAAGGAAAAGGGTAGAATTTACTTCCTATTTTGGGAAAATCACAAAGCTGAGGATTTCTGACTTGAACACTGCTTCAAAAAATGATAAATAGTATTTTGAAAAACAAAGACTGTATAAGAAATGAAATTTTCTTCTAAATATAGTAATGTAATTTGCTAATTTAAATGAAGGTCTTCATTTAATAAGCTTTCTGGTCCATGTTTGCTGTTCCACAAAATATTTATTGAGCTTGTATTATGTGTTAGGTACAGTCCTTAATGTCTATCAGGAGGACAAGACAGAGCCTATAAGAGAGGTTTGTTTCTTGGTCTAGAGTGGTACTTGGGGCAGGAAAGCATTTTTTAAAACTTTAGGTATAAATGACATATAACATATTAGTTCTAGGTGTACAACATAATGATTTGATATATGTATATATTGCAAAATGATCACCACAGTAAATTTAGTTAACATCTATCACTGCACCTAGTTATAATTTTTTTTCTTGTGATGAGAACTTTAAGATCTACTCTCTTAGCAACTTTCAAATATACAATGCAGTATTGTTAACTGTAGTCACCATGTTGTGCAATACATCCCTAGGACTTATTTATCTTATCACTGGATGTTTATACCTTTTGACCACCATCACCCATTTTGCCCACATCCTACCCTCCCTGCCTGTGGCAACCACAAATCTATTCCCTGTATGGATGAGGTTTTTGTTTGTTTAGATTCCATATATGTGATATCATATAGTACTTGTCTTTGTCTGACTTACTTTACTTAGCATAATGTCCTCAGGCTCTATCCATGTTGTTGCAGTGGCAGAATTTCCTTCTTTGTTATGACTGAATAATATTCCAGTCTGTGTGTGCATGTATGTATGTGTGTACCCCAAATTTTATTTATTCATCTGTCGATAGGTTGTTTCTATGTCTTGGCTATTGTGAATAATTCTCCAATGAACATGGGGGTACAGATATCTTTTTGAGATAGTAGTTTTGTTTTCTTCAGATAAATACCCAGAGGTGGAATTGATGGATCATATTATAGTTCTATTTTTAATTTTTTGAGGAACCTCCATACTGTTTTCCATAGTCACTGTAGCAATTTAACATTTCTAACAGTGCACCAGTGTTCCCTTTTCATCATATCTTCACCAACACTTGTTATTGTGTTTTTGATTTTAGCCATTCTAACAGGTGTGAGGTGGTATCTCATTGTGGTTTTGACTTGCATTTCTTTGATGATTAGTGATGTTGAACACCTTTTCATTACTTGCTGGCTCTTTGTATGTCTTCTTTGGAAAATTTTTTCAGAATTGTGCCTCTTTTTAAATTGAATTGTTTTATTTTTCTGTTGAGTTGGATGAGTTCTTTATATATTTTAAATAGCCCTTTATCAGATATGTGACTTGCAAATATCTTCTCCCATTCCGTAGATTGCCTTTTCATTTTGCTGATGGTTCTCTTTGCTCTATAGAAACTTTAGTTTGATATAGTTCCACTTGTTGGTTTTGCTTTTGTTGCTTTTGCTTTTAGTGTCTTATTTTATAAATATAAAATCATTACCGAGACCAATGTGAAGATTACCCCCCCTCTGTTTCCTTATAGGAGTTTTGTGGTTTCCTGTCTTATGTTCAAGTCTTTAATCCATTTTGAGCTGATATTTGTATATGGTATAAGATAGTGGTCCAGTTTCATTCTTTTACGTGTATCTGTCCAGTTTCCCAACACCACGTAAGACTATCCTTTACTTATTGTATATTCCTTGATCTTTTGTCATGAGTTAATTTGCCATCCATGTATGAGTTCATTTCTGGGCTATTTTGTTCCATTAATGATTGTGTCTGTTTTTATGCCAGTGCCATACTGGTTTGATGAGTATAGCTTTGTAATATAATTTGAAATCAAGAAGTTTAGTGCCTCCATTTTTGTTTTTTCTCATGATTGCTTTAGCTGTTTGGGATCTTTTGTGGTTCCATACAAATTTTAGGATTGTTTATTCTATTTCTGTGAAAAATGCTATAGGGATTTTGATAGGGATTGCATTGAATCTGTAGATTGCTTTGGGTTTTATGGACATTTTAACATTAATTCTTCCAATCAGTGAGCATTAAATAACTTCCCATTTATTTGTATCTTCTTCAGTTTTTTTTTTTTTTTAAGATTTTTATTTATTTATTTATTTGAGAGAGAGCACATGAGAGGGGGGAGGGTCAGAGGGAGAAGCAGACTCCCTGCCGAGCAGGGAGCCTGATGCGGGACTCAATCCAGGGACTCCAGGATCATGACCTGAGCCGAAGGCAGTCACTTAACCAACTGAGCCACCCAGGTGCCCCTCTTCTTCAGTTTTTTTAATCAGTGTCTTTCTTATGATTTTCTTAATAACATTTTCATTTCTCTAGCTTACTTTATTGTAAGAATACAGTATATAATGCATATAACACATAAAATATGTTAATTGACTATGTTACTGGTAAGGCTTCTGGTCAACAGGAGGTTATCAGTAGGTAAGTTTTGGGAGAGTCAAAAGGTATATGTGGGTTTTTGCTGTGCAGGAAGTTGACTCTTCTAACCTCTGTGTTTTTCAAGGGTCAACTAACTATTTTATTTGTTTCTACTCTGATCTTTGTTATGTCCTTCCTGCTAACTGTAGGCTTTGTTTATTCTTCTTTTTCTAATTCTTTGAGGTGTCAAGTTAGGTTGTTTATTTGAGTGACTTGTTTCTTAATCTAGGTATTTATTGCAAGAACTTCTTAGAATTACTTTTGCATTATCCCATAAATTTTGATATACTTCCATTTTTATTTTCTTAAGATATTTTTTGATTCATCTTTTGATTCTCATTTGACCCATTTTTTGTTCAGTAGTATGTTTAATCTACATATTTGTGAATTTTCCAGTTTTCTTCTTGTGATTGATTTCTATTCTAGTTTCATCCTGTTGTTGTTGGAAATGATGCTTGATAGGATTTCAGTCTTCTTAAATTTGTGAAGACTTGTTTTGTGGCCTGGGGCACCTGGTGGGTGGCTCAGTAGGTTAAACATCCGACTCTTGATTTCAGCTCAGGTCATGACCTCAGGGTTGTGAGATTGAGCCCTGTGTTGGTCTCTGTGCTGGGTGTGGTACCTGCTTAAGATTCTCTCTCTCCCTCTGTCCCCGCCCCCCCACCCCCCCAAAAGACCCACTTGTTTTATGGCTTAACACATGATTTTTCTTGGAGAAGGTTGCATATGCACTGGAGAAGAACGTGTATTCTGCTTTTGGATAGAATGTTCTGTAAATGTCTGTTAAGTCCATCTGGTATAATGGGTTGTTGAAGTCCGATGTTTCTGTACTGATTTTCTGCCTGGATGATCTATCCATTGATGAAAGTGAGGTACTGAAGTTTCCTCCTGTTATTGTATTGCTGCTTATTTCCCCCTTTTGGTCTGTTAATATTTGCTCTCTATATTTAGGTATTCCTATGTTGTTTGCATAAATATTTGCAGGACCAATCCTTTTCTTATTATAAAATTACCTTCTTTGTCTCTTATTACAGTCTTTGTCTCAGTCTCTGTTGTCCAATAGAAGTATAGCTACTTTAGCTTTCTTTTAGTTTCCATTGGCATGGAATATCTTTTCCATCCCTTAATTTTCAGTGTATATGTGTCTCTAAAGTTGAAGTGAGACTCTTATAGACAGCACGTAGTTGTTTTTCTTTTATTTTAAGTCTATTCAGCCATTCTATGTCTTTTTATTAGAGAATTGACTCCTTTTACGTTTAAACTAATTATTGATAGGTATGGGTTTATTGTCGTTTTGGTAATTGTTTTCTGGGGTTTTTTTGTAGTTTTTTTTTTTTCTTGCCCTCTTTTATGATTTGATAGCTTTTTGTGGTTTTATGCTTCGATTTCTTTTTCTTTCTCTTTTGTCTATTTACTGTAGGTTTTGCTTCGTGGTTACCATGAGGCTTACATGAAGCATCTTGTATTTATAACAGTTTCTTTTAAGTTGATAACAACTTAAATTTGAAAGCATTCTAAAGCTCCACATTTTTACTCTCCCATGTTTTATGTTTTCAGTATCACAATTTACCTCTATCTTGTGTATCCATTTACAAATTATTGTAGTTTTTGTTATTTTTCCTGTTTTTGTCTTTTAATTTTCATACTAGATTTATAAATGGTTAACCCATCACCTCTGCAGCATTAGATTATTCTGAATTTGTGCATTCACTTTACCAGTTAGATTTATACTTTTGCATGTTTTCCTGATACTAATTAGTGTTCTTTTGTTTCAGTGTAAAGAAATCCCTATAACATTTCTCCTGAGGCTAGTGTGGTGGTACTGAGTGAAAGCATGTTTGAGAAGTATTTTGGGGTAGAATTGATCCTTAATTTGTGCAGTTTTGGAAGTCCATGTAGATGCATTGGGATTGCTATTTTTCTTTTTTCTCTGTGGTGATGGTGGTATTACTGCTATAACTGGAGCAAATCTCCATCTAATTGTCTGACATTTTGGAGTTTTATGTGGGATATCATTTGGGAGTGGATTCCTTGTTTAATAAAAAAGTGAGATTAATAGAATATGAGAATTATGTTTATGAAGAATTTTCTTTAGCGTCTCTCTCCTTTAAATTCCTAGTAACTTACTAGTCTATACCAGTCATGTTATATTTATCTTGAAGTACTTCATTGAGGTTATTTATGTACATCACTATGTAAATTGGTGTGTGTGTGTGTGTTTTAAGATTTTATTTATTTATTTGACAGAGAGAGAGAGACAGGGAACACAAGCAGGGGGAGTGGGAGAGGGAGAAGCAGGCTCCCCACCAAGCAGGGAGCCCAGTGCGGGGCTTGATCCCAGGACCCCGGGATCACGACCTGAGCAGAATGCAGACGCTTAATGACTGAGCCACCCAGGTGCCCCAATCACTATCTAAAGTGTAAACTCTTAGAGAGTTTTATACTTGATACTGTTTTATATATCATATATATATATATACATATATATGTATATATATATATATATTTTTTTTTTAATGACTATATCAAGGTGCCAGGCCCTGTGCTACATGGTGTGAATACAAAGACAGGATTTTCAGGGAGCTTAGAATCTGGGAAAGGACATATGTAGCATGATTTTTTTTTTTGAAGATTTTATTTATTTATTTGACAGAGAAGGACACAGCGAGAGAAGGAACACAAGCAGGGTGTGTGGGAGAGGGAAAAGCAGGCTTTCCCGCTGAGCAGGGAGCCCGATGCGGACCTCAATCCCAGGAACCTGGGATCGTGACCTGAGCCAAAGACAGACGCTTAACAACTGAGCCACCCAGGCAGCCCGTAGACATGATTATAATGCTATGCTTTTATGTATCAAAAAAGTGTTGGGAAGACAGTCTTTATATGTAGTAAACACTACACAAGTATTAACAAATGAATGTTAATTAAAATATGCTCACATAAGAAACCTAATTTAAGTCCTTGGCATTACATAAAATACATTTTATGTTTCAATTATATGTTTTAATTATATAGGTATATATATATAATTATATTTAATATTGTGCAGTAAAATGAAACATGTTAGGCTCTTTTTTTTCCAAGGACAGTAGGATTATTGGAGCCTGTGACTGGCTTGAAATACTAAATTTCTTTCTCTATAATGTATATATAATGTGTATATTTTCTATATTCATGAGAAAATTAACTCATTAAAATTCATGTGTCTTAAGGGCAAAATGTTTTCTTTTTCAGTTATAGTGTAATGTAGGGGACAAGGCCAGGCTATGTTTCTCTTATTAGATGTTTGACCTTAGGTCAATAATTTATCTTAGCTGGACTTTTTTTTGGCTCCATATGCAATGTGGGGCTTAAACTCACAACTCTGAGATCAAGAGTCAAATGCTCTACTGACTGAGCCAGCCAGGCGCATCCCCACTTTTTTTTTAAGCTGAACTTCATTTTTTTAAAAATCTGCAACACGGGACTCACAGTAATAAATAGTGAGTTCCTTGAGAACAATGTCCATGCCATATTAATTTTTGCTAGAAAATGACCAATCATTACTGGCTTGCTTGTAGCTTTCTTTGTTTTAGCAATGTAGATTCTGTATCCCAAGAAACTCTTCAATCTTAGGTAAAGCAGGATGGTTGGTCACTTTATTGTTATTGGTAGTGTCTAGCTTGTAGCTAGTAATTAGTAGATTGGTGACTGGAATTGAATGTCTCCTCTATCCTGTTCACAGAACTGATGTGTAAGAATCAAATGATATTTTGTGAAAGCATTTTGAAAACAGTAAAAGCTGTAATAATGAAATTGATGTTCTTCCTATCATTATTCCCTTGGATTCATCTCTGGACTTCGGTGTGAAGTAATCTGGTATACAAAAATTTCAGTATTTCATGCTTGTATCTGTTGTCTAATATGAGTTACATATGATGACATATATTCATTTAAAGATAGTTCTTCTTCAGGAGGAGCAAGATGGCAGAGGAGTAGGAGACCTAAATTTCGTCTGGTCCCAGGAATTCAGCTAGATAGGTATCCAACCATTTTGAACACCTACGAACTCAACAGGAGATCAAAGAAAAGAAGAGCAGCAACTCTCTGAACAGAAAAACGACCACTTTCTGGAAGGTAGGATGTGTGGAGAAGTGAATCCGAGGTGATATTCGGGAAGATACCGCAGGGGAAGGAGCCTCTGTCAGCTGGCTACTGGCAAGTGATAGAGCAGCGAAACACAAAATCGGAACTTTTAGAAGTCTGCTCCACTGAGGGACGTCGCTCCAGTGGCTAAGCGGGGGGTGGAACCCTCGCTGGGACAGTGTGGTCTCAGGACCCTCAGGGTCACAGAAAGACTGGGGGTGCCTGAGTGCGGCATAGATCCCAGGTATCGGAGCGGGGAAGCTGGCTGCAAACACGGAGCCCAGGAATAGGCTCTCAGCTCGGGGTTGCCATAAACTGTGACCCATGGCACAGTCAGGCCACTGCTCTTCGAGCAGGGACCCAGCAAGCAGCAGATCCAAGGAGACTCCCCTTCCTCTCCTGGGAGGAGCGGCAAGGGAGTGTACTGCAGGAATCTGCTGGGTTTGGAGACTCCAAATGGGGTCAGGTGCCAGAGATAGAAACACTCGGTCACAGGCTGGGTGAGCACGGACTGTGTCCGGAGACAAGGGAGACAGTAGTGATTGACTGCTTTTCTCTGGGGGCTCACTGAGGAGTGGGGCCCCGGGTTCTGGCTCTTCCGGGGTAGAGATTTCACTCTTGTCCTCCAAAGCTGCACGGAAAGCTTGTAGGGAACAAAAGCTCCCGAGAGCAAACCTGAGCAGATTACTTAGCCTGGCCTCCAGCAAGGGCGGGGCAATTCCGCCCCCAGCAAAGACATTTGGGAACCAGAGCATCAGGGCCCTCCCCCAGAAGATCAGCAAGAACAGTAAGCCAAGACCAAGTTTACCGATCAATGAGAACGGCAGAACTCCAGAGCTAGGGGAATACTGCACATAGAATCCATGGCTTTTTTTCCCCTTGATTCTTTAGTTTTTCAAAGTTAATTTTTTTAATTTTCTTTTTTTTCTTTTTCTATTTTTTTTTAATTTTTCTTTTTCCCTTTTTCAACCAACATCCTATCAATCCCTTTTTTAAAGATCTTTTTTATTTTTCATTTTTAGAGTCATATTCTATCCCTTCATAGTAGTTAACCTTATTTTTGGTATATATATATAAGTTGTTCTCTCTTTAAAATTATGGGATACAGTTGCTTCTAACAAACCAAAATATACCCTAAATCTCTAGTGTGTGGCTTTGTTCTAGTCTCCTGCCTGATCACGTTCTCTCCCTTTTTTTTTTCTTAATTTCTCTTCTTTCTTTTTTCAACCAACTTCTTATCAATTCCTTTTATAAAATCTTTTATAATATTCATCTTTACAGTCATATTCCGTCCCTTCATCGTATTAACCCTTATTTTTGTACATACGTAAGTTTTTCTTTCTTTAAAATTTTGGGAGGCACTTTCTTCTAACAGACCAAAATACACCCAAAATCTAGTGTGTGGCACTGATGTATTCACCTGGGTTTTCATATTTTTATATGAAAGATCATATTCTTTTTTTTTTAATCTTTTTCTTTTTCTTTTCTTTTTTTCCTTTTTCTTTCTTTCCTTTTCTTTTCCCCCAGTTTCAGGTCTCTTCTGATTTGTTTAGCGTATATTTTTCTGGGATCATTTTTACCCTGTTAACATTTTGTTCTCTCATTCATCTGTTCTCTGGACAAAATGACAAGACAGAAAAAAATCACCTCAAAAAAAAGAACAAGGGGCAGTACTGACTGCCAGGGACCTAATCAATACGGACATTAGTAAGATGTCAGAACTAGAGTTCAGAATGACGATTATAAACATATTAGCTGGGCATGAGAAAAGCATGGAAGATACTAGAGAAACCCTTTCTGGAGAAATAAAAGAACTAAAATCTAACCAAGTCAAAATCAAAAAGGCTATTAATGAGGTGCAATAAAAAATGGAGGTTCTAACTGCTAGGATAAATGAGGCAGAAGAGAGAATCAGTGATACAGAAGACCAAATGATGGAATATAAAGAAGCTGAGAAAAGGAGAGATAAACAACTACTGGATCATGAGGGCAGAATTCGAGAGATAAGCGATACCATAAGACGAAACAACGTTAGAATGATTGGGATCCCAGAAGAAGAAGAAAGAGAGAGAGGGGCAGAAAGTATATTGGAGCAAATTATAGCAGACAACTTCCCTAATTTGGGGAAGGAAACAGGCATCAAAATCCAGGAGGCACAGAGAACCCCTCTCAAAATCAATAAAAATAGGTCAACACTGTGACATCTAATAGTAAAACTTACGAGTCTCAGAGACAAAGAGAAAATCCTGAAAGCAGCTCGGGAGAAGAGATCTGTAACCTACAATGGTAGAAACATTAGATTGGCAACAGACCGATCCACAGAGACCTGGCAGGCCAGAAAGGACTGGCAGGATATATTCAGAGCACTAAATGAGAAAAATATGCAGCCAAGACTACTATATCCAGCTAGGCTGTCATTGAAAATAGAAGGAGAGGTAAAAATCTTCCAGGACAAATAAAAACTAAAAGAATTTGCAAACACCAAACCAGCCCTACAAGAAATCTTGAAAGGGGTCCTCTAAGCAAAGAGAGAGCCTAAAAGCAACATAGACCAGAAAGGAACTCAGACAATACACAGTAACAGTCACCTTACAGGCAATACAGTGGCACTAAATTCATATCTTTCAATACTTACCCTGAATGTAAATGGGCTAAATGCCCCAATCAAAAGACACAGGGTATCAGATTGGATAAAAAAACAAGACCCATCGATATGCTGTCTGCAAGAGACTCATTTTAGACCCAAAGACACCCCCAGATTGAAAGTGAGGGGGTGGAAAACCATTTACCATGCTAATGGACATCAAAAGAAAGCTGGGGTGGCAATCTTTATATCAGACAAATTAGATTTTAAACCAAAGAGTGTAATAAGAGATGAGGAAGGACACTATATGATACTTAAAGGGTCTATCCCACAAGAAAATCTAACAGTTGTAAATATCTATGCCCCTAACATGGGAGCAGCCAATTATACAAGCCAATTAATAGCAAAAGCAAGGAAACACATCGACAACAATACAATAATAATAGGGCACTTTAACACCTCCCTCACTGAAATGGACAGATCATCTAAGCAAAAGACAAACAAGGAAATAAAGACTTTCAATGACACGCTGGACCAAATGGACTTCACAGATATATTGAGAATATTCCATCCCAAAGCAACAGAATACACATTCTTCTCTAGTGCCCATGGAACATTCTCCAGAATAGATCACATCCTGGGCCACAAATCAGGTCTCAACTGGTACCAAAAGACTGGAATCATTCCCTGCATATTTTCGGACCATAATGCTTTGAAAGTAGAACTCAATCACAAGAGGAAAGTTGGAAAGAACTCAAATACATGGAGGCTAAAGAGCATCCTCCTGAAGAATAAATGGGTCAACAAGGAAATTAAGAATTAAAAAAATTCATGGAAACCAATGAAAATGAAAACACAACTGTTCAGAATCTTTGGAATGCACCAAAGGCAGTCCTTAGAAGAAAGTATATAGCAATAGAAGCCTTTCTCAAGAAACAAGAAAGGTCTCAAATACACAACCTAACCCTACACCTAAAGGACCTGGGGAAAGAACAAAAAATAAAGCCTAATAAACCCAGCAGGAGAAGAGAAATAATAAAGATCAGAGCAGAAATCAATGAAATAGAAACCAAAAGAATGGGAGAACAGATCAACAAAACTAGGAGCTGGTTCTTTGAAAGAATTAATAAGATTGATAAACCCTTGGCCAGACTTATCAAAAAGAAAAGAGAAATGACTGAAATAAATAAAATCATGAATGAAAGAGGAGAGATCACAACCAACACCAAAGAAATACAAACAATTATAAGTACATATTATGAGCAACTCTATGCCAGCAAATTAGATAATCTGGAAGAAATGGATGCATTCCTAGAGATGTATCAACTACCAAAACTGAACCAGGAAGAAATAGAAAACCTGAACAGACCTATAACCATTAAGGAAATTGAAGCAGTCATGAAAAATCTCCCAACAAACAAGAGCCCAGGGCCAGATGGCTTCCCAGGGGAATTCTACCAAACATTTAAAGAAGAATTAATACCTATTCTGGAACTGTTCCAAAAAATAGAAATGGAAGGAAAACTTCCAAACTCATTTTACGAGGCCAACATTACCTTGATCCCCAAATCAGACAAAGACCCCATCAAAAAGGAGAATTACAGACCAATATCCCTGATGAACATGGATGCAAAAATTCTCACCAAAGTACTAGCCAATAGGATCCAATAGTACATTAAAACGATTATTCACCATGACCAAGTGGGATTTATTCCTGGGCTGCAAGGTTGGTTCAACATCCACAAATCAATCAATGTGATACAGTACATTAATAAAAGAAAGAACAAGAACCATATGATCCTCTCAATAGTTGCAGAAAAAGCATTTGACAAAGTACAGCATCCTTCCTTGATCGAAACTTTTCAGAGTATAGGGATAGAGAGTACATACCTCAATATCATAACCATCTATGAAAAACCCACAGCAAATAGCATTCTCAATGGGGAAAAACTGAGAGCTTTCCCCCTAAGGTGAGGAACATGGCAAGGATGTCCACTGTCATCACTGCTATTCAACATAATCCTAGAAGTCCTAGCCACAGCCATCAGACAACAAAAAGAAATAAAAGGCATCCGAATCAGCAAAGAAGAAGTCAAACTCTCTTTGCAGATTATATGCTACTTTGTGTGTAAAGCCCAAAAGATTCCACCCCAAAGCTGCTAGAACTCATACAGGAATTCAGTAAAGTGGCAGGATATAAAATCAGTGCACAGAAATCAGTGGCATTTCTATACACCAATAAGAAGACAGAAGAAAGAGAAGTTATGGAATCAATTCCATTTAAAATTGCACCCAAAACCATAAGATACCTAGGAATAAAGCTAAGCAAAGAGGCAAAGAATTTGTACTCAGAAAACTATAAAATGCTCATGAAAGAAATTAAGGAAGACACAAAAAAATGGAAAAACGTTCCATGCTCATGGATTGGAAGAACAAATATTGTGAAAATGTCTATGCTACCTAGAACAATCTACACATTCAATGCAATCCCCATCAAAATACCATCCACTTTCTTCAAAAGAAATTTCTTTTTCAAAGAAATAATCCTAAAATTTGTATGGAACCAGAAAAGACCCTGAATAGCCAGAGAAATGTTGAAAAAGAAAAGCAAAGCTGGCGGCATCACAATTCCGGACTTCAAGCTATTACAAATCTGTCATCATCAAGACAGTATGGTACTGGCACAAAAACAGACACATAGATCAGTGGAACAGAATAGAGAGCCCAGAAATGGACCCTCAACTCCATGGTCAACTAACCTTCGGCAAAGCAGGAAAGAATGTCCAATGGAAAAAGACAGTCTCTTCAACAATTGGTGTTGGGAAAATTGGACAGCCACATGCAGAAGAGTGAAACTGGACCATTTCCTTAGACCACACACAAAAATAGACTTAAAATGGTTGAAAGACCTCAATGTGAGACAGGAGTCCATCAAAATCCTTAAGAACACAGGCAGCAACCTCTTCGACCTCAGCCACAGCAACTTCTTCCTAGAAACATTGCCAAAGGCAAGGGAAACAAGGGCAAAGTGAACTATTGGGACTTCATCAAGATAAAAAGCTTTTGCCTAGCAAAGGAAACAGTGGACAAAACCAAAAGGCAACCGACAGAATGGGAGAAGATATTTGCAAATGACAAATCAGATAAAGGGCTAGTATCCAAAATCTATAAAGAACTTATCAATCTCAACACCCAAAGAACAAATAATCCAATCAAGAAATGGGCAGAAGACATGAACAGACATTCCTGCAAAGAAGACATCCAAATGGTCAACACACATGAAAAAGTGCTCAACATCGCTTGGCATCAGGGAAATCCAAATCAAAACCTCAGTGAGATACCGCCTCACACCAGTCAGAATGGCTAAAATTAGCAAGTCAGGAAATGACAGATGTTGGCGAGGATATGGAGAAAGGGGAACCCTCCTACACTGTTGGTGGGAATGCAAGCTGGTGCAGCCACTCTTGAAAATGGTATGGAAGTTCCTTAAAAAGTTGAAAATAGAGGTACCCTATGACACAGCAATTGCACTACTGGGTATTAACCCCAAAGATACAAATGTAGTGATCCAAAGGGTTATATGCACCCCAATGTTTATAGCAGCAATGTCCACAGTAGCCAGACTACGGAGAGCCTAGATGTCCACCAACAGATGAATAGATAAAGAAGATATAGATTAAATATATGTGTGTATACACACACACACACACACAATGGAATTTTTTTTTTTTTTTTTTAGATTTTATTTATTTATTCATGAGAGACAGGGAGAGAGAGAGAGAGAGGCAGAGGCAGAGGGAGAAGCAGGCTCCCTGCTGAGCAGGGAGCCCGATGCGGCACTCAATTCCAGGACCCTGGTCATGATCTGAGCCGAAAGCAGACTCCTAACCATCTGAGCCACCCAGGTGCCCAACACACAATGGAATATTATGCAGCCATCAGAAACCCCCGAAATCTTGCCATTTGCGACGACGTGGATGGAACTGGAGGGTATTACGCTAAGCAAAATAAGTTAATCAGAGAAGGACATGTATCATATGACCTCACTGATATGAGGAATTCTTAATCTCAGGAAACAGAGTGAGGGCTGATCAAGTGTTCGGGCTGGGAGGGATGGGGTGGCTGGGTGATAGACACTGGGGAGGGTGTGTGCTATGGTGAGCGCTGTGAGTTGTGTAAGACTGATGAATCACAGACCTGTATCCCTGACAGAAATAATACATTATATGTTTAAAAAAAAAAAAAAAGTAGGAAGGGAAAAATGAAGAAGGGGAAATTGGAGGGGGAGAGGAACCATGAGAGACTATGGACTCTGAAAAACAAACTGAGCGTTTTAGAGGGGAGGGGAGTCGGGGGAGGAGTTAGCCTGGTGATGGGTATTAAAGAGGGTATGTATGGAGCACTGGGTGTGATACACAAACAATGAATCATGGAACACTACATCAAAAACTAATGATGTAATGTATGGTGATTAACATAACATAATAAAATTTAAAAAAAAAAGATAGTTCTTCTTCCCGGAAGGCAATGAGAGTTGAACTAAATATTGAATCATGATCCTTTGGTCTTAGAGTTTTACATTTAGTATGATTTTTCGTTGTATTGGAAGAGCCAATTTCACTTCTGAATATGTGGTTTCTGTTCTATTTGTTTTATACATTTTCTCTTAGGCCAAAAGCCACTTTATAATCCAGCCTTTTCTATATGAAGAAACTTGAGGATGGATATAGTACTCTTTGCTACTAAAGATGCTTGTTGAGGCAGTTCTTCTTTGCATTTATTGGATATTTACTGCTTGTTTCTATTCTTGAACTTTTTTTATTTTTCATTCTTAAATAAAACCAAGGCCAACAATTTTGCCAACCACATTTGTTTCTGATCTAAGAAAGATAATGTAGCATGGCATTGTGTTGCAGGGGAACACTGTACTTAATGAGTGTTTTTAAGAGTTCCCTTGATATTGCTAGAAAGCTAAGGAACATGATTTGAAAAGATAGTGTATAGGAGTAAATAGATGGGGTAGTTACTTGGTACTTTCTTGATCTTAGGTCTTGTTGGATCTTACAATCTAAGAAATTAGAAAGATTGGCTTTGATCAGAATTTGAGTAAGCGTGACCTTTAAGGAGAGCTGAATACCTCACGCATTGTGTTCATTATGTTGAATCTTTGCTATCAAGTTTTGTGAACCAAGATTGTCTTAGATTCAGGGATATGCTTTTGAGAGATTTTATGTTTTGACTATCATTGACATATAAAACCTCGGTCTTGTCTATTGCTTCTCTGTTGTGTAATCTTAGGTAGATCACATTTATGTGATCAGAAATCCTAGGATCATTATGAGATTGGGATACAAGTTTGCAAAATGTAATTTTTGCCAACCATATTTGTTTCTGATATAACTTAAGTATAGCTTCCTAGTCTTTCTTCTGTAGCTATTTACCCAATAAAACATAACAAAATCCCCAATCTAAAGCAACTTGAATCCTTAACTGTATCGTACTTAGCAAATAGATTTCTTTAAAGATATTTATTTATTTATTTATTTATTTATTTGAGAGTGCAAGAGCAAATGGGGGCACAGAGAGGGACAAGCAGTCTCTACTGAGTGCAGAGCCCAATGAGGGGCTCATTCCCAGGACTCTTAGATTATGACCCAAGCCAAAATCAGGAATTGGATGCTCAACCAATTGAGCTACCCTGGTACCCCAGCAAGTAGAATTTTTAAGAAGTTAGATGCCTCTAGTTTTTCTTTGTTATTATTGAAACTTTATAAGGAATCCAGCACAGTTGCTAAGAAGTAAAGAAATACTGGATACATTAAACATTGAGATGATTAGTATTGAGTTATAACAGTAATAATAATAATGAATTGCCTATTAAAGTACTTACTAAGGGCCAGGTACTAATACAGAATGCTTAATGTTTGTTTTTTTGTTTACTCCTTAGAGCAGTTCTGTGGAATAGGTAATCATGGTATCATGATTTGCTGATGAGGAAACCAGGTCTCATACCTATGCCAAGGACTCAGCAGCAATAAGAGTAGACCTGGAATTTTGGGGAAGATAAACTTACTGTGTCTGGCCCCAAAGCCTGTTCTAAAATCATGACTCAGTGTGGGAATATGACAGTTAGGTGTCTTTAGTTATAGAGTGAATGGTCACTTCTGAATGATCTTGATCAGAAGGAGAACTGGATTGGAATAGAACAGATCTTTCTCTGTAGAGACCCTGAGGTTCTGGCAGTGTCATAACTGCTCTGTAGGTTTAGTCTTTTTCCACTGTGTGGAAAACAATTAAAAATAAGTGATATATAGAGGCACCTGGGTGGCTTAGTCATTTAAGCATCTGCCTTCAGCCCAAGTCATGATCCCAGGGTCTTGGGATCGAGTCCCGCATCGGGCTCCTTGCTCGGCAGGGAGTCTCCTTGTCCCTCTGCCCCTCCACCTGCTCGTGCTCTCCGTCTCTCTCTCTAATAAATTAATAAAATCTTTTTTTAAAAAAGTAAGTGATCTATATAGCCTATTTGGATTATCAGTACTTTGATTTTACTGATTTTTAACTATCTCTTTTTTTTTTTAAAAGAGGGAGAGTCAGGGGAGGGGCAGAAGGAGAGGGAGAACGAGAATCCCAAGCAGGCTCTATGGCCAGCATGGAGCCTTACATGGGGCTCGATCTGATGACCCTGAGGTCATGACTTGAGCTGAAAATAAGAGTCACCTGCCCTACGAACTTAGCCACCCAGGTACCCCTTAACTGTTTCTATTTAAACAAAGAATAAGGTAAAACCTTAGGGTCTAAGAGTATCAAAAACGCTCTCAGAAATACTAATTTATAGAGTATGAGTAGTCTGCTCATTTAATGAGTTATGAAGTATGTACAAATGCATTCAGAGTCTTGATGAAGTTCTGTATGAATTCTTACCTTTGCTTTCCATGTAGCAGTTAACTTCTATTTGATGAAGAAATCCATAGCTGTGCCTTAAAATAATAATATATTTTTAGAAGACATATTCCATTTAGTATTCAATTTAAACATTTCTAAAAAGTTTCCCTAAGACAGCAAACTGTCTACATTGCTTGTAGAATTCTAGAATACCTCTACCCAAAATTGCCTCTTCCCCACTCCACCCCCCCGCCCCTTTCACTTTGGGCTGGCAAAACTCTGGAAATGAGAAACAAATATGGATCAGTATTTCTCTAAGCTATTGAGAGTATTTTGGGGCTTTTTAGAAATAGGGGTGTCTTCTTCCTACAAAAATAGCTTCGAAAGCAGTCTCTCCTAATGATGTCATTTCGTCTGCTTTTTGTTCCTTACATAGAAACTAAAAATGTTGGCTTTAGAGGAATAGCTGTTCAGAGAATCTCCCTGGTCTAGGAAGGTGCAGCTGCGGGTTTGGCTGGCCTGGCCAGAGATTGCAGGGTGTGAAGCCAGAGTTCGGAGACAGTAAATTGTAAATTAGAGTGGTGTAAAGAAGGAATGTGTGGATAACAAGGTCAAAACCAGGTCACCAGTTGTAGGAGCCAAGCAAGATACAAGATGGGCTACAAAACTGGAAAATAAGGAGTAGCCACTGGGGCAAATTACAGGTGGTCTCTAGAATTCTAGGACAGAATTTGATGGCTGTTTGTCTGGCAAGCTTGGTTCATCTAAATGGCTTTTCAAGTAATGGAGTCAGTGTCAAAGGCAGGAGAACATGAAAACCAGTGAGATGATTGTAGGACTATTAGTGTAGCGCTTTAGGCTTGTGTACAAAATATACTTTCACACACACTTCTGGTTTGTTCCTCACAATATTTGAAGGACTTATGATTTATCCCATTTTATAGGTAGAGGAGGCAAGTTGTGTCAGTTTCAAGCCCTGAAAGCCTAGTGTGATTGCACTGTGGCTGTTTTTTCAGAGAGAAGAGTAGCAGAACTCAGTGAGGCTATAGCACATTTTTAAGGTAGAACAGGAGTAGAAATGCAGGCAGTGGGTTTGAAAGTGTCTTAAATGGAGAAGCTACAGTAGAGTTAAAGAAATGATTATTCTGGGGCACCTGAGTGGCTCAGTTGTTAAGCGTCTGCCTTCGGCTCAGGTCATGATCCCAGGGTCCTGGGATCGAGCCCCGCATGGGGCTCCCTGCTCCGCGGGAAGCTGCTTCTCCCTCTCCCACTCTCCCTGCTTGTGTTCCCTCTCTCACTGTGTCTCTCTCTGTCAAATAAGTAAAATAAAATCTTAAAAAAAAAAAAAAAGAAATTATTCTGTTACTCCATGTCAAGGAGCTAAACACACAAATACAATACAAATATGTATACTTTTTTGATGAGAACTCTAAAAAATTTGGAGCCCTTTTAAAAAATGTGAGTGAGATCTTCAATCATGAGTTTGTCTTTTTCAGTCATATTTTTTGTGGCCAAGCATTTAAGTGAATATCACATAGCTTCAGTAATTTTTGTTTAGTGCCTTGTGAGAACATGTGCACACGTGTGTATGTGTGTTCATGTCAGTCCTGTAAAGTTTTAATATTGTCCATTGCAAACTAGGGTGACCAAAGCAGTGATCAAACAGCTGGTGCTTAAATGCATCTACTCACACTACATTTGATGGGAAGCCTCCATTTTGTATGTTTGTGAGTATGAATGAGAAAGAAAGTCTGCCTTGGGAATTTTATAATGAATATGAGAGAGATCCTGCCACAGGTAGTTATTAAAACGTCCCCTGAAGTCTTTTATGATGAATGATTGTATCTGTGTTTTGAGTCTTTGCCCTTCCCTGAAACCTCTGTTTTTTTAAAGAAGTCATCACTACCCCAAGCTAGTCACTTATTAAAATTTAAAAAATAAATTCGTACTACTAAGTTTTAATTTGTACAGTGCATCTTCTGAATAACTCAGATAATTTGTAAGTATTATTTGATCAATATGCTCTGTTTTTCTGAAATGGAGGAAATATATGTTGATGATTTAACTGCTGTTTGTCACCTTTTTTGAGGAAGAGATGAAATATAGAGAAAAATAGGAAAGAAAAGATACTGGAATTTTGCTTATTAAACAAGCAAAAGTCTGTTTGTCCTGTGTTTCATGTAGGAAAATGCATCATCATGAAAAACTTAAGATTTATAATAGGAAAGGGAAAGATGATTAGTAGGATCAATGAGAAAGGGGAGGGTTCTCAGACAGAAATAGATACTCTAGAATTACTTTTAACAGGTGTCTACTTTAAAGTTTAATAAAGAAAATGGGGATACCTATTCACATGTAATAAAAATTTTGTGAAAGTATGTTGAAATAAAAAAAAAATAGCTTGATTTATAGCCAAGAAGAAAGATAAAAAAGAAACTTGAGTATCTACTATATGTTAGGAATTAGGGGATTGTGTTATCACGATAGGTTATTTTATTTGATGGCCACAGAGCCTAACTTTTAAGTCTGTATTTACTTTCACTTAACAGATGAGGAAACAGACTCCAGAGGTCAAATAACTTTGATCATACTCTCATGGCTAGAGCTGGAGATTCATAACCTTTTGGGTTTTGAACGCTTATTGTCTACCGGGTTTTACTGTTTGTTCCTTTTCTTTTTTCACATCTTTAGAGGGGGTAGGGGAGATGGAGAGAGGGAATCTTAAGCAGGCTCCCTGCCCAGCGCAGAGCCTGACACAGGGCTCGATCTCATGACCCTGAGATCATGACCTGAGCTGAAATCAAGAGTTGGATGCTTAACCGACTGAGCCACCCAGGTGCCCCTCTTTGTTCCATTTTGGCTGGGTCCAAAGCCTAAGTATTCTCTGGTGCTAATAATGTCTTTGTGTCATTCAGCTATTGCCACAACAGTGTTCCATACTGACCATCTCAAAATTTAGTGACACACAACAAAAAGATTTATTTCTCACACAGACATCTGTGAGTCAGCTGGGCCTTTTCTGTTCTAGGCTGGGCTCCTAGGCCTTGGCTCCAGTCCTGGGGTTGAGATTAGCCCTGCTCCTTGTATTTCTCCTCATCTTTGACTCAGCAGCTAATCAAAGGAGGTTTTTCTTAGACAAAAGGAAAACAAGCCCAACTTCCCAAGCACATTTAATTCTCATGCTCAGTGTTACTTCTGCCAGCATTGCATTGGCCAGAGCAAGCCATGTGGCTAAACTCAAAGTCAAGGATAAGGGAAGAATACTCTGCCTATGGTATGGGTGGGGAAAATGACTATATTCTGAATAGTAATCAATACTGCCTAACTCTTGATGGGCCTTATGACAAAAACACAACTGGATTACCAGAGCTTTCTCTTCTGTTTAATGTTTTGTGTGGCTTCTTTAAATACTGTAAGTTAATCATGTCTGTGAAAGGTATTTAGATTTAGATATTAAAACTAAGGTGCCGGGCGCCTGGGTGGCTCAGTTGGTTAAGCGACTGCCTTCGGCTCAGGTCATGATCCTGGAATCCCGGGATCGAGTCCCGCATCGGGCTCCCTGCTCAGCGGGGAGTCTGCTTCTCCCTCTGGCCCTCCCCCCTCTCATGTGCTCTCTCTCTCATTCTCTCTCTGTCAAATAAATAAATAAAATAAAATCTTTAAAAAAACAAAACAAAACAAAAAAAAAACTAAGGTGCCTGGGACTCAACACCATTAATTGGCACTGTATGAACTGTAGATATCACAAGTTTCCTCATAGAATATTTTTAGTCTGGCCTACTGGTAGAATATTTTTAGTCTGACTTTGTTTGACTAACTGGAGTGAGGAAAGGGCATATCAATGATTTTGTAATGGGTTGCCTTTATTTTTATCATTAGTATCATGGTAAAGAATTAACATTACTTCCAATCTAGTAGTTAGGGGAATTAGCATTTTACTTAACTCAAAATTTAGAGCCTAATCAAATTCGTTAGGAATGTTAACTATTTAAATACATTTAAATTCAGTTCATTAGAATCTAAGCTTTTTGGATTGCTTACTTTTTTCAGCTTTTCATTATTGCCTGTTAGGAACTCTTGCTTTCAATTTACTTATGTGGATAAGACTGTTGACACAGGAAGAAATTTTAGACCAAAAGAGAGAATGGATTCTGAGGGGCTAACATTGACATTATTATTGTGATATTGGTCAGGTAATTATGGGAACCTTTGTTGTGTTACTAAAGATGTTCACTGGCTTTATTTCTTTAGATTTAATTGTTCAGTGGCAGTAGGGGAGTAAAAAGGAAGAGAGTAAATGATGATAAAACACTTTCAAGATAAACAGAAATGATATCCTTTAACTTCTCTAGATAAAAAAGGAAGAATAATTTCTAACCTGGATATTGTATCATCACCATTTGCTCTCCTTTCCCTTTCCACTTGAAATGATACTTCCTTTTTAAATAAAAATGAGTTAGTAAGTTTTGCCATGAGAACTTTTATTCTCATTTTGAAGTTGTTGGAGACATCTTGGAGTGTTAAAAAGCCAGGGCTGAGGATCACTCTTCTGTGCCAGTAGGTAAGGTGTCATTGAAGTGGTTAAAAGTTAGAAGATAGGTACACCAAACCTGACATTCTCATAGATACATTTATATTCATATTATGTCTCTGAATTGCGTGCATTATTGTTTTAATGGTGCAACTTGGTGCCTATGTTGTGTTTTGCTCAGCAACACACAGATGGGTGGGTCAACGTGTCTTCTCTCAAGGATCTTTTGCATATATTAGAGGATTGACACTCTGGATGTTAAGGAGTACTTGATGGCGACCTACATTATAGTAATTAAAAGTTATAGCTAAAATCAGCCTGTTTCTGTGTGGTAGCAATGTTTCTTTTAAGTTATTAGGAGTACTTAATTTAAAAAATTAGACTCTTTTTTTTTTTTTAAAGATTTTATTTATTTATTTGAGAGAGAGTGAGAGAGAGCATGAGAGGGGAGAGGGTCAGAGGGAGAAGCAGACTCCCCATGGAGCGGGGAGCCCGATGCGGGACTCGATCCTGGGACTCCAGGATCATGACCTGAGCTGAAGGCAGTTGCTTAACCAACTGAGCCACCCAGGCGCCCTAAAAAATTAGACTCTTAACTTCATTATGGCAGAGCCCATTCCTGTCTCATTACCACTGTAACCTCAGCACCTTGAAAAGTGCCTAGATTATAGAAGGGTGAATGAATGAATGTTGCTATAAAACATGAAATCTTCCCTCATTGTGAGTCTCTATCTACCCTTCTAGAAAATCTTATTTAGTCTCTACAATCAGGATTTAAATGTGGGAACACAAGGTCACTGTGGTTTTGTGTAAAGCATGTTTTTGAGTTTATTCTTGAGAAACTTATGCTAGAAATTACGCTTACCATAATTCTTTATGAAGAAAAATTTTTTAAAGAATTTTGCTTATAGAATGAGTATTTTTTTAATTCATAAATGAAACTTTTTATGTGGGCTTATCTCCCAGAAGACAAGGGGGAAGATTAATGAGCAACAGCAAATTACAAAGAAGCAGGAGACATCTATCATATGTGGAACTATAGCTTTATTATTAACTGTCAGGACGATTATACTAATAACTATTCTTTTTTATTAAAGGATTTTACTTACTTGTTTTCCAAATAAATTGTTCTTGTTGTTTTGTTCATGGAACATAAAATTGGTTTTTTTAAAAATTAAGAATACTTTGTGTTTCTAGACTATTTACATAATTGTTTTAAAAACTGACAAAATTATAAAAATATTCATGTTTATAAAAACTATTTTGCATCCTATTTTGTATTTTGATTGTATAGTGTTTAAGTGCTGGATACTTTGTAGCACAGAATTAGATTCCTGTTTTTAAAAAGTATATACAATAGTTATGCTTCCAAAATGATATGAAATATTGGTAATCCCAGGATATGTGTAAGTTTTTTCTTTGATGGCTGACAATTTATATTGAGTAATTGTTTTATAGTGGCAATTTAGCTAGATAACCTAATATAAATTTAAATGCATTTGTTTTAATAGCACATTTAATCTTTTTTATTTTCTAATTGAGAAGGGGCAAAAGCTAGTTTGTATGGAATTTAAATTCACTTGGATATAGTCCTTAAGCATATTAATCAATTTTTATCAAAAAAGATGCACTAAAGTTTTCCTATTAAGATTTTAGGATTATTGATTGGAAAAGAGTTTGAAAATATCTTTTTGCCCCTGTTTCCCCTATATAGCCTTCTTGAAGTTTCTCTATATTAGATTTTAAATGCCAATTAGGAGGTTGAGTATACTAAAATAAAAGCAAATGCAACCAAAATGGCCTCACCTTATGGCTAGTTAGGCTTTTGAGAAAATAAGTGGAACCTTTGCTCTGAGCATGGCTTTGAGAAAGATATTCATTTTAATGAACACATTAATTAGAACCGTAACTATTTATAAGATAATTAGAAACGAAGCTTGGTAAACTGAGCTTTTCCTGCAATTAATGGAGGATTAATTACTGGAGGTAATGAAGTGGATTTTTAAATGCATTAAGGTGAAGTACAGAGATGAGCAAGGCTTTGTGATAGTTGCATAATTATTTCAGGCTGTTTGAGCATAGCTCATACGAGATCGTTAATAAGCATCATTGCATCGTTATGTATGCACTTAAAAAGACTTACCACCAAAATGACTGCCTAATTATTTCTAATTGGCAGGACTCTGTGTAGTCATTGAGCTGTTTGTAGCCATTTTAAGGTTCATTTAACTATCCTTGGGGCCATGTGATAGATGGAAAAAGCTTCAACTACATGCTGGCCTTGGCTGGCGCCGTTAATCAATTTTGGTGGGCTTCAGTTTAAATGCATTTGCTCATGCAGAGGTCAAAACCTGAAGTAGTCCAAGCAAAGTTTTGCTTTTTGAAGCCACTTGACTGTATTCATTAGCAATTAGTAAAATAATTGTGTCTGTCACTATATTTGGATTTCCATATGACTTTGGTATTCTTTTATCACTGTCCCTTCTTATTCCATATTTGCTCCACTGGAAACCAAATATTCTTCCAACAAACCCTTTTAGCGACTTCAGTGTAGTGGCATATGTTCCGATATACTACCTTTCTTCATTCATTTGTTAGCTTAAACAGTGTAGTACATTTCAACACAATCATCTAATTTGCTTCTGATTGATTGCTGGTGAAAGTTTCTACCCAAGGACAACATTTTAGGGCTTTTAAGGACATCTCTGAGGAATTAGTCATTAAGTATTAAGAGAGGAAGTAAGAAGTAGTCAAATCGAATCCTGACATTTACCAGAGTTTTGTAGTTAGAAACATCTATATCTAAGATGTTGAAAGCAAAAAATATATATGTATATATTCCCCTCCCCCAAAGGCACATGCTGCAAGCAAGTTGTGTGATGTGGATAAGCTGTGTAATGTCTACCTTTGTTTTTAAAGCTGTTCTTAAATAGGCATATTACTAACTAGTGCTTTTATGGAATTAATTTAGAAATGTTTGAATGTCAATTTCAAGTGCTGTATCTTTGTTTATAATATAATTGATATAAAGTTTTTAAATCTTATATCAGATTTAATGTGACATCCCATTAGCTAAGCATCTGTAAAGGTTTTCAATGAGCTTGTTGTCTTGTTACACTTAATCATAACCATCTGTGGGATGTTGTCAAGGTATATATGCCATTTGAGTGGTTTAAGAAAACAGTGGTGAAGCAAATTGTAAGCTAATAAAATAAAGGTCAATTATACCCCTTTGTTATGAAAAATGTGGTTTTAATCATTTCCTTAATGTTAATGCTTAAGTTAAAATTATTTATGCAGAATATTTTAAGGTATTGCCAACTTCATTGAAACTAGATGTGTGTATTTAGTTCCCTTAACAGTTTCATTATTCAGGAATTTGGGGGTTTAAATGTCAATCAGGCAGTGCATATTTCTTAGGAACTGACTTAATTACTGTGGATTTTAGTCTATTGTTTCAATATTTAGAAACAATGGATTGAACTACTTAATCTCTCAAATCAATCAACCTGTCCCCTGCTAGAATTATGAACTTTTTAGTTTTTGATAATGCCTTTTGAGTATTTTTAGCATATATTTTAAGAGGAAGAGGAAGAATGAAGCTTTTAGTAAATGGATTGCTTGTTTACAGTAATATATCAAATTCTATAAACTTAGACTGTATCTTAATAGAATTTGTTTTGTCTTTGGTTATTCAGAAATCCTAATCTGCTTTTAAAGCATAGCAAAATAATTTAAAGGTTGAGTTAGAATTCCCTTTTTATGTAATTAGAAATTCACATTCTGTAATTGATCAAGTTGTCACAGTTGTTCTCATCCTTTGACTTTGTAAACTGAAACTGAAATTTTAGATCATGAATAAGTGTCATTTACTTGTGTGGTAGTATATTTTCTGAACCTAGTTTTTGGTGCTTTAAAGGAATTGTGGTTGTGAGATTCTTACTGCTAAACTGAGATGGACAAAACTTAATGGCTTCACTTTAAGTAAATCCTTTTTATTTTTAGTAAGTTTGTAAAGAATGTGTTTATGAAAGTGTTATTAACAGTGCTCTAGAAAAATGGGACATAATATTAATGTTATATTGTTGGCTTTAAATCTGCATATCGAAGGTACCTGGGTGACTCAGCTGGTTCAGCGTCTGCCTTCGGCTGGGGTCATGATCCCAGGATCCTGGGATCAAGTCCCTCGTCAGGCTCCCTGCTCAAAGGGGAGTCAGCTTCTCCCTCTGCCCCTCCCCCTTGCTTGTGCACAAGCACACGCACTCTCTCTCATAAATAAATAAAATCTTTTTAAAATCTGCATATTGAGGTACACTGTGAAATGCAGTTCTACAATTTTACTCATATATCATGCAAGACAAAAAATGTTTACTATCCCATTAAGAAAAAGTTTGCTGACTATTGTCCTAGGCCATCCACCCACACCTAAGCTGTCAGGTGTCCCAGCTCATCTTGCTAACTACTGACCTTAGTTGCCAGCTGAGACCAGATAAAATTCGTAGCTGATCTAGAGAATTGTGAGAAATAATAATGTTTGTTGTTTTAAACTTCTAAGTTTTGGCTGGTTTGTTTGCAACAAAAGTTAACTGGTATAACACTGAAGTGAACCTTTAAGAGAATAAGAGTGGTTTTCCATGTGATTTGTTTAATCGCTATAATTTTGGCATTCATATTAAAATATCTCAGTGATTTTCATTATTTTTATTTATAGATTTTTTTTAACTTTGGCAAACTTTTTTCATAAATATTTTATTAAAATGATGGAAATAGTTGAAAGGGTTTATATTATAAATTGATTAATATTGACTTAAGTTTCAGTGTTTGCAATTTTGATTATCATTTTTTGGTACAAGTGCCTCAGGATTTGTTATCTAGATAATAACTACATTTAGTTTTTTGGGTATACAACTTGTAAGTAGTTTATTAGTTTTATGTTGGAGGCTATATCAAGTAGTTAGCATTGCTTAAAAAATATTTTGAGATGCTTTATTGATTTTCTTATATAGCTAATATCATTTGAATATATTTTCTTTAGAGTAAAAATATTGCTACCATATTTTTCTGTTTTGATTATCTTTTTTATTTTTTTAACTATTTAGGCAGATTCAAAATTACATTTTTGAAAGAAATTTTGGCTCTAGTTCCAGGTGCTTCTCTTGGTTTACCTAATGAATGGGGTGGATTTATTCCTTCTGTTTAGACTCTAGTCTTTTTTATTAGGGTCCTCAATTTCTTGTAAGAGAATGCTGCTTCTATCCCCATCTGGGTTGACTGTTACAGTACAGATCTCTGTACCTACAGTAGCCACATAAAATAGTTGTCCAATAGGTACTTGTCAGGGGATGTAATCTCAAACTCATTGCTATGCAGAACCTTTAAAAGCTTTGCCAAGAAGAGTAATATGGGTGAATGATTAAACGATATATAGTGTATCTATTTCTTTTTTAGTTTAAGTTCCACCTCTTAATTAAGCCTGAATCTTATATCTGGACTCATCATATTGACCTTCTCTGGAACTGATTTTACTGATTGTTTTTGGCATGTGGCCTTTATTTAGGGAAGTTATTGCAAATTATCCTGTGAAATTTATTAGAGAGTTTATTTTAATTTTTATTTTAAATTTATTTATTTGACAGAGAGAGACACAGTGAGAGAGGGAACACAAGCAGGGGGAGCGGAAGAGGCAGAAGCAGGCTTCCCACTGAGCAGGGAGCCCAATGCGGGGCTCCATCCCAGGACCCTGGGATCATGACCTGAGCTGAAGGCAGACGCTTAAGACTGAGCCACCCCGGTGCCGCTAGAGGGTTTATTTTAACAATGGTCTCAGGGTCAGAGAGAGTTGTATTTGGTTTGATAACCTGGTTTGTTTTTATACCGTGAACATTATGTTCTTCTTTTGAGGTAGCTGTTGGGAATCTTGAAGCCAGATTTTGGTCTAAGTCTAGCAAATAAAAGGGACTTATGTCCTGTTTTCATATTAACCTTTTCCTGGTTCTCTTTTTTCTTTTCCTTTGTTCTTCCTTATTCTGTTATAAAATTTTTCTTTATCATACATATATATATATGTATATATATATTTATATTTATTTGGAACAATGTGTGGGGGTATAAATTAATTATACAAGTCCTTTGGATTTATGGTGCTTGAAGGGTATATAGTGTATCATGCTTTAAAAGATAAAGTCCATTTAGCCTGTCTCTCATTGATACAACTAAACCTCTGAACAAAATGCTAAAAGAAACTACTTTATGGCTCAGAAACAATAGCAGGTAGATGGGGGGGGAGAGCCAAAACATGAAGAAGTGACCCATGTGCTCAGAGTTGCCCATTTTATTTACTCTTTACTGTCCCAGATTTGACCCAGACAAGTTGTCTTACAGAATTGTGTAATGGGCAGCAAAAGCTCTTAGGAAGCCTCAAATGTCTGGCTAAAAGAAGGAAAAAGGAGACCCTATGAGTCAGAGAAGTAGGGGGAATACTTGTTTTTTGTTCATTTTCATACCCCCTCCTTTTTTTTTTCTCCTGGCCCTGCCCTGAGGACAGCCCCAGATTTGGACTGTGGAGTCCCTGTTATCTTTTTATTCCTCTTTTCTCTCACTGCTTTGTTGGCCTCCAGAGACATCCTACTCATGTAGAACTGCATGATGGCAGCAGAGGCAGCTAAAGCTCCAAGAAAACCCCCATATTTCCCTCCAGAGGCCTGGAGAAAGAAGTTCTATGAGCTGGAGAATATGCGGATAATCCCAGAAAAAAGAGAATAGAGAAAGAGATCCTCTCATTGTGTGTATGACTGCTACAAGGCCTGGGCTCACCTATGAGCTGCACATAAATACACAGATATAAGCAACATAGCAAAAGCTTTGAAAAAATATAAGCAACATAGCAAAAGCTTTGAAAACTGAACTGACATTGGAACTACAACCCACAGAAAGTGAGGCAGAACTTTTGATCTAAACCCAACCAGGTTAGTTGCCTACAAAACAACAAAATCAATCTACAGAAACAATCCAGATGTTGGACTTAAAGTCAGATGAAGACTTTAAAACGGCTGTTATAACTATGCACATGAGGTAAAGGTAAACCCTTTTGAAATGAATAGAAAGAACTTCTGGGTGGAGAATAGAAACTAGAAAAGAAAGCTAAATGGAAATTTTAGAATTGAAAAATACAGTATATGAAATAAAAAATGTACTGAATGGACTCAGTATTAGAATGGAAATGACAAAGAATCCGTGAACTTGAAGATACATAAATAATCCAGTCTGAAAAATAATGAGGAGAAAAATATTAAAAACAGTGAATGAAAAGTCAGGAACACATGGAACAGTAATAAAATATCTAGCATGCATGTAATTAGAGTCCTAGAATGAAAAAGAGAGAGAATAGGATAGAAAAGATATTTCAGGAAGTAATGGGCAGAAATTGCTCAAATTTGATGACAAACATACAATTTTTATAAGAAATAAGCTCAGTTAATCCCAAATAGGATAAACTCAAACAAAACCACACCTAGATGTATCTCAATGAAATTGCTAAAACCCATGAAGGAGAATGGTTTTAACTGTTCATGATTTTACTGTCGAGTGAAATATTTATCTTTTTGTTATGTATTTATTGTACTTTGCCACTCATATAGACATTGGTATATTTCCTGTTGTGCTTAACTAGGAAAAATAAGTAATGAAGAAAACAATATTTTTTTTCATGCAATTGTGAAGATAATTTTTTAAAGAACAACTTTTGCATGTTGTATTGAGTGAGATATTAAAAGAAAAGGAATATGTTAGCAGTACATCTCTCTTCCAAACTTAGAGTTAACTTGATAGTTCATTGATTTAGTTGACCACTCTAGGTTAAAAAGCTTAGTTAGCATATATTTATTTACATTCTAATCCAGGGAATGAGCTTTTGGGCCATTGAAAAAGTTCCTAAAATTAAACATAGTTATTCAGCATTCATCTGTAGGATGTTTAATCTATTTTTTTATGTTAGAAATGATTAGTAGTTTTTATTTGAAAATTATGGTTATTTTAATACTTTAAGATTTACATATTGCTGGGGAATATGGACCATTTGCTCATAACTCAGTCCTTCAGTGTCAGTTGCATTTTTCTAGCTGTGCAGAATCTGTTGCTTTAACTAAAAATTGGATGCTTTGCATCAAACATTAATTTGAAATACTTGTTTTTAATAAAAGCACACCTATTACTGATATTCAAATCTTAAGACATTTTAAGATTAACCTCAAGTCTTAAATTTTCTATAAATCCTTCCTGATCACCATTCTTGCTTTCTACTTAGATTCTGTACATCTGTCTATCTATCTAATTGAATATACATTAATTAACCAAGAAAGTTAAACATAAATTTACCATATGAACCAGCAATTCCACCCATAGGGATTTACTCAAGAGAAATGAAAACATATATCCATACAAAGAGTTGGCACATGAATGTTTTTCAACAGCGTTATTTATAATAGCCTAAAGGTGGAAACAACCCAAATGTCTACCAGCTAATAAATGGATTAAAAAATATGACATAGCCATGTAATGGTATATTATTCAGTAATACACAGGTACAAGCTACTGATACATGCTATGATTTGGATATATTATGCTAAGTGAATGAAACCAGGTATGAGAGCACATACTGTATGATTTCATTTATTTGAAATGTCCAGAAAAGGCAAATCTATGAAGACATAAAATAGATTAGTGATTGACTAAGGTGGAGTGAGGGGTGGGGATTAATAGTAAATGAATATGAGGACTCTTTTGGGATAATGAAAATGATCTAAAATGGATTTATGGTGGTGGTTGTAGAACTTGGTAAATTTGCTAAAAAGTCATTGAAAATTGTACAAATATTAAAGTATGTCTCAATAAAGTCATTAAAAAAGAAAAAAAACCCCAAGAGTATGAGATCGTATTTGTTATCTCACCATTGGCATTGTAGCCATGTCAAGACTTAGCTTAATGCTTGGCATTTTGATATTGCTTAATGAAGGGTTGATTTAAATTTTAATTAGTTGTGCTTTCAAAATTAAACTGAGCCTGGTACCTAGGAAATTATTTCAGAAAGATGAGTCTCAAATCAATAAGTAAGATAGATGAACTTTATTTAGTTAAAGCTTTTTATTAATATCACATAATGGATTTTTTTTTGTAAAGATTTTATTTATTTGAGAGAGAGAGCACAAGCAGGGGGAGTGGCAGAGCAAGAGAGAGAAGCAGACTCCCCACTGAGCAGGGAGCCTGATGTGGGGCTCCATCCTAGGACCCTGGGATCATGACCTGAGCCACCCAGGTGCCCCATATAATGGATTAAATGCAGAAGTCATAAGTGTGGAGCTCAAGAATTATCAAATAATGAACATACCCCTTTAAACACTACTGAGGTCTAGAAATAGAATATTAAGAATACCCTTGAATCCCTGCTCATACGCCTTACAATCATTTCCTTTTTTCAATTCTTCACATATGCAATAGATGGCCATGGGTAGTCACTCTACTGACTTCTTTTTTTTTTTTTTTTAAAGATTTTATTTATTTATTTGACAGAGACAGAGACAGCGAGAGCAGGAACACAAGCAGGGGGAGTGGGAGAGGGAGAAGCAGGCTTCCTGCTGAGCCGGGAGCCCGATGTGGGACTCGATCCCAGGACCCTGGGATCATGACCTGAGCCGAAGGCAGTCGCTTAACCAACTGAGCCACCCAGGTGCCCACTCTACTGACTTCTAAATACATAGATTAGTTTTGCCTTTTTTGAACTTTGTATAAATGGATTCATTAGATGTAATCTTCTTTACATGGCTTCTTCTGCATAACATTGTTTATGAGATTCATTTATGTTTTTTCATGTCATTGTAGTTTGTTACTGAATATTATTCTATAATATAAATATCCCACAATTTATTATCTACGTTATTTATTTATTTTACCAATGTTATTGATGGACAGCTGGGTTGTTTGCATTTTTGGCGTTACAAAGAATGGTACTAAACACTTTCCTTCATGTCTGGTTTGGCTATGTGTATCCCTTTCTTTTGTGTATATACTTAGGAGTGAAATTGCTGTGTATAGAATATGTATATGTTTAAATTAATGCCATACTATTTTCCAAAATGTTTTATACTCATTTAAATTCCCACTAGAGGTGTATGAGAGTTTTCTTCACTCCACATCCATACCAACATTTGATATCGGTATTTTAACTTAACCATTTAGATGGATATCTATTTGGGTTTTTATTTTATTCCCCTGTTGGCTTGAGCACATTTTCATGCCTTTATTGGCCATTTGGATATTCTCTTTTTATGAAGTGTCTGTTTAAATCTCTTGTCTATTTTTTATATTAGGAAGTCTGTTTCTTAATGATTTGTAGAAGTTTTTAAGGTTTTGGTATTTTTTAAAAAAATATATTCTGGTTATAAGGCCCTTTGTCTGTTAATTTGTATGTTAAGTATCTTCTTCCACTCTCTGGCTTGTCATTTTGCTTTTATAAGGGTGTCTTTTGAAATTCAGGACTTCCTAATTTTAATGTAGGCTTTCTTTTGTGGTTAGTGCTTTTTGTGTCTCTGTAAAGAAATTGTTGCTTATCCCAACATCATGAACAAACCTCTTAGAAACTCTATTTAGTTTTACATTTAACCCTTAAATCTGGAATTTATTTTTATGTGTATGTACAGTGTGAAGTTTTTTGTTTTTGTTCTTGTTTTTAATGGTCATTCAGTTGACCAAATACTACTTATTGAAAAGACTTTAACTTCTTGCAGTTATAAAATAAATAAAACATGGGAATGTGATGTACAGCATGGGGAATATAGTCAGTATATTATGAAAACTTTGTATGGTGACAGATGGTAACTAGACTTATTGTGGTGACCATTTCATAATTTATATAAATATCAAGTCATTGTGTTGTGCACCTGAAACTAATACAATGTGGTTTGGCAATTATTCTTCAATAAAAGAAAGAAAAGACTTTCCTTTTTTCGCTGCTTTTTAGGGGATTGTCCTAATCACGTGCCCATATGTTCATGGATCTTTTGAATTCTCAATTCCATTCCATTGATTTGTTTATCCTTACTATACCATCTTAATTGATTACTGGTGCTTAAATTAAGTCTTGATATCAGATTAATTTTTCAATCTAGTTCTTTTTCCATAAGAGTATGTTGGCTAATTTTGACCATGTGTATATCCATGAATTTTTTTTTTCTTTTTTAAAAGATTTTATTTATTTGACAGAGATAGCGAGAGCAGGAACACAAGCAGGGGGAGTGGGAGAGGGAGAAGCAGGCCTCCCGTCGAGCAGGGAGCCCGATGTGGGACTCAATCCCGGGACCCTGGGATCATGACCCGAGCCGAAGGCAGACGCTCAACGACTGAGCCACCCAGGCGCCCTATATCCATGAATTTTTTGAATCATCTTGCCTATTTCTTTTTTTTTTTTTTAAGATTTTATTTATTTGAGAGAGAGAGAGAGCGATTGTGAGAATGAGTAGGGGGAGGGGCAGAGGGAGAAGCAGACTCCCTGTGGAAACAGGGAGCCAGATGTGGGACTCAATCCCAGGATTCTGGAATCATAACCTGAGCCGAACAAAGGTAGACGCTTAACTGAGTGTGCCACCCTGGCGCCCCACATCTTCCCTATTTCTAGAAAAAAAGAAAATACTGGGATTTTGATTGGATTTTATTGGCTTTATAAATCAATATGGAGAGACTTGACATCAGATTTTCTAATTTTGTATGTGTCAGGTGTTTATTCATTGAATTTAATTTTTTAAATTTATTCACAGGAAATTATTTCTAACACTTTTTTTTTTTATATCATAGACTCTGTTGTGATGATGATCCCTTTTTCATTCTTGGTAATAGTTATTTGAAGTTCCTCCATTTTTCTTAATTTTTCTTGATCTCACCAAGGATTCATCAGTTTTTTTTTTGAAGTGTAATTAACATGCAGCATTATATTAGTTTCAGATGTACAATATAATGATTCAACATTTCTATATATTTCTCAGTGCTTATCATGATAAGTGTATTCTTAATCCCCTTTATCTATTTCACCCATCTCCCCCCACCTCAGCCCCTATAATCATGGTGTGTTTTCTGTATTTGAGTCTGTTTTTTGGTTTGTCTCTTGTTTTCTTGTTTTGTTTCTTATATTCCACATGAGTGAAATCACATGTTATTTGTCTTTCTCTGACTGACATATTTCACTTAGCATTATACCTTCTTGGCCCATCCATGTTGTTGCAAATGGCAAGATCTCATTCTTTTTTATGACTAATATTCCATTATACACACACACACACACACACACGCACATACACACACAGACCACAAATTCTTTATCCATTCATCTGTGGATAGACACTGGGTTATTTCCATATCTTGGCCATTGTAAATAGTGCCACAGTAAACATAGGGATGCATACATTTTTTCAAATTAATGTTTTTTTGTTTTCTTTGGTTAAGTACTGGAATTATTGGATCATATGGTAATTCTATTTTTAATTTTTTGAGGAACTTCTGTACTGTTTTCCATAGTTGCTGTACCAACTTACATTCTTAACCAACAGTGCATGAGTGTTCATTTTCTCCACATCCTCGTCAACACTGGTTATTTGTTTTGTTTTTGAATTTAGCCATTCTGACAGGTATGAGGTGGTATCTCAGTGTGGTTTTGATTTGCATTTCCCTGATGATGAGCATTTGTTGGCCATCTGTTGTCTTTGGAAAATGGCTGTTCAGGTGCTGTGCCCATTTTTAAATTGGATTATTTGTGTTTTTTTGTGTTGTATAAGTTATTTATATATTTTGTATATTAACTCCTTATTGAATATATCATTTGCAAATACCTTCTCCCATTCAGTAGGTTGCTGGTTTTGTTGATAGTTTCCTTCTCTGTGTAAAAGCTTTTATTTTGGTGTAGTCCCAGTAGTTTATTTTTGCTTTTGTTTCCCTTTTGTAAGAAGACCTATTTAGAAAAATGTTTCTACATATAGCTGATGTCAAAGAAATCACTGCTTATGTTTTCTTTTAGGAGTTTTATGGTTTCCAGTGTCACATTTAGGTGTTTATTCCATTTTGAATTTATTTTTGTGTATGATGTAAGAAAGTGATCCAGTTCCATTCTTTTGCATGTAGATGTCCAGTTTTCCCAACACCATTTGTTGAAGAGACTATCTTTTCCTCATTGTATATTCTTGCCTTCTTTGTCATAGATTAATTGACCATATAAATGTGGGTTTATTTCTGGGTTCTCCCATTCTAGGATTCATCAATTTTTAAAGTTTTTTCAAAGTATTAACTTTGTTTTACTGCCCTTTCTCATTTATTTTCTTGATGTATTTTTGCTTGATGTATTTTCTTCCTCTCTTTGGATTTGATTTGCTGGTCATTTTTAATGAATTCTTGAGGTGGATGCTTACATCATTAGTTTTTTTAGTCTTTTTTTCACTTAATATGTCCATATATGGTTATACATTTTTCTCTAAGCACTTTAACTGTATCTCGTAAGTTGCAAGGATTATTATTACTATTGTTCAATAAAGGATATTTTCTGATCTACATCCTAGTATCTTCTGTGACCCATGGGTTATTTAGAAGTTCATCTTGAAATTTCCAAGCAAAAGTATTCTTTGTGGGTTTTTTTGTTTCTGTTTTTAGTTTGTTTATTTTAGTTTTATCTTTCTGTTACTGTATTCTAGTGTAATTTTATTATGGTTCTTTGCTGAGTGAACATATTTTGAACACTTCCAGTCCTTTAACATTTGTTGGGACTGCTCCATGGTCCAGCGTATAGAAAGCCAAGCTCTGTAAATGTGGTATAGATATATCTTAAAAAAAAAAAAATTGTATATTTTTTTATTAGTAGAATTGTCTATTTACTGATTAGGTCGTATTTTTAAATCTTCTTCAGATATCCTGTTGCTGTCCTGATCTTTTTGTATGTTAGTTCTCAATTACTGAGAATTATCTGTTAAAATTTCTCCTCTCTTTATATTAATGAATTCTTAGGCTGTATTATTATGCAGGCCTACAAATATGAGTTACAATTCTCTCAAGCTTTTCATAATTATAAAATGTTTGTCCTTTGCTGTAGTAAATTTGTTTGGTCTTAAAATCTAGTTTGTCCATTGTGACTATTTTGGTTAATGTTTGCCTGGTACATCTTTTCCCCATCTTTATACTATCAAACTTTCTATGTCCTCATGTTTTATATATGTTTCTTGAAAGCAACAATTAATATTGTTCTGTTCTTCTAGGACTTTTTAATTATAGTATTAGCCCTTTATCTGTGATAGATTTGCAAATATTTCCTCCTATTTTGCGTCAGATTTAGCAGTCTTATACCTGGAATTTTGGACATAGTCAGAGAACCTCTAGCTACATCCAGGTTATAGGTGAATTCACATTTTAGAATTTTATATTTACATTTCCATCTCTAATCCATTTGAGATTTATTCTTGTATATGATGTGGTGGACCTGATTTTATTTTCTTCCAAATAATTATCATCAACCTTAAACCAGTTTTTTAAAAGATTGTGTTTACCCCACTGATACCACCTTTATTATATACTAGTCATTTACATGCAGTCAGATATATTTCTGGACTTTCTGTTCTGTTCCTGTACATTATGTGCCAGGACAAATCCATTCTAATTATAAAGGCTTTGTAGCATGTTTTAATACCTGGTTGAGCTATTCTCTTTTGAGAGTTGTTTACATTTTAGTGGTTTCCTAGCTATTCTTAGATATTTATTTTTCCATATGAAATTTAGCTTCAATTTATTTTAGCTTCATAGAAGTACTTATTGCAGTTTTTATTGGGATTGCCTTAAATTTGAAATTGATTTAAGAACTGCCACCATGATGAAATTGAGACAGCATAACCAATGACAGGGATGTCTTTCCACTTTTTCAGTTTATTTTTGGTGTTTCAGGATTGCTTTACAGTTTTGTTGTTTTTTTAAAAAATTAGGTTTTGAACATTTTTGTTACATTTATTCCTAAATATTTATTTTAAAAGTTACTAAATGAAATCTTGCCATTTGCAATGACTTGGATGGAACTAGAGTGTATTATGCTAAACGAAGTAAGTCAATCAGAGAAAGATAAGTATCATAGGATCTCACTGATATGAGGAATTTGAGAAACAAGACAGAGGATCATAGGGGAAGGGAGGGAAAAATGAAACAAGATGAAACCGGAGGGGTAGATAAACCATAAGACTCAATCTCAGGAAACAAACTGAGGGTTGCTGGAGGGGAGGGTGGTGGGAGGGATGGGGTAGCTGGGTGATGGACGCTGGGGAGGGTATGTACTATGGTGAGCATTGTGAATTGTATAAGACTGATGAATCACAGACTTGTACCCTGAAACAAATAATATAGTATGTTAATAAAAAAGTCAGTAGCATTCATCTGCACAAAGAAGTTAGGTTGCTTCCATATCTTGGCTGTTGTAAATACTGCTGCTATAAACATAGGGGCTTACTAGTGTTTTGTTGAGGAATTTTGTATCTATGTTCCTCAGGGATTTTGGCCCATTAATTCTCTTTTTTAGTGGTATCATTTATTTATTTGTTTGTTTGTTTAAGTAGGCTCCATGCATGGAGCCTAACACAGGGCTTAAACTCAGGACCCTGAGATTAAGACTTGAGCTGAGATTGAGAGTTGGATGCTCAACTGACTGGGCCACCCAGGTGCCCCTTTTAGTGATATCTTTATTTGGGTTTAGTATCACAATAATGCTGACCTCAAGAATGAACTTAGAATTCTGTTTTTCTTCCTTTTCTATTTTTTTGGAATAGTTTGAGAAGAATAGGTATTAACTCTTTAAATGTTTAGTGGAATTTGCCTATGAAGCCATCTGGTCTGTTCCTGTACATTATGTGCCAGTACAAAAAACTTTCATTTTGGGGGAGTTTTTTGATTATGGATTTACCTTCTTTGCTGGTAATTGGTCTGTTCAACTTTTCTATTTCTTCCTGTTTCTGTTTTGGTAGTTTATGTTTCTAGGAATTTACCCATTTCTTGTAGGTCGTCCAATTTATTGGCATATAGTTTTTCATAATACTCTCATATTTTGTATTTCTGTGGTGTTGGTTATTTCTTCTTTCTCATTTGTGATTTTGAGTCTTATCTCTTTTTTTCATTAGTAAGCCTGGCTAGAGGTTTATCAATTTTACTTATTTATTTATTTTTTTTCGGAGAACCAGCTACTGGTTTCATGGATCTGTTTTATTGTGGGTTTTTGTTTGTTTGTTTGTTTGTTTAGTTTCTGTATAATTTATTTCTGCTCTAATCTTCACTCTTTCCTTCCTTTTGCTGGTTTTAAGTCTTGTTTGTTGTTCTTGTTCCTGCTTCTTTAGGTGTGATGTTAGGTTGTTTATTTTACATTTTTTTTATTGCTTCTTGAGGCCGGTCTGTATTCCTATAAACTTCTCTCTTAGAATCACTTTTGCTGCATTCCAAAGGTTTTGGACCATTATGTTTTCATTTTCATCTGTTTCCATGTACTTTTTAATTAATTAATTAATTAATTAATTTTTCCTGGTTGACAAATTCATTGTTTAGTAGCATGTTATTTAACCTCCATGTATTTGTGGTCTTTCCAGATTTTTTCTTGTCTTTGACTTCTATTGCTTTGTGGTCAGGAAAGATGCATGGTATGACTTCGATCTTTTTGAATTTGTTGAGGCTGGTTTTGTGAGCTAATATGTGATTTATTCTGGAGATTGTTCCATGTACACTTGAAAAGAATGTCTGTTTTGTTGTTTTAGGATGGAATGTTCTGAATATATCTGTTAAATTCATCTGTTCCAGTGTGTCATTCAAAGACATTGTTTCCTTGTTGATTTTCTCTTTAGATTGATCTGTCCATTGATATAAGTGGGGTGTTAAAGTCCCCTACTATTATTGTATTGTTATTGATTAGTTCCTTTATGTTTGTTTTTAACTGTTTTATATATTTGGGTGCTCCTATGTTGGGTGCATAAATATTTACAATTGTTATATCTTCTTATTGGTTTGTTCCCTTTATGATTATATAATGTCTTTGTCTCTTGTTTCAGTCTTTATTTTTAAAATTTATTTTGTCCTATTATAAGTATTGCTACTCTGGCTTTCTTTTGACATCCATTTGCATGATAGATGTTTCTCCATCCCTTCACTTTCAATCTGCTGGTGTCTTTATGTCTTAAATGAGTTCTTATAGGCATCACATAGATGGGTCTTGTTTTTTTCTTTTTATCCATTCTGTCACCCAGTGTCTTGGAGTGTTTAGTCCATTTGCATTCAAAGTAATTACTGAAAGATATTTATTTATTGTCATTTTATTATGTATTTTGTGGCTGTTTCTGAAGATTTTCTCTGTTCCTTTTTCTCTTCTTGCTCTTTTTCAGTTTTCTGATTTTCTTTAGTGATGTATTGGAATGTCTTTCTCTTTATTCTTTGCATGTTTATTAGTGGTTTTTGATATTTGGTAACAATTAGGTTTGTGTATAACCTTTTCTGCATGTAGCAGTCTATGTTAAGTTGATGGTCCTTTAGGTTTGATCCCATTCTTTATTCCTCTCCTCCTCAGATTTTAGGTATATGTTGTTATATTTTATACCCCTTTATTTTGTGAATTCCTTAACTGATTTTTTACAGACATATTCATTTTTACACTTTTGTGTCTCCTTCCTTTATACTGTCACTTTTGGTCTCTCCTATCCACTCAAAGGGTCCCCTTTAATATTTCTTCTAGGGCTGGTTTAGTGGTCATGAACTCTTTTAGTGTTTGTTTGTCTGGGAAACTTTTAATCTCTCCTTCTATTATGAATGATAGCCTTGCTGGATAGAGTATTCTTGGCTACAGGTTTTTCTCATTCAGCACTTTGAATATATCATGCCCCACTCCCTTCCAGCTTGCAAAGTTTCTATTGAAAAATCTTCTGCTAGCCTTATGGGTTTTCCCTTTTAAGTTACCGTCTTCTTTTGTCTTGCTGCTTTTAAAATTTTTTCTTTATCACTATATGTTGTCTTCTTATATTTAGTTGTGGAGTTTGTTCTGCCAGTCTTCGGATTGCTCTCCAGTTTATTTATCTGGATAAGGATGATATCTAGTTGTAAATGTGGGATGGGGTGACCTCAGTGTGCTCTTATTTTCCATTTTACCCCCCAAATCCATATGATTCTAATTTTTGTCTTTTCATCTGATTATTTGTTATCTGTATATACACTTTGGTGAAATTTCTGTTAATGTGTTTTCATTTTCCCAGGGAATTGTCCTTTTTTTTCTTTTTAACTGATGAGTTTTGAAGGTTTTGTTTTGTTTTTTGCTTTTGTGTTCTAAGAGTTCATGATATTTTTGTCATATATGTGGTGCAAATATTTTCTCCTAATCTATTAGCTCTCTCCTAATCTTCATTCTCTTGATGGGGTCTTTTACAGAGCAGAGCAAAAGTTTAAATTTTTATGAAGTCTAATTTTTCAGTTTTTCCCTTAATGGATTGTGTTTTTGTTATCAAATCTGATAACTCTTTGCTAAGTACTAGATTCCCAGCTTTTTTTCCAATTTTTCTTCTAAAAGTTTTATAATTTCATGTTTTACTTTTAAGTCTGTGATCTACTTTGAGTTAATTTTTGTATAAGATATGAGGTGTAGGTCAAGGTTTATTTATTTATTTTTATTTTTGGCCATAATTATATTTTTAAAAGTCAAGGTGACTGAGGATGGGCCAAGGTTGACAATCCTTGAACTAGATGATCAGTAAACTCATTTGAGTCCTGAAAGTTTATGAAATGCTTTTCATAAACTGTATTGAGGAGCAGTTAGGATAAGGGAGCAAAATGAATTGGATAAATGTGGCATAGTAAGGATCCTTCTTGGAACTTCATAACATAGACTGGCTTAGAGTAATCACTTCATTGCAGTTTTCTTAATTGTTATTGGTATAGTGTGAAAGACACAAAGCAATGAAAATTTGAACCAGAATAGTTCATAGTGTTATTATAATTTATCTTGTGGTTGTACATATGCCATTTTATTAGGAAGAAGAGATGTCATTACTTTCTAATAGTAAGATAATTTAGATACATGGAAATGACAAATTAGATAACAAATATTTAAATGAATTTATTAAGGAAAAATATTAAATAATCATGCAAGATTAAAAGAAAATGGGAAAAATCAGGAAAGTTGTATGTGAATTTATTTTTAACAAATATTTTAGTCTCTTCTTTGTGGCTAGGCACTTGGGATATGTCAGTTAATAAAAGAGATTGTCCTTTTAGAGTTTACATTCTAGCAAGGAGGTTAGTTAATAGACAATAAATATAAGTAAACAATGTAAATGTTAAGTTTAACATAATGAAAAAAGAAAAATAGGACAAGGTGTGGGGAATTGAGTGCTGTGGATGTCAGGGGAGAGGTCAGGTTTCAGTATTTAGCGGAGTGGCCATTATAGAAGTTAAAGATGACATTTGGATAGAGATTTGAGAAGTAAAGGAGTCTGATATGCTTGGGAAACAGTGTTGAGACAGTGGGAAGAGCCAATGCAAATGACATAAGGCAGGAAGGTGTTTATGTGTTTTTGTCTTCTCAGTTTACTTTTTAATTTTTTTTTGTCTTTTCAGTTTTATACATTAATCACAAATCATTTATAAAGTTTGTAATGTCAAATATATAACTGACATGTATAAATTCTTTTATTAGGGTGTTAGGGAAACCCCAACTGGGATTCATATTGGCTTGTCAGTATGCCTGAGATTATAAACTTTGTTTTAAATCCCTTCATAAGATATTTTTCTTAGTATTCTGGAGTCTGGCTTACTCAGGTCCAAATATGAGTATGTAAGGCAGTCTTAGGTTTCTTCAGACTCTAAGAGTTAATACTGTAGGCTAAGTGTTAATGGAAAATACTTTGAGAGTTTGTGTGGAAACCTTTTTTCATTTTAAGCTTTTTTTTTTTTTTTGCACAGGTTCAGTACTTTGCTTTCAAAGGACAGAATGGTTCAAATAATAATTAGAATTCTTTTTTTTTTATGATTTAAGATGGTTTGGATAATATTCCTCCCTAAGGATAGGTATTTCGGGTTTTAGTTTTCATGAGTAACAGTTTTGTTTTTGTTTTTTGAAAAGGAAGTTCAAGTGCAGTTGTATTCTGTTTTTGCTAATGACTTGGGACCTTTATGAATATCAATTATGACATGGTATATTGAGCTGTATGGTAATGCTATAAAGTGCATTTTTGACTAGTAGGCTAGATAGTCCCACAGTATTCTGATTTGATAGTTCCAGTGTCTAATTTTTAAGTATATTCTGCTTATCTCTTTTTTTATTATTTTTTATTTTATTTTAATTCCAATATAGTTAACATACAGAGTTGTATTAGTTTCAGGTGTACAATATGGTGATTCCACACTCCCATACAACACCTGGTACTCATCACGACAAGTGCACTTTCTTAATCCCCATCACCCATTTCATCCATTTCCCCACTCCCCTCCTTCAAGTAACCAACAGTTTGTTCTCATTAGTTAAGAGAGTCTGTTTCTTGGCCCCTCTCTCTCTCTCCTTTTTTTTTTTTTTTTTCCTTTGCTTGTTTGTTTTGTTTCTTAAATTGCACATATGAGTGAAATCGTATGGTATTTATCTTCCTTTGACTGACTTATTTCACTTAGTATTATTCCTCTAGCTCCATCCGTGTTGCACATGGCAAGATTTCATTCCTTTTTTATGGCTGAATAATATTCCATTGTACACCCCCCCTACCCCCCCCTACACACACCATCTTCTTTATCCATTTATTTATTGATGTACACTTGGGCTGTGTCCCTAATGTGGCTATTTTGAAAAATCAGGTATAAACATAGGGGTGCATCTATTTCTTTGAATTAGTTTTTGTGGGTTTTGGGGGGGCTAAATACCCAGTAGTGCAATTACTAGATTGTAAGGTAGTTCTTTATCTATTCTCCTTTTATAATTAGGTTGTCAGTTGTCACTGCTTCCAGTTCTCACACTTCCTCCACATTAATCTCTATTAATGCAAATAAATGTAAGTAATTTAATGGGAAAGTAGCTTACTTTCTGTTTATAAAGAAAACTCTGGGTGATAATTTGAGAATTTACAAAATAATTTTTAAGAGAGTACACTGGTTTTATTAATCTTATTTTCAAGAGAATAAAGTGGGTTTTAATATTCTTTTTCCTGTGCCAAGTCAAAGGATACTTACAAAATTACCCTATTTTTTTTTACAAAGTTACTTTTTAAAATATGTAGCCTCCTCTTCCCTTAATCAGTAGTGAAAGGGAAATGAATGATTTAAAAAAGGAAGTACTTTTGTATTATCTGAGTAATTTGTTCTTCTAGTGAACTTATGGGCTATTCATTTTAATATTGATTTAGTTTGAAAGTTGTTTTTGCTTGTCTTGTTTAAAAAGGAAAATGTCAGCTTAAAATAGACATAATTATGTATTGAAACCATTTCTTTTTATCAAGGACCTTTGAAGAGAAAAGAAATTATGTAATAGTAAAGAGTAAAATGATAATTTTAAGTGTAAATATGAGCCTGAAGATTTTGTTTTTGGTTTTATTGTTGATAAAATTCCACACTTGCTATGTGCTTTTGAGGTGAGCTCCCACTTTTAGGTTTAGGTTTAGGTCTTTACTTGTTGATGCTATTTCCAATAGTATATAATCAATTATTTGTACTGCATTTTGAATTTGAATTTGTGAATACCTTTATCAAATCACTTTGGAAACATGCAGGGTAAAGATCCAGGGGGGAACCAGGAAAAAGTATGACTTTTGAATTTTGATTTAACTATTTAAAACATTCTTACACATTTCTATTTTGCCTTTGTTTCTTGTACTTTGGAATAAGACCTTAAATATATAGATGGTTTCTTCAAAAAAATCTCCCCTGCTTCCTATTGTATAGCTTATAAGGGGAGAAACCACACTAGGATTATTTTTAGAGTACTCACTTGCAATCAGGAATAAACTAATACATACATACCTCAATTTCAAGAATTCATCTTGTACCTGAGCATACAATTCAGTACAGTACAGTACACAATAATGCTGGGTGTAGCCATCCTGGCTTTCACTTATGTGTTGAGTATTGAGGAAAGTTCCATGCCGTAGGTATCTTGTTTTCTCTGATTGTTTTATTACCATTAATTGCCTTTGTTGCACAATTTGTTCACAGTTTGGAAGAGCAGCAAAAAACAAAGAATTGGAACTCCTACTTAAAGGCAGCAGAATGTGGTCTGATTTATAAACTCATCAGTCTGTCCATTTAAGTTTTATGTTTTATGTATTTGCATTGTATGAAGTCTTGCAGCAAGTCACTTGAGGCTTTTTAAAAATAATTTAAAAAATGTTTTTAGTAAATAACTTAAAACTAAACTGTTCAGTGTCTTAAGATTTCCCTCCAGCTTTAAAACCATAGAATTTGCTATATAATTGAAATATGTTAAGATTTTTGTTCTTTTTAGTTTTTATCTATTATGAATAAGGAAGTAATCCTTTAATGAAAAATTTTAGTTAAAAAAACTTAATTATTTCGGGGCAGAGGAATCTGTATTTTTCTGTTTTATTTTTGAATATGAAGTAATTATTAATGTTAATTATAAAACACATGAAGTTATTAGAGTTTGATTTTATAATCAAATTTGTTTAAAAACATTGTTTTTGATGTAAGGATTCCATGACACTTAAAATTTTTCATGTAGAGATTTAAGTATTTCAAATTAGAAAGTGTGTTAAGTTCATATTTGATTTCCAAAAATAGGATGCCAAAATAAAAATTTATGTTTAATAATTTAAATTTTTTCATTTTTCTTTTTAAAGAAAAAATTTGAAGTTTAGTATCTTTGATACCTAAGTGCGATGGTACATTATTTATCTAGGTGAAGAAACATTAAGATTTTTACATTCACTTAGTTGATAAGCAAGCACTCTCCTCCTCTCTAATTCTTTCCCACACATACAGACAGTGCCGGAATTTGCTTCAATTTTCTGTTTTATTTTGGAAAATTATCATTTTCTTTTTCAAATATTACTCAATTAAGGACTTCTTAAAACATTTGCCTTTGAAAAAATAACATTTTTATAATATTTAAATATGATGGATATAGCCCACTAATGAAATTATTGGCTGGGTAAACATTTTAATTTTTAAAATCATGTATTCTACTTACATATTTAAAGTGGTGATTTTTGTGCTAATAAGAACTAACAAGTGTAATCTCTTACTTATTATGGGCATCCATGAAAAACTTTATGCAAAAGTCATACAGTTTAAAATGTAATGCTGGTAGCTACCAGCTGCTAAAGAATTTCATTTACAGATTTTATTCTTTTACTCCTTTGTAATTTAAATGCCTTTATTTAAAAAGTTTAACTTAAGGATATTGTAAAATATATAGTATTTTAAGATTAGATGGTATCCAGAACATACAGTCCAATGAGTTAGTCCAATGTAATTGGAGGAATTATTAAATGACACTGACCTCATTTCCTTTAGAACAATGAAAATTAATAGTTTCACGTTTTATTAGGCTGATATTCCAGATGTAGTGTACATTTAATTAAGTGTAGTTTCCTTTTAGTTATGGTATGTGTATCTGTTTTTTGTCGCAAATTCTTTCTAGTTTTACAGTTTTCCACATGTTTTCTTTCACCATTTATGATTTTTTTCAAAGCAGAGCTATAAGGACTTAAATCACTTTAGCATGCAGCAAAACAGTTCCCATTCAAACAATAAACGCCATTTTAAAAAGCCTTTAGATCTTCTGTCACTTCATAAATATAAATGTATAAAAACGTTATGCAGTTGTAGTGCCCACCTGCTAATTAAATGCAGATTTTCTTCAACTTGCTTAAAATCTGTCTGTTTGTTTCAACTCTGTCTCTGTTCAGAATACATATGGCCCTTGTGAAACTAATTATGCTTATGGAACAGCTGTTAAATTTAGTGCAACTAATTTTATCTAATATTTTACATTTTAATTGATTACCTGTGAAGAAATTAGCAAATTAACACTTATTGTACAGTAACTGAATGGTCTTTTATGGTTACTTTCAGATTTAACAAGTGAACCAGGCAGTGATGGAATAAAGACATTTCTGAGATTTTTAGATAGGAAAGTTATTGGTGGACCTTGATTATCTGGTGTGAAAATTTAGGAAGACTGATGAGTGATGCCAAGCATCTGTGTGTTCTGTATCTTAAACATGAGAAGCAGATTGGAAAGTAATAGCTTTTCCTTAGAATTTTGGTAACATATGGGCTTATCTGGATCTAAGAAGTCTTTGAAGATCTTTGAACTTGACTAAATGACTTAACCTTTGGCATAGTGGGTGGGTTATATGCTTTTTTAGGGGGGAGGCACTGGCATTCCGCATTTCTCTTTTGCTTTTTTTTTTCTCTTCCCCATTGTATCTTTTAATATCTTCTCTTAAAAATTGGGGGACTAGAGATGATGATTGGGAATTTTTGAAGATTGACATGATGAGAATTCCAAGACACTTAGTTGAATGGATCTACCTGTGTGTAATAAGGTGGACTTAAGTCTTTTGGTGATATTTTGGAAATGAGTTTGTATAGATATTTATTTTCTTATGGAGTTTATTTGAAAATGATACTGCAATCAGATCTTACTGGCAGTGTGTTGTAGTTGAAAGGATGTGGAGAAACCTGGGTTCAAATTTCAGCTCCATCACACATTGGCCCTGTGAACTCTGAAAACTTGAGAGTTCAGTTTTCTCAGAGCAAAAACCAAACCAAACCAACCAACCAAAAAATAAATAAATAAATAAATAAATAAATAAACCCACAAAAAAAACCAAAAACCCACCCGCCTCTACCCAAAGCAAGAAAAAAACCCCCCAAACACCAAAAGAAGAGGACAATAACAACTATATGTTTAAATACTGTGGAGAATTAAAAGATAAAATAGATGAATACAGCTAGCATGCTTCTTAGCATGTAGAAGATACTTAGTAATAACAGGGAAAAATGTTATGCCCTATAACATTGCTAAATAAGAGATATAATAAGCAAGCATATTATTATGCACATTTTAGAGCATAAACTATCATGGTAAATGAGAGATTGGTTTTGATTTTTATTTATCAGCTTTGAATTCTGTTAAGTCTGTTTTAAAACTTGATGTCAGTTATAGGTCCAGATAAATGTATCTGAAATTTTGATAAGAAACATTTCAGTTAGGGCACTGTAGATAGGGAATTACTGTGTCAGGAATATACAAGCAACCCCTGTTCACAATCACTTGATCTACCACAGCTAGAAGCTTGATCCTCTGCCCCTGGTGAGGACAGTTGATCTTGGTTCTCCAGTTTAGAATAGTTGGCAACTTGACTGATCTAGATAGATTTCTCTGAGGCAAATGTAGGGTCCATTACTGACCAAAGCTGAAGAATATTAACCCACTGAATTCATCTTAAAATTCTGAATGTGTATGTTTTCTCCAAAGAAGTAGCATTATTGGTGGTGGTTGTATTTGAAATAGTCTTTTGGCATAAGGTTTCAGGTACTTTCTGTCAGTAGGCTTATGTGAATTGAATTAAAAAACCATTGTGATTGGTATGGTGAGTTTTAAATAACTTATAAATGAAGTTTCAAATAATTTTTTTAGCCTTTGATTGAAAATTATAAGCATCCACTAAAGCAGAGAAGACTATAATACACCCTCATGTACCCGTGGTCTAACTTCTTCAGATGGTATTTTGTCAATATCAAGGCTTGCTTTTAAGCTTCATTAGCATGGGTCCAGAATACCTCTTTACTGTATGGCTTATTTAGCTCTAGTATCAATACTTTGTACAGTGCCCCATGTACAAAGTGTCTCCACTCTGGCTGGTGGAATACTGTTTCTCCCCCCCGTAGGCTATTCGGGATTTCTGTTGCTTTCCAGTGTATTTTTCCCATGTAGCATGGAATTTCACCTCATGTATCTATAGAGTAGAACTTGTCAGAAGATCTAGGGGAGCCCACTGCAGATATCTGGATCCCTCTCTGTCCAACTTCCTAAGGCCTTACAGATTCTAGCCACCTTGACCTCCTTGAAGGCCTGTCTATCTCCTTAAGTCAGGAAGTCTTCAAAGTTCTGTTTGGGTTCCCTCTCCTTGCTTTGTGGCTTGGAAACTTACTCAAGGCAGTAAGCTGGGGCAATCCTAGGGTTCCCTTATTTGTTTCCTTTTTCTTGGGGAATCACAGTTTTGTGCTACCTTATTATTCAGTATCTGAAATAATTGTTTCATACATTTTGCCTGCTTTTCTAATCGTTTGTGGTGAGACAGCTATTCCCAGAGCTTTTAACATCCCTGTGGGTGAAAGGTCACTTAACTATAATATTATTTGTGATTTCTCTATTTTTTTTGTCATTTCCACTGAGAATTTATCAACTTTATGAGTCTTTTTAAAAAAATTAACTATCTTTCTGGTTCATTATTTTTTGCCTTTATTTCTATTTGTCTTGAGTATAATTTTCTGTTTTTTTCCCCTCTTTGAAATGGCTGCTTAGATAATTTATTTTAGCTTTTATTATTTTCTGGTGTGTGTTTTTAATGCTATAAATTTTCATCTTTACTGTGCTTTAGCTAGCCTACATACTTTTGATATGCCATATTTTAGTTTTTATTCAGTTCAAATATTTAAAAAATATCTATTGTAATTTCCTCTTTCCCATGGGTTATATTGAAAAATTATTTCCAAACATTTAGAGGCTTTTCTAGTTGTCTTGTTTTTTTCTTGCTTAATTTCACTGTAGTCACAGAACATAATCTGAACTCTTTTCATTTTTTTTTTTAAAGATTTTATTTTTAAGTAATGTCTACACCCAATGTGGGGCTCGAACTCACAACCCTGAGATCAAGAGTCACATGCTCTACCTAGTGAGCCAGCCAGGCGCCCCTGAACACCTTTCATTTTTGAAATGTATTGAGATTAGCTTTATGGCACATCATAGGTTTATTTTAAGAAGTGTAACAGACACACATGTTTAGAATGAATATTACACAGTTTTGGGATGTAGTTAAATAAGTGAATTTAACTACCATTTGTTCAAATCTTATATCTTACCTTCTCCCCACCCCCCAACACCTTCTTATTTTATTAGTTACTGAAAGAACTCACAGACAAATCCTGATTGTAGACTTGCAAGTTCAAAATTGTTTTGTATTCTTTTTGGAGTGACCTCATCATCATGCAATGTCTCTATTTCTACAAATATTTCTTACATTGAAGTCTATCGATATTGACATCTCATTTTTCTTTTTTTAGTGCTTGCATGATATTTTTCCCATACTTTTACTTTCACACTTTGTTTTATATTTAATGTGTTCATTTTGAAAGCTGTCTATAATTTGCTTTTTTCAGTCTGACAGCCTTTTTCAATTGTGCTATTTAGTCTATTTATTGATTGATTACTGTTATATTTGGATTTAAATCTCTCTTCTTTGTTTTCTATTTGTTCCAATCCATTTTCTTTTTTTTCCCCTTCTTTCTTACCTTCTTTGGTTTAATGTTATTGCATTTTCTTTTTAGCTTGTTAGCTTACATTCTTTTAATTTACTTTGAGTGCTTAACCTGGAAATTGTAGCATGTCCTTGACTTATTAGAGTCTAACATAAATTATACTTTTATCACTTTTTTTCTATAGTTTTGATACTTGAAGAATAACTTGACTAGATACAACATTGTGAACACAGTTTCCCCCCTTGAGCTCCTCAAGGAAAATTAAAGCCATTGTTTTGCCATTTATCTTGCATTTGAGAAGACTGATGCCAATGTGACTTTCTTTCGTTGTTAGTGACTTGATCAGAGTATTCTTTTTTCTTTAATGTTTTATTGTTATGTTAATAACCATACATTACATCATTAGTTTTTGATGTAGTGTTCCATGATTCATTCTTTTTCTTGAATTTTTATCAGTAACGTATCTCTTCTATGCTATATTTAATTAATGTTGGAATATTATGTTATAGACTCCTCTGCTTTGTGGGTATTTTTGTGGGGCATATTTGATTCTAACTTTGTTGTTTTTTTTTAATATTGTTGACTCTTGGGGTGCCAGTCCACCATGCAGTCAAAAATCTACATAAAATTTTTGACTCCCTCCAAACTTAACTACTAATATCCTACTGTTGATCAAAAGCCTTATTGATAACATAAACAATTGGTTAGCACATATTTTGTATGTTATATGTTGTATACTGTATTCATATAATAAAGTAAGCTAGAAAAAAGAAAATGTTATTAAGAAAATCATAAGAAAAATACATTTACAGTACTGTACTGCATCTATTGAAAAAAAAATCTACATATAAGTGGTCCTGCACAGTTCAAACCTGTGTTAAGGCTCAATTGTAGTTGCTTTGTATGGATGTTAATTCCTTTTGTTGTTGTTGTTCATGATAATGTGCAGAATTTTCCTGGATCAGCAGTAATAGGCAATTCTGTGAATGGACTAAAGGTTTTAGGTGACTTTACAAGGTTTCTTGAGTGGCACTGTACATTATTAATACAGTGAAATGGAGTTTCTTTAATAAATGGGGAACTTTATGGGAAAAGTTAAGTTTGTTTTCAGATCCTTTGATGACATCTTGTTTTACGGAGCCTGAGCCACCAGTGGACGCTTCCCTTTTCATAGGATATTTCTTTCTTAGAGTGTACATTAAAAAAAAAAAAAAAAAATTCCCCCTGTGGTTGTTTTTTTGTTGGATTTCAGTTGGGTGTGAAAGTAGATATCCATGTTCAAAATGTCATTCTGACATGGAATTCATGTTAATTTATTCAATGTATAATTTTAAAATTTAATTTAAGTATAGTTTTACTTTATGGTAAATATAGTCTTTATTTATAGAACTCTACTTAAGAGACTATTTGAAGTATTGGTGTTTTTTTTGAAAGATAAAATATTAGGATATTTGTTTTGATTACATGTGTTTAGAACTTATTAGCCAATTAAGAAACTTGACGTATTGGTTTTTGAGGGCAGTAATTCATTTTATGTAGGGATGTTATGGTGATTGTTCCTATTCTGTAGATATTGAAAGCATTTATCTGGTATAATAGGACATCTGCTGTCCATTTATTGCTTATATATTATGTGTTCTAGAGTGCCACATTTTTTATCAAATGTTTCTTTGCTTTATAATATATCTCCATTTTGGTTATGGTACTCTAGAGACTTCCAGAGTGATTTATCAGAATGGTATTTATTTAATGAACAAGGGACAAATAACATCTTAAATTTTAGTGTACTTTCTTTAACTTTTTTGTTTGGTCAGGGTAGGAAATCTCTTTACTGTGATCTGATACTTTCTTCTTGATGGAGATCCTTCAAATATATAAAGTTACTTAATAAAGTAAATGGAGTTGTTCATATGTGTAAGATATATAAAGTAATTCTCATGACAACTAAGAAGTCAGCAGCTTAATTCATTTTAAATCTTTGTTTGAATTTTGTGGTCCTTTTAAACAGCCTTTAATAATGTCATTTTGCCTGTATTTCGGACTTAATCTTTTCCCCCTGTATTCTCTCTGGAGTAATTTTTTGCTTCTTGTAGCCTATAAGCAAAATTAAGAGGCCTATACTATGATAATTAAAATAAAAACATTAAAACATTAGAGGGGAAGAGCCCAGTAGCTTATATTGCGTACTGTGATATTTTAAAACTTCTTACTTTCTTTAAATTTGACATCATGGATGGCTTAACTTTCAGATCTGCTGTTGCTATCATAGTTCTTTGAGCCACATCAGCAACATTCCAAAATGGCATGGGTTGCATATATTCACATATGGTGAATAATGGGCAAGATGTTTTGGAGAATGGCAGTCATAGGTTTTCTACAGCATAATGTTTGTGTTAGGGAAAACCATGAGATGAGTTTGGAGATAATTGTGTGTTTTTTATGAATTGAGGATATTGGGAGGAATAGAGATTTGGAAAGTAGGTGCTGTGGGAGGGTGGGCAGATGGTAATTGATAGAAGGCCTCTAATTGTGGTATCTAGCTTTGCTGTGGTGGTGGTAGAGTAATCCTACTTTCTGGTTTCTCTGGGGCAGTGCCAATTTAGGCCTGTTGTCTTTATGTTACTGTGCCCGTCTCGACTCTCAAAAATATCCCCTTTTATTCTTCAAAAGCTTATATGATAGGTGATGTGATTTTCTTGTTAATAGCAAATCTGTGAAGATCATGTATTTGGCTTCTGTGGGTTTCCTGGGGAGAAGACGTGGATTGTTGGCCAAGGTTATCATTCCTTACCTTCCTGTATAAAAGAAATATATTGAGACTTGAGTAATCCTTATGCCAGCTTTAAGATTTTAAAGGTTTATCAAAATCAAAATGCTGCTCTTTACTGGATTAGCTATAGCATGAGGGAAACATACTTAATATGCTTCCGATTCAGATTTTACTCATTCATTCAGATTAGCACATCCCTAAGTTATGTCTTTCTCGGTGCCTGCCTGCTCCCAAATCACTTGTCTGCTATCTCACAATTCAGTTAGGTAACCCTGAAAGGTAGTTATTATCCCCCTTTTGTAGATAAGGAAACAGATGCCCAGAGAGGAAATAACTTGTTTGAGGACACCACTATATAAGAAATCCTTTATTTTTTTTTAACTTAATACTTGTATAACTTTGGGTATATTAATAGCAGATACATCTGTTTTTTAAGATACAGTGAGAAAACATGATTTCACCCAAATCCACCTCATTTGTAAACCACAAATGGTTGCACATTTTTGTTTGTCAGTGTATTTTTTTACAAAAGGGCAAACCACTAAGAAATGAGCTTACATTAAAGATTCATGAAAAAAGAGAAACTTAGTTTTGTTGTTAGAGTTTAAACTATGTTAACTTGTCTTTTATACTCCGCATTTTCACTAGTCAAATGAAAACTAATTGCAAGAATCATATTTTGGTCCTGAACAATGTAGAACCAAATTAAAATAATATACTCTGTTTATATACATAAAATATATATGTATAGTGGTTGAGGCTATCACAAAAAAGGCCCCTCTCCATTTTTATTATTATTACGTTCTTTTAATAGAAAACTTTAAATTTTATATGATTACTGGTCAAAGATTTTAGAATAATCTTAAAATTTCTATATATTCACATATAATAGATTTAATTAGAAATGAATAAACTAACATTTGTGGGGGAAATAAATTGTCAGGATAAATTAAAACTTTATGTGGAAAGAAGTCCTGTGTCAAAATTAAGAGAAGGAGCAATCAAACTTAAAGAGAAAATGATAGAAATTTAATTTTTATAAATTAGGATAATAAACCCATGTTTTCATCGTAGCAAGAAATATTGTAACTTCTCAAAATCATATATTAAAAAAATGTGTGTGACTTTATCATATAATATTGCTCTTCATTCACTGAGTAAACCAGTTAGGGATGAAAGAAGATAGGCATTACTGTTGTTGCAACCCATGTAATTCTCTTCAAGACCTACATATGTCCTAAATACTCAGGTCTCATTTATGCAATCTCTCTGTCATCCTTTGGGGGAGTAATTTGTGTTTGCTCTTTTCTATTTTGCTTGTTTAGTCTAGCTAAGGATTTACCAAATATGTAGGTATTCTCAGAGAACCAGATTTTGGCTTTTTTTCATTATTGCTTTCTATTCTATTGATTTTTGCTCTTTAATGTTTCCTTCCTTCTCCCTACTTTGGGTTTGCTTTTTGCTCTTCTTTTTCTGGCATCTTAAGATGAAACCTTAGGCATTTGATTTTTGACCTTTCTTCTTTTTTAATATAAACATTTAAAGCTATAAGATTACCTCTAAACATTGCTTTTAGCTCATCTTATAAATTTTCCTATTTGTATTTTCACTGTCATTCGGTTCAAAATATTTTCTAATTTTTCTTATGATTTCTAATGAATTATTTAGAAGAGTATTTAATTTCTCTATCTTTTTCTAGATATTTTATTGTTATTAAACTCTAGTTTAATTCTGTTGTGGTAAGATAAACATTTTGTATGATTTCTACTTATGAATTGATCCTTTGATCATGATGAAGTATCTATTTTTTTTTTTGGGTGATACTTTTAGTTTCTCAAGTCTAATTTATCTGATATTAATATATTCATTCCACCCTTCCTGTGCTTACTGTTTGCATGATATATCTATTTTTAGCCATTACTTTCAACCTGTGTCTGTAAATTTAAAGTAAATATCTTGTAGATAGCATGTAGTTGTGTGTTGCCTTTGATTCATTTGGACAAGGTTTTTTTTGTTTGTTTGTTTGTTTTTTTCTTAAGAGAGAGAGTAAAGGGGTGGAGGGGCAGAGGGAGAGGGAGAGAGAATCTTAAGCAGGCTGCACTCCCAGCGCACAGTCCAACTCGGGGCTCATCTCACAAACCTGAGATCATGACCTGAGCCGAAATCAAGAGTCAGACACCTAACAGACTAAGCCACCCAGGCACCCCAGGACAAGTTCTTCTTCTTCTTCTTTTTTTTTTTTTTTTTTAAGATTTTATTTATTTATTTGACAGAGAGAGAGAGCAAGAGCAGGAACACAAGCAGGGGGAATGGGAGAGGGAGAAGCAGGCTTCCTGCTGAGCAGAGAGCCCAATGTGGGGCTCAGTCCCAGGACCCTGGGATCATGACCTGAGCCAAAGGCAGATGCTTAACAACTGAGCCACCCAGGTGCCCCCCACCCTTTTTTTTAAAGAAGGACAAGCTGTTTTTAATTAAAGTGTGGATTCTATTAATATTTAAGATATTTATTTATATATTTGGATTTAAGTCTACCATCTGATATTTATCTATTTTATGTATTTTATATGCATACTTTAATGTATTTTGTTTTACGTATTTTATATACACATAATATTTATTTTATATAATATTGTATATTATTTTATTTTAAATTTTTATGTTTGTCCCTCTGATTTTTCTTTGTACTTCTTTTCCAGCCTCCTTTTGGATTATTGAATTTTTTTTTCTTTTTTTTCTTTTTTTAAATTTTTTTTATTGTTATGTTACTCCCCATACATTACATCATTAGTTTTAGATGTAGTGCTCCATGATTCATTGTTTGTGCATAACACCCAGTGCTCCATGCAGAGGATTATTGAATATTTTTAAGAATTCTTGTTTATCTCATCCTTTGGCTTTTTAGCTATACATATTTGCATTTCTTTTTCTAAGGATTACAACACCCCCTTACCATTTCATTGTACTTAGAGTTACTATTTCACCATTCATATGAAATACAGAAACCTTATAACTGTATGGTCTCCATTTACATGCCATGTGTTTTATTTTATAGAGATTATATGTATTATATCTACCTTCATTATAAGCTCTACAATGAAACACTGTAATTTTTACTTTAAGCCCACATGTGTGCCACACACACACACATATGTATTTTTTTTTTTTTTTAAGTAAGCTCCATGCCTGACATGGAGCCCAATGCAGGCCTTGAACTCAACGACCCTGAGATCAAGACTTGAGCCAAGATTGAGAGTCAAACACTTAGTGACTGGCACCCAAGCACATATATATATTTTAAATAAATTAAGGGAAATAGTTTTTAATATTTCCACATATATTTAGCATTTCCAGTGGTCTTCATTCTTTCCTAAATATCCCAAGTTTTCATCTGTCATCATTCTCTTCAGCCTTCTCTTTAGAACTTAATGTAATACAGATTTACTATTGATGATTATGGTTTATTCTTCCCTTTCTCTTAAAAATGTCTTTATTTTACTTTCATTTTTTGAGGGATATTTTTGCTAAAAATAAAATTTTGGGCTGATTGTTTTTTTTTCTTTTTTTTTTTTTTAAAGATTTTATTTATTTATTCATGAGAGACAGAGAGAGAGAGAGAGAGAGAGAGAGAGGCAGAGGGAGAAGCAGGCTCCCAAGGAGCAGGAAGCCCGATGCGAGACTCGATCCCAGGACCCTGAGATCATGACCTGAGCCTAAGGCAGACACTTAACCATCTGAGCCACCCAGGCGCCCTGTTTTTTTTTTTTTCTTTCACCACGTTAAGAACTTCGTTCTACTGTCTTCTGATCTCCACTGTACTGATGAGAAGCCAGCAGTAATGGATATCATTGCTCTCCTTCTTGCTTGTAATGTGTCAGTTTTTTTTCAAGATTTCTTTTTACTTCTCAAAATTTCTCTTTACTTTTAGTTTTCATCAGTTTCATCATTAGTCATGGTTCTCCATATTTATCTTGGCATTCATTAAACTTCCAGGACCTGAAAATTTATCTTTCACTAAATTTGGGGAAATTTTGGCCACCACAAAAAAGTTGTTTTCTATCTTATTATGTTCTCTACTTTTGGGTTTAAATAAACATGTTAGACATTTGGATATTGTCACAGAGATCCTGGAGGATCTGTTTTTATTATTGACAGTCTTTTGTCCTCTTACTCTGTTGGATTGGGTAATCTTGATTGATTTATTTTCAAGTATACAGATTCTTTCCTCTGTTGTTACTAATCTCATTAGTGTTTAGTAGATTTTAATCTCATTCAGCATAATTTAAATTTCAGATATTGTATTTTTTAGTTATAGAATTTCATTTTTTTTTTCATTTTCTAGTTTTTCTGCTGAGATTTCTTTGTATTTATTGCAAGTATAGTTATACTTTTTAAAAATCCTTGTGCTAATTCTAAGATTTGGCTTATCTCAGGGTTAATCTCCATTGATTATCTTTTCTTTCGAGATTGGATCACATTTTTCACGCCTTGTTGTATTATCTAGTAATTTTGGATATTATCCTGGACATGGCGAATGTCACATTTTTGAATACACCGAGTTCTGTTTTATTCCTCTAAAGAATACTGATTTTTTTGTTTGTTAGTTGTTTGTTCTAGCAGGAAAGTTAGTTGAATTAAAATTGTAAAAATCCTGTCTCTTCAGGGACATTTGATGTTTTCAGTTCTTTTATCCTTAGCTATCTGTGGAGTTTTCCCCTCCTATGCATAATGTAGGGTTCAGCCTGGGACTTGAGTAGTGTTTACATATAGAATTTTTGGCTTTCTCTTCTCACTCTTTTTTAGGATTCCCCTTTCCTTTTCCTTTTCCAGTGGTTGCTGAGTCTTTCTTCTGTTTTTTTAGGACAGAAATCCTGAAGTTTTTTGTTGGAGTTTTAGCTGCCCTGAATGGCACAGAGTTAGCCTTGCCTTCAGAAAAGAAGCTGATATAAAATGGGAAACTTTCTTATTGCTCTGTTCTTTTCCCAAGTGTTGGCCCCCTATAGAATCTGACTTCTTTGGTCAGTATCCAAAAGTGCGTTTAGGTAGTTGTTTTGTATAATTATCTATAAGATAAGTCTAGTAGAGGCTTTCTTTCAGTACTGTAAGCAGGATTTGAAATCTTTACTTTTTAAAAAAACCACAGTATATCCCAGCTTATATTGTCATTTAATACAAAGAATAGCTGGATAAGGGTGGAGGAGAGTAATAGTTTTATTGTAATAGATGTAAGAAAAGAAGTTGAATAGATATGGAAGCCAAGATTATAGAGATAGGGAAGACACTATTTTTGAATACATTTAGATTTGTTATATTATTTGAGGAGACTTGAGTAATCAAGACTCGATTTGAACCTTTAAGACTTATACTTGCAGACATTTTTTGACCAAACCTTAATTTCCTCTAAAGTTGGCAACATATATTTCCCTCATGTCATTTTAATTGAGTATATTTATTCATAAAGAATCCTATACAGATGTTTACTTCACACAGTTATTTAGTTACCAAATCCATAACTAAAAACTAAATCCTTTTAGATAGTTTTTAAGAATATTTGCATTTCATAATACAAAATATACACTAAATGAATGTAATAAAATCTACTTAATATAGGTCCCGGTCAAGACCTCGTCCACGGTCCCATAGTCGAAGCAGTGAAAGGTCCAGTCACCGAAGAACCCGTAGTCGATCTCGGGATAGAGAACGACGTAAAGGCAGAGACAAGGAGAAAAGAGAAAAGGAGAAGGATAAATGCAAGGATAAGGAATTACACAACATCAAACGTGGGTAAGTTGAAACAAATCTTAAGTAGTGATGACTCAATGATTCCATGGCAATATTCAAACTAAATTTTCATTCTCTGAGATTTTTCTTAGATTGACAAAAGAGGAAAATACATTACATAAAGAAGAAAGGATAAATCAAAATGGTTATCTCAGACTTTTACTGTGCTTCCTTTATATTCCTGTTTTCATTTAAGACTTATATAACAAATTTTAGAAACAAAATAAATGGCATGATCAAAGCTTAGTATGTCAGTAAAAGAAAATTTACATAATTCTTTAGGAAAGTTCTATATTCAATTTCCTTACCATGAATATGATTTTAAAATTTAAAGACTAGCTCATGATTAAAAATGTCTATTAATTTATTGTAAAGCTGTTAGGAGAAAAGGGTAAAAGTAAAACGAAGGTAGGGAACCATGTGATTTACTATTGGTTAGACTTCTTTCTATATAGAATGGGACTTGACCACTGTTAGGGGTGTGTTTGTGTGTGTGTTAGAGTGAGTGTATGTATGTGTGAGACCCAGAATTTATTTTTTCTGGAATCGGTTTATTGAAACAATTAGTCTAACTTTGTGCAGTTGGAGGTTGAAATCCATTGATAACTGTTTGTTAAATTAGAAAATGTTAAAATGAAACAAAATCTTGGTTTGTAGTTTGAATTATAGCTTCTTGTTTGTTTTATTCAAAACTGACACTGGGCTCTTTTATTATAAAAGGTAGAACATCTTGGAATTTATCCCCCTTTGTGAGTCTTTCAACACCCCATGTATAGTCACTGTAATACTTCAGTACTAAAGCGTTTATCTGTAATGTATCAGTTTTCAGTGTTAAATCAAAGAACTTGTCAGGATCTTAAATGTAGTTCCTTGAGATCTTGATTCTATGAAGAATTAAATGTATTAAAGGATATGGAACTCATCTCTCATCCTTTTCTTTTTCACAGTTGTCTGTGTGTTTATTTTTTATTTCCAGATTTACAGTGATACTATAAAACCTGTCAGATTCTTTGAAATGATAAATGTGTGGTGGACTTTGGAAGAGGATAGTATTATTATATGACTTTCTTTTTCCTGATGACCTCACAACTTTTAATGCACACCGAGCAGTTGTGGTTCTGCAAAATTCCGAGTTCTGTCTTTTTCTAGTTTTAAGGATTGTTGAATGTTATAGGAGCGGAGATGGGGTTGGATATCTGGCCATAAGGATAGGGAGGCTGAGTTAGCTAGAGTGGTAGAGTGGAATTAAGATCAGAGAGGATATGAGAGAAATCTATTGAGAGAGGGAGAAAGTCAGGAGGATGATAGATTTGAAGAGAGGATAGAGAATGGCTTTTTGAGACTGGAAAATATGGACCAAGAGGATGAATAATTATGTCAGTCAAGGAACTACCTGGCTCCTTGTCCCTTTTTTGTTTTTCTTTTGGTTTATACTTTAGATGTTATGTGGCTATGAGAAGAGTGACTATGCTTTCTGGTAGTCATTAAATATTTGCTTTCCACTTCACCAGAATAATTACACAGTTGTATAAAATTAATATTACATAAAGCATTATTATGGAGATTTTAAAGGTAAGAAAAATGAGTGCATGGATAAAAAAGGGAGGTTGGGTGGTTTCAGGAAAGATTCTAATATGGTGACATCAATCTTGAAAGTTTGGGCCAGTTTTACAGATTGAACTCAGTGGCGATTATGTTCGAGGGACTAAATCCTGGATGACAGATTTACAAGGTAATAATGTTGTATTCTTCATTATTTTTTAAATCTCAACAAAGGGGATGAACAAGATCAAAACAAGAGGTGTCAGTTGAAGGGCTCTGGGAACCAATGTCAAAAAGCTGTTGAGTAGCTTGATTCAGTAATTTCCACGGTTTTCGTGGACCATAGTATAAGGTCACGGTGTTGTATCAGGATATTCTCTCTTGTGGTTTGTGCCGAGGACATCCAGATTCTTATCTTTTGGTAAGATCTAAAATCAGGAATTTTTTTGGGGGGGTCACGTACACATTTAATGATAGTATTTATATATGTACAGATGTACCCTGCTTTGCTTCAGAAATAATTTGTCTTTTTTTTTAAGCTTATGTGTTTATTTCTTAGACCTGATTTCTTAAGCCATTCAGGGCTGAGAATATATCTTTTACTCTTTTGTATCACTTAGAGTACCTAATATACATGTTAGTTGTTAATAAATATTGATTGGTTATTGATCAGATATACTCATTCATTCGTTCACTTGTTCAATCAACAATATTTAAATGCCTTCTATTTATGAAGTACTGTGTTGATAACAAGGTCATAATAGTAGGCAGTCCTACTTGGAGAGTTCATGCAGATGGCAAAATAAGCATAGATAGAAGGGAAGATGTGTAAGTAATTACAGTGAAATCAGATGAATGTTTACTAGTTTGCTTGGAAACAGTGTATGAGTTAGAATGCTTTTGGTCATAATTAACAAAACCTAAACAATAGTAGCTTAAACCAGGGACAGCAGACTTCTTAGTAAAGGGCTAGATAGCAAATAGTTTAGGCTTTTTAGGCCATGTGTCTCTATTGCAACTACTGAACACCAAGGCAGCCACAGATAATGTTAAATGAATGATATGGCTGTATCGCAATAAAACTTTTATTTACAAAATGAGCAATTGGCAGATTTGGCCCACAGGTTGTAGTTTGTCAGCTTCTGGCTTAAACTTTGAGCACAATTTTTTTAGAGATTTATTTATTTATTTTATATAGAGAGAGGGAGCGGGGAGGAAGGCAGAGGGAGAGGGAGAGAGAAACTCCGCGCAGCACAGAGCCCGATGCGGGGCTTGATCTCACGACCCTGCGATCACAGCCTGAGCCAAAGGCAAGAGTTGGAGGCTTAACTGACTGCACCACCCAGGTGCCCCCATGAGCACGTTTATTGCTAATAAAACAAAGAGTTTAGAGGTAAGCAGATTTGGGTACTTTTTAACTCTTCCAACAGGCCAGTCTTACTTAACCTGTTGGCTTTCATCCTGTCTTGACGCATTGTGGTTGCAAGATATCTCCATGAACATTAAGCTTTTTGGTCCAGACTAGTCAGCATGTCAGGGAAGGACTCTCAGAAGAAGTGGTTCTTGAAGGAAGAGATGAGAAAGAACGTTATGTGCAAAACGAACTTCATGTGGAAGGACTTAGAGGCAAGCAGGGGGATATGGCATATTTGAGGAACTAAAATCTAATGAGGCTTGGTTTAGAGTTGAAGAGGAATAATGGTGAGAAATGAGTATTTGGAGTACCTTATAAGTTAAGTTGGGAGTTAATTCTAAAGGCAGTGAGAAGCTGATGAAGTTGCAAGTAGGGTAATGATACGATCAGGTCTACATGAGGTATGAACAAAATGCTTTGTTTACCGCGGACACAATAATAATAAGTGTTTAACATTTTAAATATATTTTCTGAGTATCAGGAATTTTGCAAAGCAGTTGACATGCATTATCTTATTTACTTATCATAATAGTCTCATGAAATAGGAACTTTTATTATCCTTCATATAGATGAAAACTTGTAGTCATAGAGCTAGTAAATGGTAGAGTTAGGCTTCTAATCCATGTTTCCTGACAAGAGCACTTTGACTCTTAACAGTACATTATCCTCATTCCTGTAGTAATCCATAATCATTGATGATGAGATAGAATGTTTGAGATCAAGTGATATGCTGTTGCTTAAACTTCCCTAGAAAATACGTAAAGAGAACTGAAAGAATTTCTGTGCCTTATTTTTCTTTGATCAGGCCAGAAATCTGTCATTAGTAAAAGATTGGTTCTTTCTTTTCTCCCTATATTCTTTCTCACGTATTTTCCTACAATAGCATTTCATATGTTTATTTAGAATAATATTTAATAAAAACCACAAAATTTCGAGTCCTTAAATTTATTTCTATGATCATTTTATGAGCTGTCTCTTGCCAAATGATTTCACCCCCTTGTGAAAAAAGTGGTTGGAGAAAAAGGAAAAAAATTCACAAATCATATAATTAGGACTTATATATTAGTTCATTGTGGTTGAGCAACCCAAGAACAATATTTTAGCTTATGTTACACTAAATAACCTGGCTGCTTCCCCACATAAGAGAAGATAACACTTCTGCTTCTTTATGTATAACAATGTTTATTTTTATCAATCCAGTTTGAAAATATCAATATTATATGAAAATTGATAGAATATAAAGCATACATTTATAAAGTATAAATTAAGAAGAGTAAGAACAATAATAGTAAAGGACTATTTTACAAATTGGGAAGAATAAAAGTGGGAGAGGAAGGAATGTGCAAGAAGAATTTAATGAGCCTAATGATGAGGAAGAGTTTCTTTATTAAACTTTTGAGAAAGAAGATACCAAATTAGATAATTCTGAAAAATCTTATAAATACAGCAGATAATTAAATATAGTTCTTGGAATTCCTGGAACATTTGAATGATTACATCTTATAGGGTTGTAAATTGATCTTTTCATTTTATTAAGCTACTGAATAAGGAAGGCCTAATAAAAGCTGGGAGGGTATCAGGTGTTTGTAGGGGCTAAAAGGTGTCTTTCCTTATAACACTATATGAAAGATTAATTTAAGAAAGAAACCAACTGGGGCGCCTGGATGGCTCAGTTGGTTAAGCGTCTGCCTTCAGCTCAGGTCATGATCTCGGGGTCCTGGGATCAAGCCCCATGTCTGGCTCCCTGCTCAGCAGGGAGTCTGCTTTTCCCTCTCCTGCTGCCCCTCCCCCTCTCCCTGCTCATGCTCTCTCACAAATAAATAAATTAATTAATTAAAAAAAAAAAAGAAAAGAAAAAGACACCAACTGAGCCTTGTCTTACATTTTTTTGAAGATGGTTTAATGATGTTAATTTCCAATGTTTTACATTTATACAATTTGCTTTTTCAGACTATTTTGCCTTTAAACATTGATACAGATTTTTGTTTTTATTAGCTTCCCCCCAAATTTTTAAAACTTAAAATATTTACCGTATCATTAGCTATTTGTATTTATTTTATAGAAATGTTTTGAAATATGAAAACAAATTTTATTAATAGTAGTTATTATGTTGAAGTTGGACACAACATTATTTTGTTAAGCACACTTATACTGAGAGTCAAAAATCAGAAATATGAAACTTGTCATGACATCTCATAATTACAGCTTGATTTAATGATTGTGAACATTAGACACCCCATCTGAGTCTTCTGTGTATTCATATTGTGTCGTTCTTGGCAACATTTGATCAAACTCCATCAAGTATAGTTGGCTATTATAAAACATCTTTTATAGACTTTTTTGAAAAATTGGTTGTGAGGGGCACCTTGGTGGCTCAGTCGGTTAAGTGGCTGCTTCTGGCTTAGGTCGTGATCCCAGGGTCCTGGAACCAAGCCCTGTATCGGGCTCCCTGCTCAGTGGGGAGTCTGCTTCTCCCTCTCCCCTCACCCTGCTTGTGCTCTTTCTCTCTTTCTCTCAAATAAATAAATAAAATCTTTTTAAAAAAAGATTGGTTGTAAATAAAAATGTCAATACGACCAGTGACATTGTACTGTTATTTATTTATTTATTTATTTATTTATTTATTTATTTATTTATTTATTTATTTAACATATAATGTAGTATTTGTTTCAGGGGTACAGGTCTGTGATTCATCAGTCTTACACAGTTCACAGCTCACCATAGTACGTACCGTCCCCAGTGTCCCTCACCCATCCCTCCAACCCCCCTCCCTTCCTGCAACCCTCAGTTTGTTTCCTGAGATTAAGTCTCTTATGGTTTGTCTCCCTCTCTGGTTTTGTCTTGTGTCATTTTTCCCTCCCTTCCCTTATGATCCTCTGTCTTATGTCTCAAATTCCTCATATCAGTGAGATCCTATGATACTTACCTTTCTCTGATTGACTTATTTCGTTTAGCATAATACCCTCTAGTTCCATCCACGTTGTTGCAAACGGCAAGAATTCATTTTTTTGATGGCTGCATAATATTCCATTGTGTGTGTGTGTGTGTATACCACATCTTCTTTATCCATTCATCTGTTGGCTCTTTCTAGGCTTTTTCCATAGTTTGGCTATTGTGGACATTGCTGCTATAAACATTGGGGTGCATGTACCCCTTAGGATCACTACATTTGTATCATTGGGGTAAATACCCAGTAGTGCAGTTGCTGGGTCTTAGGGTAGCTCTGTTTTCAACTTTTTGAGGAACCTCCATACTGTTTTCCAGAATGGCTGCACCAGCTTGCATTCCCACCAACAGTGTAGGAGGGTTCCCCTTTCTCCATATCCTCGCCAACATCTGTCGTTTCCTGACTTGTTAATTTTAGCCATTCTGACTGGTGTGAGGTGGTATCTCATTGAGGTTTTGATTTGGATTTCCCTGATGCCAAGTGATGTTGAACACTTTTTGATGTGTCTGTTGGCCATTTGGATGTCTTCTTTGCAGGAATGCCTGTTCATGTGTTCTGCCCATTGTTTGATTGGATTATTTGTTCCTTGGGTGTTGAGTTTGATAAATTCTTTATAGATTTTGGATACGAGCCCTTTATCTGATATGTCATTTGCAAATATCTTCTCCCATTCTGTCGGTTGTCTTTTGATTTTGTTGACTGTTTCCTTTGCTGTGCAAAAGCTTTTTATCTCGATGAAGTCCCAATAGTTCACTTTTGCCCTTGTTTCCCTTGCCTTTGGCGATGTTTGCAGGAAGAAGTTGCTGCGGCTGAGGTCAAAGAGGTTGCTGCCTGTGTTCTCCTCAAGGATTTTGATGGATTCCTGTCTCACATTTAGGTCTTTCATCCATTTTGAGTCTGTTTTTGTGTTTGGTATAAGGAAATAGTCCAGTTTCATTCTTCTGCATGTGGCTGTCCAATTTTTCCAGCACTCATTTGTTGAAGAGACTGTCTTTTTTACACTGGACATTCTTTGCAGGTTTGTCACAGTTTAGTTGACCATAGAGTTGAGGGTCCATTTTTGGGCTCTCTGTTCTGTTCCACTGATCTATGTATCTGTTTTTGTGCCAGTACCATGCTGTCTTGATGATGACAGCTTTGTAATAGAGCTTGAAGTCCGGAATTGTGATGCCACCAGCTTTGTTTTTCTTTTTCGACATTCCTCTGGCTATGCGGGGTCTTTTCTAGTTCCATACAAATTTTAGGATTATTAGTTCCATTTCTTTGAGAAAAGTTGATGGTATTTTGATAGGGATTGCATTAAATGTGTGGATTGTTCTAGGTAGCACAGACATTTTCACAATATTTGTTCTTCCAATCCATGAGCATGGAACGTTTTTTCCATTTCTTTGTGTCTTCCTCAGTTTCTTTCATGAGTATTCTACAGTTTTCTGAGTACAGATTCTTTGCCTCTTTGGTTAGATTTATTCCTAGGTATCTTATGGTTTTGGGCACAGTGGTAAATGGGATCGACCCCTTAATTTCTCTTTCTTCTGTCTTGTTGTATAGAAATGCAACTGATTTCTGTGCATTCATTTTATATCCTGCCACTTTACTGAATTCCTGTATGAGTTCTAGCAGTTTTGGGGTGGAGTCTTTGGGGTTTTCCACATAAAGTATCATATCATCTGCAAAGAGTGAGAATTTGACTTCTTCTTTGCTGATTCGGATGCCTTTTATTTCTTTTTGTTGTCTGATTGCTGAGGCTAGGACTTCTAGTACTACGTTGAATAGCAGTGGTGATAGTGGACATCCCGGCCGTGTTCCTGACCTTAGGGGAACAACTCTCAGTTTTTTCCCATTGAGTATGATATTCACTGTGGGTTTTTCATAGATGGCTTTTATGATATTGAGGTATGTACTCTCTATCCCTGCACTGTGAAGAGTTTTAATCAAGAAAGGATGCTGTACCTTGTCAAATGGTTTTCCTGCATCTATTGAGAATATCATATGGTTCTTGTTCTTTCTTTTATTAATGTATTGTATCACATTGATTTGTGGATGTTGAACCAACCTTGCAGCCCAGGAATAAATCCCACTTGGTTGTGGTGAATAATCCTTTTAATGTACTGTTGGATCTTATTGGCTACTGTTTTGGTGAGAATTTTTGCATCCATGTTCATCGGGGATATTGGTCTGTAGTTCTCCTTTCTGATGGGGTCTTTGTCTTGGTTTTAGGATCAAGGTAATGCTGCCCTTATAAAATGAGTTTTCTTATAATTGTATTTCTTTGGTTTTGGTTGTGATCTCTCCTCTTTCATTTATGATTTTATTTATTTCGGTCCTTTCTGTTTTCTTTTTGATAAGTTTGGCCAGGGGTTTATCAATCTTATTAATTCTTTCAAAGAACCAGCTCCTAGTTTCATTGATCTGTTCTACTCTTCTTTTGGTTTCTATTTCATTGATTTCTGCTCTGATCTTTATTATTTCCCTTCTCCTGCTGGTTTTAGACTTTACTTGCTGTTCTTTCTCCAGCTCCTTTAGGTGTAGGGTTAGGTTGTGTATTTGAGACCTTTCTTGTTTCTTGAGAAAGACTTGTATTGGTATATAATTTCCTCTTAGGACTGCCTTTGCTGCATCCCAAAGATTTTGAACACTTGTGTTTTCATTTTCATTGGTTTCCATGAATTTTTTTAATTCTTCTTTAATTTCCTGATTGACCCATTCATTCTTTAGTAGGATGCTCTTTAGCCTCCATGTATTTGAGTTCATTCCAACTTTGCTCTTGTGATTGAGTTCTACTTTCAAAGCATTGTGGTCTGAAAATATGCAGGGAATGATTCCAGTCTTTTGGTACCGGTTGAGACCTGATTTGTGGCCCAGGATGTGGTCTATTCTGGAGAATGTTCCATGGGCACTAGAGAAGAATGTGTATTCTGTTGGTTTGGGATGGAATGTTCTCAATATATCTGTGAAGCCCATTTGGTCCAGTGTGTCATTGAAAGTCTTTATTTCCTTGTTTGTCTTTTGCTTAGATGATCTGTCCATTTCAGTGAGGGGGATGTTAAAGTGCCCTACTATTATTGTATTGTTGTCGATGTGTTTCTTTGATTTTGTTATTAATTGGCTTATGTAATTGGCTGCTCCCATGTTAGGGGCATAGATATTTACAATTCTTAGATCTTCTTGTGGGATAGACCCTTTAAGTACAATGTAGTGTCCTTCGTCATCTCTTATTATAGTCTTTCGTTTAAAATAATAATTTGTCTGATGTAAGGATTGCCACCCCAGCTTTCTTTTGATGTCCATTAGCATGGTAAATGGTTTTCCACCCCCTCACTTTCAATCTGGAGGTGTCTTTGGGTTTAAAATGAGTCTCTTGCAGACAGCATATTGATGGGTCTTGTTTTTTTATCCAGTCTGATACCCTATGTCTTTTGATTGGGGCATTTAGCTCATTTACATTCAGGGTAGCTATTGAAAGATTTAGTGCCATTGTATTGCCTGTAAGGTGACTGTTACTGTATATTGTCTCTGTTCCTTTCTTGTCCATGTTACTTTTTTGAGTCTTTCTTTGCTTAGAGGATCCCTTTCAATATTTCTGGTAGGCCTGGTTTCGTGTTTGCAAATTTTTTTAGTTTTTGTTTGTCCTGGAAGCGTTTTATCTCTCCTTCTATTTTCAGTGGCAGCCTAGCTAGATATAGTATTCTTTGCTCCATATTTTTCTCATTTAGTGCTCTGAATATATCATGCCAGTCCTTTCTGGCCTGCCAGGTCTCTGTGGATAGGTCTGTTGCCAATCTAATGTTTCTACCATTGTAGGTTACAGACCTATTGTCCCCAGCTCCTTTCAGGATTTTCCCTTTGTCTCTGAGACTTGTGAGTTTTACTATTAGATGTGGAAGTGTTGACCTGTTTTTATTGATCTTGAGAGGCGTTCTCTGTGCCTCCTGGATTTTGATGTCTGTTTCCTTCCCCAATTTAGGGAAGTTCTCCGTTATAATTTGCTCTAATATACCTTCTGCCCCTCTCTCTCTTTCTTCTTCTTCTGGAATCCCAATTATTCTAATGGTGTTTTGCTTTATGGTATCACTTATCTCTTGAATTCTCCCCTTGTGATCCAGTAGTTTATCTCTCTTTTTCTCAGCTTCTTATTCTCCGTCATTTGGTGTTCTATATCACTAATTCTCTCTTCTGCCTTATTTATCTTAGCAGTTAGAGCCTCCATTTTTTAAAATTTTATTTTATTATGTTATGTTAATCACCATATATTGCATCATTAGTTTTTGATGTAGTGTTGCATGATTCATTGTTTGCATATAACAGCCAGTGCTCCATTCAATACGTGCCTTCTTTAATACCCATCACCAGGCTAACCTATCCCCCCACCCTCCTCCCCTCTAGAACCCTCAGTTTGTTTCTCAGAGTCCATAGTCTCTCAAGGTTCATCTCCCCCTCTGATTCCCCCCCTAGAGCCTCCAGTTTTGATTGCACCTCATTAATAGCCTTTTTGATTTCGACTTGGTTAGATTTTAGTTCTTTTATTTCTCCAGAAAGGGATTCTCTAGTATCTTCTGTGCTTTTTTAAAGCCCAGCTAGGATCTTTATAATCGTCATTCTGAACTCTAGTTCTGACATCTTACTAATGTCCATATTGATTAGGTCCCTGGCAGTCGGTACTGCCTCTTCTTTCTTTTTTTTTTTTTTTTTTTGAGGTGAATTTTACTGTCTTGTCATTTTGTCCAGAGGAGAACAGATGAATGAGAGAACAAAATGCTAACAGGGTAACAACGAACTCAGAGAAATATACACTAAGCAAATCAGAAGAGACCCGACATCAGGGGGAAAAGAAAGGGAAATATAAAAAAATTAAAATTATGATCAGGCTGGTGAATAGAACAGAGCCAAATACTAGATTTTGGTTGTATTTTGGCCTGTTGGAAGAAATTTGCTCCCAAAATTTTAAAGAATTAAAAACTTACATATATACAGAAATAAGGGTAAATACAATGAAGGGATGGAATATGATTTTAAAGATGAAAATTTAAAAAGATTTTAAAAAAGGAATTGATAAGTAGTTGGTTAAAAAAAGAATGAAAAAATTCAAAAAAAAAAGAAAGAATGTGATTAGGTAGGAGACTAGGACAACATCATACACTAGATTTAGGGTATATTTTGTTCTGTTAGAAGAAACCATATCCCAAAATTTTAAAGAAGAACTTATATATATACAAAAAATAAGGTTAAATACAATGAAGGGATAAAATCTGAATGTAAAAATGAAATTTAAAAAAGATTTTAAAAGGATGTTGGTTGAAAAAAGGGAAGAAGAAAAAGAAAAAAAATAAAGAAAATTTTAAAAATTCACTTTGAAAGACTAAAGAATCATGGGGAAAAAGCCATGAATTCTATGTACTGTATTCCCCCTCGCGCTGGAGTTTTGTAGTTCTCATTGATGGGTAAACTTGGTCTTGACTGTATGTTCTTGCTGATCTTCTGGGGGAGGGGCCCATTGCAGTGATTCTCAAATATCTTTGCCCAGGCGGAATTGCCCCGCCATTGCCAGGGGCTAGGCTATGTAATCTGTTTGGGTTTGCTCTTGGTAGCTTTTGTTCCCTGAAAGCTTTCTGTACAGCTTTGGAGAACGAGAGTCAATATGGCGGCCCTTCAATCTCTGGCCCCAGAGGAGCCAAGAACTCAGGGCCCCACTCCTCAGCGAGCCCTCAGAGAAAAGCAGTCAGTCATTCCTTTCTCCCCGGTCTCCGGCTGCACTCTGTGCTCACCTGGCCTGTGACAGAGCATTTCTGTCTCTGGCACAGAACCTGTTTGGTGTCTCCAAACCCAGCAGATTCCTGCGGTGTACTACCATGCCGCTCATCCGGGGGCAGGAAGGGGAGTCTCCCTGGATCTGCTGCTAGTTGAGTCCCTGCTCTAAGAGCAGTGGCCCGACTGTGCCACAGATCACAGTTTATGGCAACCTGAGCTGAGAGCCCACTCCTTCACTCCGTCTTTGCAGCCGGCTTCCCCGCTCTGATAACTGGGAGCTCTGCCACACTCAGGCTCCCCTGGTCTTTCTGTGACCCCAAGGGTCCTTAGACCACACTGTCCCAGCGAGGGTTCCACCCCCCACTTAGCCACTGGAGTGACATCCCTCAGGGGAGCAGACTTCTAAAAGTTCTGATTTTGTGCTTCGCTGTTCTATCAGTTGCTGGTAGCCAGCTCCCTCCCCCATCTGTCTTCCTGTATATCGCCTCAGATTCACTTCTCCATACGTCCTACCTTCCAGAAAGTGGTTGCTTTTCTGTTTATACAGTTGTTGCTGTTCTTTTCTTCGATCTCCTGTTGAGTTTGTAGGTGTTCAAAATGGTTTGATACCTATCTAGCTGAATTCCTGGGACCAGACGAAATTTAGGTCTCCTGCTCCTCCGCCATCTTGCTTCTCCCCCCTTGTACTGTTTATTTTAAATCATAGTGCCATCCTTAAGAGTAGAATTTGGATGGATTTGATTTCAATCTATTTTCTATCAGGATTTAAATCACTAGCCAGGATAATTTTGTTTAAATCAGTTATTGCCTAGTAAAATACTTTCTTAATTTGAGTAACTTTGGAATTCATCAGGAATCTAATTTAGTATTCCTGAACATATTCTCCTTTAGATGTGGTACTATGAAAGGCTTTCAGTTATTAACCCCCTATTGACTTTTCAGTAGATGGATATTGTTTTCAGAAATGTGCCCATCAAGATTTCTAGAATATTTTGCTTGAAAACTTGAGTTTATACTTTTTTTCTTTTCTTTCTTTATATAACTTTTTAAACCTTTGTGCTTTTAGAGAGAGTTAAGTATTTCCCAGGGAACATAGGAATTCATATCTGAACAACTGAAGCAGTTCTTTTTGGTGGGTAATGGAAGGGGAATATGTTTAAATAGAATTTCTTATACTGAAGTGTGACTCCCACTACATCAATTGTCTTTAAATCTTTCTGAAAATATATTAGAAGCTACTGGGACAGCAGTGAAATTGGGCTTCATAGCCTGTATATTACCTGTTTATAAAATCTTTCATTAAAAAGTTTACTATGCAGTGTAATTAGAAGTTATATCAAAACTATTTCAGGTATGTCTTTATAGACTAAAAGCACTGAAAGCTTATCAACAGAAGCAGCATATACTTTTTGTTCATAGGAATTACTGCCTTTGAACATGTAGTATTCTGAAATATAGGCACCCACACACACATTTAAAAGTGTGCTAAGGTATTTAGATTCTGGGAAAGGTAAATTAAGTTGCAGAAAAAATATAATTTTTGCTCATTTTAAATCATTTACAATTTTTTTCATTATAGGATAAGTTATTCTCTTTGAGCCTTAATTTATTCTTCTGTAAAATGGGGATAACTATACTTAAAAAACTAGAAGTATTACAAGCAGTGTGTATAAGAAATATAGTACCATGTAGTAATCATATTTTAGAGATGTACTGTTGGTTATGGCTTTGACCTGGCAATGTTCCAGAGTCTTCAGTTGTAGAGTTTCATGCACTAAGTTTCTGTTGATGAGATCTTTTCTACCTAGTGCTTGGCAGAAGATGTTGGAGTGATTTGGGAATGCTGGACTCTGAGTTTTGACAGCAGTTACATACTCTTAGATGCTGTCATATTTTTCCTTACCTCTTATTTCTTTATGCAGCAGGAAGTCATTTATGCTAATTTACCCCTATTTGCATATAGGTTATAGTGTTCTGTGGTGCCGAGCATGCTTAGAACTCCTTTTAAGTGTCTGTTTGGATCAAAGCAGGGCTGTGTGATAGCTGTTGTCTGACACCAAGCTGTGTGGTGTTGTTTTCATTAAACATTTATCACACTTCGAATGTGACAGCAGGCAACTTTGTGCCAGTATAACATGTTTTCATGCAAAATTTATTGAAAAAGACGAGGCTTTGTAAAGAGATCTTGTTGCCTTTCACCAGTGGCGAAGGGTAAATGTTTGGTTCAACAGAAGCATATACCTTTATCACATGTCATTGTAACATGCAAAGGAAGCTTCGTACTGTCAGTTTTGTTAAGGAGGTAAACAAATACATTTTTATATAAATGTGTGCACTGGATTTTTCTTCCTTTTTAAATTAAATTTTTACAATTTCCTTGTGAATTGAATGAATACCGTTAACAGTGGCCCTTTATGTTGTTAGGTATTTTTTATTGCAATAAAATTTACCACCCAATTTCTATTGTGTAGGTTTGCACTAGGTATTAGTTGTTTTTTTTTTTTTTTAAGATTTTATTTATTTATTTATTTGACAGAGAGAGACACAGCGAGAGAGGGAACACAAGCAGGGGGAGTGGGAGAGGGAGAAGCAGGCTTCCCGCCGAGCAGGAGCCCGATGTGGGGCTCGATCCCAGGACCCTGGGATCATAACCTGAGCCGAAGGCAGACGCTTAACGACTGAGCCACCCAGGCGCCCCTGCACTAGGTATTAGTTTTGTTCAACAGAAACAATCTGTAATTTTTTTCAAAAAGACAAGGTCAAGAAAGGGAGTCTAACTAACAAAAAGAATAATCAGCAAAAGCAGGAGGCGAGGGTTTTAGAAGTTCTCCCCCAGGTCGCCACCTTTCTCTTATTCATTATATCAGTACATTTTAATTATCCCAGAGTTTGCCCAATGGGATTTGACTTGAATTATGCCTGATAGAGCATTAAGTGGCATGAATCGTAGGTTCATTCTTTCTTTTTGTGGTTGCCTGGCTGTGAAAAGCCTTAGAATGAGAGAAGGTATTTTTATGTTCCTTTTTCATTTCATAGGAGGCTCAGGAATTACAGTTACGTGAAGTCAGTGAGAGAGTGAGGTAGCCTCATGCTGGAGTTATTAGTATGTTTCATCACATTGACTATAAAAAATTTGGTGAGACCCTTATAAGAGGTACTACAAAAAATTGTGTTAGCATTAATATTCAAGAATAAAAGGAGGGAATAGTGAGTTGTGTGTAATGGAAGGAACTTTATCTTTGGAACCATAACAGAATCCACACAAACTTTCAAATTCTGATTCACTGTGCTTTGGAGCCATTAAAGGATAATTTTTTAAAAAGGTAAAATCATAACTCATAAAAATACTCATGAACATATGCCAGAGGTATTATTTAACTCATTAATTAATGAGGGAACCATGAAGATGTTACTACAATAGCTCCAAGGAGAATCCAAAGAGCAGACACATATTTATAGGATACAAAATTGTTTAATACAGTCAAACTGGCTTCTTGCAGGATGGAAATCAGTGACAACTCCACTGGACAAAATCCATATGCATATCTATGGAAAATAATCATTTGCATTGCTATAAACTATCTATAATTTTGAAATTTAAAAATAGGCAAAGAAAGGCAGAAAGGTGGAGATAACTTGGAAAGGCACCCTAGATAAGATACCTAGTAATTTTTGGCCATCTCAAGTCATTTAAATTTTTTTCTTGACAGGGCAAGTTATTTTCTTTGAGCCTTAAATGTGTTATTCTGTAAAATGGAGATAATGATAATTGAAAAGCTGTAAATATTAGAAGCAGTATGTGTAAGAAGGCTAGTACTATAGAGTAGGATCTCAATAAATGGTATTTTTTATTAACAACACAAATTTAATTATTGATACTTGTGTTTACCAGTTTCTCAACTATCATTCTTTTTTCTAACTTTTGAGTCTTTTGAAAGGCTGTTCTCTCAGCCTGAAATACTCTTTTTTCTCCACGTCTCCTGCTAGTTCCATTCATCTTTTGAGGCTCACTTCAGATATCACTTCCTTCATGAGATATTCTCTGCCCCTCATGAGTGTGCTAAATAGCCCTGCAGTTAGCACTCATAGTATTTATACTTAATCTGAATAGAGAGCTTTATAATTTTGTAAGGTATATACCTTGTCTGTCTTATTCAACACTGTATTTACCTGGACCATAGTAAGTACTGATGTATTTGTAGAGATGGTTTTAGAAGTTGTTTCTAGGTAATAAAATCTAGCTTTTAAAGCATTTGAAAATGACAAAATTGAATTTTTGACATTAGAAAAATAAGCAACTACCTCATGCCTATTTTAAGTGTGCATGGGTACCCACACATATATATATCACTTCCATCAAAGTCTCCAGACTACTTTTTTTTTTAACAAGTCTACATAACTTTCATTATCTTTTTCTGTACTTTAAATGTTACCAGTTATGTTTTAGTTAAAATCATTTAACATCAGTTGCTTAAAAAATTTAATGTCACTTGTAGAATTTATATTTTAAATACTGATTAAAATTCCAGTCCTCATTGATGACTCTTCATGCCTGGTCTAATTTATTTCAGGATCCTTATTGGTATCACCTACTCTGTTGATTTGGTACATGGTTACAGGGCAAACGACTAGACTTAAGTATACAATTCCATAGAGATCCTTTACTGAAGGCCTTGGTGTTTGCCTTCAGTTAGGTTATGTATGGCTTTGTAAGCTAAAAAATCTGCACTATTGCTAAAGAAATGTAGAGGGAATAAATTTGGAGTGTCAGCCAAGTCTTTTCTTCCTAAATAAACAAGCAGTTCCCCTAAAAGCTAAGCTGTTGCTTGTAAGTACTCACTATAGTTCTAATTTATACCTCATTGTAAAGCACCTTGAGTATCCCAGATATGAATGATGCTAATCCAAATAGAAACAGTCTGTTCAATATATTTTTTTTTAAATCTACTTTATTCAATTCTCATAGGCTTTCTTCCCAGTCTAGTGAGCATTGGAGTAGCATCTCCAAAACAGAACAGATTGGTATAAACCATAATATACGCTTGACATATTAGGTAAATCTTGGTCAGCACAAGTAGAAAAGCAGAAATTTAACCTCCTTTGATTAAACAGCGAAGATTGGGAAATAGATACCTGTATGATGATCTATTTTTATATCCTAATGTGATATTATAGGACAGTTTTTAAAAGGCTAGCTTAACTGTTCTTAATATCCTGGTAAATGGAGTGTGTATAGCCAGATGATAGGAATAGCATATGTCTTTTTGGATGATGTAGTTATGGAGTGCCCTTTTCCACTAAAGCAGAGTAAGTTGTAATAATACATTCCATTCATCTAAGTATTATTAACATAGCTTAGATTTCAAGACATTGAAAGTGTATTCTAAAATAAAAACTCCAGATGGTGTCATTGGTGTTAACGCTTTTCATTTAGTGCTAAGGATATTGTCCCTGGTTTTTGAGATTGCATATATAACTACAGGAAGATTGGAAACAATCCCAGTCAGAAATTGAAAATTGTGGGTATAAACACAAAGCACTTTGTAAATGCTATTACATATGTGATGATCACTAACACAGCAAGTGCAGTTAGGGAAATAGAACAATGAGTGCTGCTGTTTTAATTCTTTATGAACTCTTAGAGGAAGTTTTGAAATGGCAGCCTTTGGACTCTGGATATGCCAGCCTGTGACAGGCCACCGGGAAGTAGATCACTTTGGTTGTAATGTTGCAGTGTTAGCTTCTTTTTCTTGAGAAAGATAAAAGATGGCATTCCACATTAGAAAAAGAAACTGGTAGATATCAAAGTTTGAAAAGTAATGTGAATTTGGAAAAAGCCAGAGTTAAAACTTATATTGTGACTACTTAGAAATTAAATCCACTCAACCACAAGAATGAAAGATAAAAGTAGACGGAAAATGTTTTCATCTTTCAAAGCTATCTAGATAAATAAGAGTAGTGCTTTTGTGTAAACAGACATACACAATCACTCAAATTGAAGTAACTCTTTGATTATTTACTCTTTAAATGAAGATCTTTAAATGTCATCCATCCATCAGTAGTGTTAGGTCCAGTAAATTTGCGACTGTAAAGTTAATTTGAAAAATTGTCATGGCATAACCTAAGCCCAAGAAATTACACTGATAATATATCACAATATGTGTGCTTCTGAGTTAAAAAGCAGTATCTGCTTAAAATATTTACTGTTGATACTTTTTTAGAAATACTCAAATGTCTTTTTTCTGTATTAGGTTTTTCTTTAAGTAGATTTTTGAGATATAATTTATATGCAGTAAAATTCACTTCTTAAGTATGTAGTTCTGTGAGTTTTGACAGTCATATGACAGTTATATGGGCATCTAACTCTCATCACAATCAAGATACAGAGTATTTCCATCACCCTAAAAAGTTCCCTTATGTTCTGTGTGTACCTTCCTCCACTCCCACCCCTTGTCAAATTGAAAAGTTTCACCTCTTCTCAATATCATATAAATGGAATCACACAGTATGTAGCCTTTTGTGTCTGGCTTCTTTTACTTACCATAATGCTTTTGGGATACATTTAGGCTGTTCATGTATCAAGTTATTCCTTTATAATGCTAAGTAGTATTCCATTTTATGGATTTACCACAAACTATTATCCATTTACCAGTTGGAGAGTTAAGAGATTATATTCTTTTATTTTTATACTGTCAAAGACTTTGTGTAATTTTGGTGTTATTTTGTCCATAATTCTTCTTATTATTGTTTTCCATTAATTCTTACTGTTCTTTTAATTCTTAATTTTTTTAGGTTTTTATTTCTTTAGGTTTTATGTGCTATTTGTTTTCTGCCATTATTTTGAATTTTTCTCCTTTTCTAATATATTCATCTAAGGTTATGAATTTTCCTCCAATCATAGCTTTAGAGTACATCCCATATTTCATTATCATTCACTTCAAAATTTCTAATTTCCATTGCAACATCTCCTTTGACTTAAGAGCTATTTAAAAGAGCATTTTCTGAATTGCCAAACAGAGATTTTCTAATTATCTTTGTTATGTTTAATTTTATTTTTAAAGTAGGATATGGTAAAAATTGACCTTTTTTTGGTGGACAGTGTGTGAATTTTAGCATGTGTGTAGGTTCATGTAACTACCACCACAGTCAAGATAAAGAACAATTCTGGGGCGCCTGGGTGGCTCAGTTGGTTGAGCGACTGCCTTCGGCTCAGGTCATGGTCCGAGGGTCCTGGGATCAAGCCCTGCATCAGGCTCCCCGCTCAGCTGGAGGCCTGCTTCTCCCTCTCCCACTCCGCCTGCTTGTGTTCCCTCTCTCGCTGTCTCTCTCTCTGTCAAATAAATAAATTTTAAAAATCTTAAAAAAAAAAAAAAAGATAAAGAACAGTTCCATCACCCTTCAAAAATCCCTTGTGTTATCCCTTTGAATTTATACTATTGGCCCATTGCTAGCACCTGGCAACCACTGTTTAAAGGTTTTTTTTTTTTTGCAAATGTTACATGAATGAATCATATAGCATGTACCTTTGAGAATGGCTCCCTTCCACTAGCATAATGCATTTGAGATTTGTTCAAGTTGTAGTAAGCTCAACAGTTCCATCTTTTTTTTATTAACACATAATTGTATTATTTGTTTCAAGGGTACAGGTCTGTGACTCATCAGTCTTACACAATTCACAGTGCTCACCATAGCACATACCCTCCCCAGTGTCCATCACCCAGCCAACCCATCCCTCCTACCACCCTCCACTCCATTTGTTTTTATTGCAGAGTAGTATTCCATTGTATCAGTATTTATTCTTTCTACTTGTTGAAGGAAATTTAGTGATTCTGAATCGAGTTTCTATAAACATTTGTGTACAGGATTTTCTGTGAACATAAGTTTTCATTTCTCTCAGTAAACAGCTGGGTGAAGGACTTAATAAAATATAACAAGTGTACATTAATCTTTATATGAAACTGCTAAACTGTATTCTAGGGTTTTGTGCATTCTTTCCAGCAATGTGTAAGAGTTTCACTTGCTCCACATTCTTATCAGCACTGGGCATTTTAAATATTACTTACTTTAGCCTTTCATATAGGTGTATAGTGGTGTCTCATCAAATTTTTTTTAAGATTTTATTTATTTATTATAGAGAGCGAGAGCATGAACGGAGGGAGGGGAGGGACAGAAGGAGAGGGAGAAGCAGACTCCCCGCTGAGTGGGGAGCCCAGTGCGGGGCTGATCCCAGGACCCTGAGTTCATCACCTGAGCCAAAGGCAGATGCTTTACTGACTGAGCCACCCAGGCATCCCTCATCATGGTTTTAATTTGAATTTCCCTAATGCTAAGAATTAATTAATAATTAATGTTGAACATATTTTCATGTACTTTACTTGCAATCCATATATCTGTTCAACTCTTTTGCCCACTTTTAAATTACATTGTATTTTCTCACTGGTGAGTTTTGGAAGATTTTTATGTATTCTGGATAGAAGTCCTTTGTTGACTGTGATTTGAAAGTGTGATACTAAGCATCTTTTCATGTTTATTGGTCATTTATATTTCTTATATATTGTTATATTTCTTTTATATTTCTTCCTTTTATATTTCTTCAAATTGTTTATTCGCTTTTTAAAAATTCTTAAATTATAAGAGGTTCTTATATTTTTTGAGAACTTGTACTCAAACTTGTGTATTTTGAGAACTTGCACTTGCCTGATATGTGCTGTGAATATTTTTTCCTACCTTGTGGCTTGTGTTTTCATTTTCTTAGTGTCATTTGCAGGCAAAATGTTTTCATTTTGATGAAGACCAATTTATTATGGTTTTAATGCACCATGCATTCTATGGGATGTCTAAAAATTCTTTGGCTAACCTCAGGTCATGAAGATTTTCTCTAAAATGTTTTGTAGTTTTACATTTTACAGTTAGATCTGTAATCTGTTTTGAGGTGTTTTTTTTTTTGTATAATGTGTGAGGTATAAATTGAGTGTTGTTTTGGGGGAGGGTGCATATGGATGTTCAAATGTTGAGTTGTTCCAACAGAATTTGTTGAAAAGACTGTAATTTATTGAATTACCTTTGCACTTTGGTCAAAAATCAATTGGTCATATTTGTTCAGGTCTATTTCTGGGTTTTCCATTTTGTTTCAGTCATCTATTTGTTTATTCCTTTGCCAATATCACACTGTATTATTTACTATAGCTTTATAGTAAGTCTTAAACCAGTTGTTTTGGTACTCCAACCTTATTCTTTTTTAAAAATTTCTTTTTCGGCTGTTCTAGGTCCTTTGCCTTTCAATATAAATTTTAATGTAAGTTTGTACAAAATATCATATTTGGCTATATGTACAAAAATTATCTTGGTTGGAATTATGTTAAATTTACATATCAACAGGGGAGAATTGACATGAAAATGGTTTTAATTATTTTATTAGCCTTCCTTTTAGCATATAGGTTTTGTATATATTTTGTTAGATTTATGCCTAACTCTTTCATTGGGGGGAGTTATTTTATTTAATTAATTAATTGATTTTTATTTAAAATCAATTAATTAACATATAATGTATTATTTGTTTCAGGGGTACAGGTCTGTGATTCATCAGTCTTATATAATACCCAGTGCCCATTACAACACATAGTGGGAGCTATTTTAAATAATATTTTTAAAATTTCAGTTTCTAATTGTTAGTTGCTAATATATAGAAATGTAATAGGGGCGCCTGGGTGGCTCAGTTGTTAAGCATCTGCCTTCGGCTCAGGTCATGATCCCAGGGTCCTGGGACTGAGCCCCACATCGGGCTCCCTGCTCCACGGGAAGCCTGCTTCTCCCTCTCCCACTCCTCCTGCTTGTGTTCCCCTCTCGCTGTCTCTATCAAATAAATAAATAAAATCTTAAAAAAAAAAGAAATGTAATATAAATAATTGAAGTATAATTTGTGTGAGTGTGTCTGTGTGCACATGTGCGTGCATGCATTGACTTTGCAGTCTATGGCATTGCTAAATATACTTATTAGTTGTAGGAGTTATTGTGGTAGATTCCTCAGGACTTTTACATACAGTTTTATCATCTGTAGATGGGGACATTTTTAATTCTCCCTTTCCAAATTGTATATTTTTAATTTATTTTTCTTGCCCTTTTCACTGAGTATGACTTCCAGTTCTGCTTTCAATAGGAATGTAGGGCAAGGACATTTTAGGGGGGAAATATTCAATTTTTTATCATGAAGATTTTAGCTGCAGATTTTTTCTGGATATCCTCTATTATGCTGAAAAAGTTTTCTTCTATTCTTACTTTACTAATTTTGTTTCTTGTATTGGATGCTGAATTTTGTCAAATGCCTTTCCAGCATTGACACAACCATGTGTTCTTTTTTCTTTAGACTGCTAATATGATAGATTACACTGATTTACTTTTGAACATTGAGCCAGCTTTGCATTCCTGAGATAAATCTCATTTGGTTGTGGTGTATACTTTTTATATATGGCTGGATTCAATTTGCTGATACTCTGTTGAGGATTTTTATGTCTGTTCATAAGGGATATTGCTCTCTAGAAGTTTTGTTATCAGGTTAATGCTTGTCTCATACAATACAATGAAAATTATTCCAGGGCACCTGGCTGGCTCAGTTGGTAGAGCATGTGACTCTTGATCTCAGGATCATGAGTTGGAATCCCACGTTGGGCATAGAGGTTACTTTAAAAAATAAATGAAAAACATTCCCTCTTATTCTGGAAGAGATTGTGCCTAATTGATACTTCTTTTAAAAATATTAGGTAGAATTCTCTGGTCAAACCATCTGGGTCTGGAGCCCTCTTTTTTGGAAAGTTTCTAATTATGAATTTCATTCCTTTAATAGTTAGTCTTTTTTAAATAGTTATTCCAATGATCTATTTCATGTTGGGTGAATTTTGGTCGTTTTTGGCTATCAGGGAATTGGTTTATTGCATCTGGATTGGTGAATTTATATGCATAGTGTTGTTTTGAGGATTTTTGAAATATCCTTTTAATGTTTGTAGATCTGAAATGATAACCCTTTTTTCATATTTTGATTTTCCTTGTAAATATTGCTAAGAGTTTTCTTTTGCATTTACTGAGTATTTTCTATTGGTTTTCTTTGTTCAATTTCATTGATTTCTGTTCTTTATTATTTCTTACTTTGAATTTACTTTGGACTTATTTATATAGTTTCTTCAGGTGAGCTTTCATTTGAGACCTTCCTTTCCAATATAAAAATGCGTGTATTTTAAGTAGTAGAGAAAGACACAGCAAGAGAGGGAACACAAGCAGGGGGAGCAGGAGAGGGAGAAGCAGGCTTCCTGTGGAACAGGGATCCCGATTCAGGACTCGATCCCAGGACCCTGGGATTGTGACCTGAGCCGAAGGCAGACGCCCAATGACTGAGCCACCCAGGGACCCCCACTACCTAATTTGCTAACAATACTGCCCCCCACCCCGGCCCCCTGTACATTATGGATCTGCCCCCTCAAATATGCTGTTGGCCGGAACCCATCTAGGGTGGTGCTGTAGACCTTGCAGTGTGTAAGCAGACACAAAAACACCACTCCAAAGTAACTCCTGCCCCAGGGAGAGGGAAAGATGACCTATCATATTTCGGCCCCAGCAGTGGGCTAGTCTGATTGCAGGTCCTTGCCCACCAATGAAACCTCAGGGGACAGCACAGGGAAAGCGCCCTGCAGTTTGGTGCTACTGCATCAATGGTGAGCACCTGGTCTGACTCAACTGAAGCCCAAGGCATCTCCAGACTGGCCTACTAACACCAGAGGGGCCAAAGATAGCCTCTAACAGGCAGAGAGAGCCACTGCAGACAACTGGACTAAAGGAAAAAGCAGCTCAGCCACAAAAGCAGGGCATATGCAACATACATAGGAAACACCCTGAAGTGACAGCTTCCAGTGAACATGGGACAGTACACTGCAGGGCACTCTAGGATTTTTGCTACATAAGGCCATTACTTTCAGGGTCAGGAGATGTACCTGACTTTCCTAACACACAGAAATAGACACAAAGAGTTAGACAAAATGAAGAGACAGAGGAATACGTCCCAAATGAAAGAAAAGGAGAAAGTCACAGCAAGAGACATAAGTGAAATGGAGAAAAGTAATATACCTGATAGAGAATTTAAAGTAATGGCATAAAGATGCTCACTGGACTTGAGAAAAGTTTGGAGGACATCAGTGAAACTCTTAAATAATAAGAGATAATAAAGAACCAGTCAGAAATGAAGAACACAATAAATGAAACGTAACAAGTAATAGGCTAGAGGAAGCAGAAGAATGAATAAACAACCTGAAGAACAAAGTAATGAAAAGTAATCAAGCTGAGCAGGTGAGAGAGAAAAAAGTTATGCAGAATGAGAATAAACTTAGGGTACTCAGTGTCACTATCAGGTATAATAACATTTGCATTATAGGAACCCCAGAAGGATAGAGAGAGAAAAGGGGGTAAAAAATTTATTTGAAGAAATAATAGCTGACAACTTTCCAAACTTGGGGAAGGAAACAAATCCAAATCCAGGAAACACCAAGATACCTCAACAAAATTAACCCAAGGAGGTCCACACCGAGACACATAGTAATTAAAATAGCAATAAGTGATAAGGAGAAAATTTTAAAAGTGGTGAAAGAAAAGAAAGCAGTTACATACTGCTTTAGAATATCAGCTGATATTTCAGCAGAAACTTTGCAGGCCAGAAGGGAGTAACATAATGTATTCAAAGTGCTAAAAGGAAAAAAATCAGTAGCCAAGAATACCCTATGCAGCAAGGCTCTCATTCAGAGTAGAAGGGGAGATAAGGAATTTCCAGGCCACAAAATGTGAAAGGAATTCATCATCACTAAACCAGCCCTACAAGAAATGTTAAAGATGACTCTGAGTGGAAAGGAAAGACCATGAGTAAGAGTAAAACAAGGGAGGACAGAAGTAGTAAAAATAAGTACATCTATAAAAATTAGTCACACACACACACACACACACAAAATGATGGTAAAGTATATGTAAAATGTCAGGGTGAGAGGAGTAAAGAATGGGTTCAAACTTAAGCAACCATCAACTTAATATGAACTGCTTCATATTCAAAAGATGTTATATACAAACCTAATAACCACAAATCAAAAACCAGTAATAGATATGCAAAAAATAAAGAGAAAGTAATCCAAGTATATCACCAAAGAAAACCAGCAAACCATGAGAGAAGAAAGCCAGAGAAGAAAGGAACAGAGAACTACAAAAACAACCACAAAACGTTAATTACTATGTACCTATCAATAATTACGATGAATGTAAATGGACTAAATGCTCCAATCAAAAGACATAGGGTGACAGAATGGATAAAAAAAAAACAAAAAACAAGATACATCTATATACTACCTACAAGGGACTCGTTTCAGACCTAAAGACACAGGTAGATTGAAAGTGAAGGGATGGAGAAGCATTTATCATGCAAATGGATGTGAAAAGAAAGCTGACATAGCAATACTTATATTGGACAAAATAGACTTTAAAACAAAGATTGTAACAAGACAAAGGAGGACACTATAAAGGGACCAATCCAACAAGAAGATATAAAATTGTATTTTTGCACCCAACATGGAAGCACATAAATATATGAAGCAGTTAATAACAAACATAAAGGAAGTAATTGATAGTAAAGCAATAATAGTAGGGAACTTTAACACCCCACTTAAATCAATGGACAGATCATCTAAACAGAAAATCAACAAGGAAATAGTCACTTTGAATGACACATTGGACCAAATGGATCTAACAGATATATTTAGAACATTCCATCTTAAAGGAGCAGAATAAACATTCTTTTCAAGTGCACATGGAACATTCTCCAGAATTGATCACATATTAATCCACAAAACAAGTATAAACAAATTCAAAAAGATTGAAATCATACCATGCATCTCTTTTGATCACAATGCTGTGAAACTAGAAATTAACCACATATACAAATCTGGAAAGAACACGAATACATGGAGGTTAAATAACATGCTACTGTGAATGGGTCAACCAAGAAATTAGAGAGGAAATAAAAAAATACATGAAGACAAATGAAAACAAAAACACAGTGGTCCATAATCTTTGGGATGCAGCAGAAGCTGTTTTAAGAGGAAAGACTGTAGCAATACAGGCCTAATTCAAGCAAGAAAAAATCTCAGATAACCTACCTTTATACCTAAAGGAGCTAGAAAAAGAACAAACAAAACCCAAAACCAGTAGAAGGAAGGAAGTAATAAAGGTTTGTGCAGAAATAAATGAAATAGGAACTAAAAAAACAAAACAAAACTGATAGATCAATGAAACCAGAAGCTGGTTCTTTGAAATGATCAATAAAATTCATATACTTTTTGCCAGACTCATAAAAAGAGAGGGGTGGGGACTCAAAATTAGAAATGAAAGAGGAGAAATAACAACTGACACTAGAAAAATACAAAGTATTGTAAGAGAATGTTTTGAGAAATTGTATGTTTATAAATTGGACTACGAAGGAGAAATGGATAAATTCCTAGAAACATATAACCTCCCAAAACTGAATTAGGAAGAAATAGAAAATTTGAACAAACTGATTAAGTAATGAAATTGAATCAGTGATCAAAAAACTCCCAACAAACAAAAGTCCAGGACTAGCTGGCTTCACAGATAAATTCTACCATACATTTAAAGAAGAGTTAATATCTGTTTTTCTCCAACTATTCCAAAAATAGAAGAGGAGGGAAAACTTCCAGATTCATTCTATGAAATCAGCATTACCCTGATATCAAAACCATATAAAGACACCACACACACAAAAAAAGAGAACTAGAGGCACATATCTCTCATGAACATAGGTGCAAAAATCCTCAACAAAATACTAACAAACTGAATCCAACAATACATTAAAAAAGCATTCACCACGATCAAGTGGGATTTATTCTTGGGATGCAGGGGTGGTTGGATATTCATAAATCAATGTGAAACATCACATCAGGAACAGAAAGGATAAAAACCATACAATCATTTCAATAGATGCAGAAAAAGCATTTGACAAAGTATAGCATCTATTCATGATAAAAACCCTCAACAGGGTAGGTTTAGAGGGAGCATACTTCAACATGATAAAGGCCATATATGAGAAACTCAGAGCTAACATCATACTCAGATGTTAAAAAAAACTGAGAGCTCTCCCCTAGGGTCAGAAATAAGACAAGGATTTCCCCTCTCACCAGTTTTATTAAACATATTACTGGCAGTCTTAGCTACAGCAAGCAGACAACAAAAAGAAATAAGTCATCCAAATTGGTAAGGAAGAAGTAAAACTTTCACTATTTGCAGATGACATGATTCTACATATCGAAAACCCTAAAAAGACTCCACCAAAAAACTACTAGAACTGATAAATGAATTCACCAAGGTTGCGGAATAGAAAATCAATGTACAGAAATCTGTTGAATTTGTATATAATTAATAGTGAAGCAGGGGAAAGAGGAATTAAGAAAACAATCCCATTTACAGTTACATGAAAAATAATAAAATACCTAGGAATAAACTCAGCCATGGAGGTGAAAGACCTGTGGTCTGAAAACTATAAAACAATGATGAAAGAAGTTGATTGAACAAAGAAATGGAAAGATATTCCATGCTTATGGATTGTAAGAACACATTTTATTAAAATGTCCCTATTACCCAAAATAATCTACAGACTTAGTATAATCCCTATCAAATTACCAGAAGCCTTTTTCACTGAACTAAAACACACAGTTCTAAAATTTGTATTGAACCACAGAAGATCCTGAATAACCAAAGCAGTCTTGACAAAGAGGAACAAAACTGGAGGCATTACAATCCCAGATTTTAAGCGACACTACGAAGCTGTAGTAATCTAGACATTTTGGTACTCACACAAAAATAGACACAGATCAAAGGAACAGGGTAGAAAGCCTCGAAACAAACCCATGATTTTATGGTCTATTAATCTTCAACAAAGGAAGCAAGAATATGCAGTGGGAGAAAGTCTCTTTAATAAATGTTGTTGGGAAAAGTGGACAGCTACATGCAAAAGAATTTAACTGGACCACTTTCTTACACCAAACACAAACATAAATTCAGAATGGATTAAGGACCATGTGAGACATGAAACCATAAAAATCCTAGAAGAGTGCACAGGCAATAATTTCTCTGACTTTGGACATAACACCATCTTTCTAGATGGGTCTTCTGAGGCAAGGGAAACAAAAGCAAAATTAACTATTGGCATTACTTCAGAATAAGAAGCTTCTGCACAGCAAAGGAAACAATTGACAAAACAAAAAGACAACCTACTGAATGGAGAAAATATTTGCAAATGACATATCTGATAAGTGGTTAGTATTCAAAATATATAAAGAACTTACACAACTCAACACCAGAAAACTAATGTTCCAATTAAAAAATGGGCAGATAACATCAACAGATTTTTCTCCAAAGAAGATATACAGATGGCCAATAGACACATGAAAAGGTGCTCAACATCACTCATCATCAGAGAAATACAACTCAAAACTACAGTGAGGTATCACCTCACATCTGTCAGAATGGCTAAAAAACACAAGAAACAACAAATGTTGGTGTGAGGATGTGGAGAAAGGGAACTCTTGTGGACTATTGGTGGAAATGCAAACTGGTGCAGCCACTGTGAAAGATTGTACAGAGGTTCCTCAAAAAATTAAAGAGAGAACTACCCTATGATCCTGTAAATGCACTTCTGGGTTTTACTCAAAGAACACAAAAACACTAATTCAAAAGGATACATGCACTCTTGTATTTATGGCAGCATTATTTACAGTAGCCAAATTATTGAAGCAGTCCAGGTGTCCACTGATGGATGAATGGATAAAGAAGTGTACACACACACACACACACACACACACGGAATTTAAGAAACAAATAACGGAAAAAAATAGACAAACCAAAAAAGAGAATCTTAACTATATTCAAGAAACAGGTGGTTACCAGAGAGGAGGTCAGTGGGGAGATGGGTGAAATATGTGAAGGGAATTAAGAGTACCCTTGTCATGATGAGCACTGAGTAATGTATGGAATTGTTGAATCACTATTTTATATGCCTGAAACTAAATATAACACTGTATGTTAACTGTACTGGAATTAAAAGAAAATGTATGCATACAAGTGGACCCATGTAGTTCAAATCCATGTTGTTCAAAGGTCAACTGTAATTGTATATTATTGGTAATAAAAAAGAATAAAGTACTGTTACATGCTATAACATGGATGAACTTGAGGTGATTAACACACAACATGAGTATAGTGTAAACCAGTGAATTGTATACCTTAAATAAAAGGGTGAACTTTAAGGGATGTAAATTATATCTCAATAAAGCCGTTATTTAGGAGAAAGGAAGTTTCCAACTATAATTTTGGATTTGTCTGTTTTTCCTTTCAGTTTTTGCTATGTGTATTTTTGAGTTCTTTTGTTAGGTGTATATACATTTAAGATTGTTAAATCTCTTTGGTGAATTGACTCTTATATGGTGTCTCTCTTTTTTCTTGACTCTATTATTGCTCTGCAGTGAACACTGTCCGATATTAATATAGCTAAGCCAGATATCCATTATCTTTGAAATGAGTTTCTTGCAGATAGGTAGAACTTTCTTTTCCTGGTCCTGAGGAGGCTTTATTTTTTTTAATTGAAGTATAATTGAGATCACCATTATGTTAGTTTCAGTTGTAGAACATCATGATTTTTCCTTTGGGTACATTGTGAAATGATTACTATATTGTCTGTTCACCCTTTGTCACCATACAAATTCCCATTATTTTTCCATATAAGGCCGACTTAAGATTTAGTGTCTTAGCAACATTCAAATTTGTGATAATGTATTTTTGACTGTAGTTCCCATGCTGTACATTATATCCCCATGACTTACTTGTTTTACAAGTGGAAATTTGTATCTCTTGATCTTTACCCATTTTGCCCATTCCCAACCTCCTTCCTCTCTGATAAGCATCAGTCTGTTCTCTGTATCTATGAGTTTCGTTTTGTTTGTTTTGCTTTTCAGATTCCAGTTATAAGTGAAATCATCTTGTATTTGTCTTTCTCTGAGTTATTTTACTTAGCATAATACTCTTGAGATCCACTCATGTTGTCGCAAATGGCAAGATTTCATTCTTTTTTAAAGCTGAGTAGTATTCATTACACACACACACAAACACACATTATCTTTATCTATTTATCCATCAGTGGTCATTCAGATTTTCTCCATTGTTGGCTATTGTAAATAATGTTGTAATGAACATAAGAGTGCATGTATCTATTTCAATTATTGTTTTCATTTTCTTGAGATAAATTTGCAGAAGTGAAATTGCTGGATTGTATGGTTGTTTATTTATCATTCATTAATTCATTAATTCATTTATTTATTTAGAGATTGGAGGGGCTACAAAGGGAGAGGGAGAGAAAATCTTAGGCAGGTTCCATGGTGAGCATGAAACTCAACATGGCGCTCAATCTCATGACCCCAGAGATCATGACCTGAGCTGAAATCAGGAGTTGGATGCTTTACCGGACTGAGTCACTCAGTTGCCCCTGATGGTTCTATTTTTAATTTTTTGAGGAACCTCTGTACTGTTTTCCAAAGTGGCTACTCAATTTTACATTCTTACCAAGAATGACAAAGGTTCCCTTTTCTCTGCATCCTCGCCAACCCTTGTTATTTCTTGTCTTTTATATAATAGTCATTTTGATAGTTGGGAGGCGAGAACTCATTTTTATTTGCATTTCCCTGATGATCAGTGATACTGAGTCTTTTCATGTGCAAGTTGGCCATCCTTTGTCTTCTTTGGAAAAATGTCTGTTCAATCTCCAGCCAGCTTTCCTAATCAGATTTTTTTATTGAGTTGTATGAATTCTTTGTATGTTTTGATATTAACCCCTTATTGGATACATATATGATTGCAAATATCTTCTCCCATTCAGTAGGTTGCCTTTTTATTTTTGTCAGTGGTTTTCTTTGCTGTGCATATGTAGTTCCATTTGTTTGTTGTTGCTTTTCTTGCCATTTTTCTTGCCATCTGGGGTCAGATCCAAAAAGATATCGTTAAGATGAATGTCAAGAGTTTACCACCATTTATGATTTCTTCTAGAAATTTTATGATTTCAAGTCTTACATTCAAGTCTTTATTCCATTTTGAGTTAATTTTTGTGTGTGGTATAAGATAGTGGTCCAGTTTCATTCTTTTGCATGTGACTGTCCCGTTTTTCCAGCACCATTTATTGAAGGGACTGGACCGTCTTTTCCACATTGTATATTCTTTCTTCCTTTGTTATAAATTAATTGACCATATGTGTGTGGGTTTATTCCTGGGCTCTCTATTCTGTTCCACTGATACATGTATCTGTTTTTGTGCCAATATCATACTGTTTTGATTACTGTAGCTTTGTAGTATAGTTTGAAATCAGGTTGCATGATGCCTTCAGCTTTGTTCTTCTTTCTCAGGATTGCTTTAGCTACGAGGGATCTTTTATGGTTCCATACCAATTTTTGGATTGTTTGTTCTATTTCTGTGGAAAATGTCATTGGAATTTTGATTACATTGAATCTGTACATTATTTTGTGTGATATGGACCTTTTAACATTATAAATTCTTCCAATCCATGAGACATAGAATATCTTTCTATGTGTTTGTGTCATCTTCAATTTTTTTTTCATCAGTGTTTTCCAGTTTTCTGTGTACAGGTCATTTCCTCTTTGGTTAAATTTATTACTAGATTTTCTTTTTCATGCTATTGAAAAGAAGATTGTTTTCTTAATTTCTCTTACTGATAGTTCATTGTTAGTGTATACAAGCATAACAGATTTTTGCATATTGATTTTGTATCCTGCAACTTTAATGTGTTCATTTATTAGTTCTGAGAGCTTTTGGGTGGAGTCTTGAGGGTTTTCTATATGTCATGTTGTTCAGAAACAGTAACATTTACTGTTTACATCCCTTCCGATTTGGATGCATTTATTTCTTTTTCCTGCCTAATTGCTAGAATTTTCAATACTATATTGAATAAAGTGGCAAGAGTGGGCATCCTTCTCTTGTTCCTAATCTTGAGGGAAAAGTTTTCAGCATTTGTCCATTGAATATGATGTTAACTGTGGGTTTGTCATATATGGCTTTTATTATGTTGTAGTATTATGTTCTGTCTGTACCCACTTTGTTGAGCATTTTTATCAGAAATGGAAGTTAAATTTTGTCCAGTATTTATTCTGCATCTATTGAGATGATCAGGTGATTTTATCCTTCATTTTGTCAATATATTTGTGTAACAATGATTGATTTGTGGATGTTGAGCCATCCTTGCATTCCTGGAATAAATTCCACTTGATGTATGATTCTTCTAATGTATTGTTTAATTGAATTTGCTAAAATTTGGTGAGGGTTTTTACATCTACATTCATTGGGGATTGGCTTGTAATTTTCTTTTTTTGTGGTGTCCTTGTCTGGTTTTGGTATTACAGTAATGTTGGCCTCACAAAATGAGTTTGGAAATATTCCCTTGTCTTCATTTATTGGAAGAGCTTGAGAAGGATAGGTATTACATTTTCATTAGAATTTACTTGTGAATTTGTCTGGTCCTGGACTTATGCTTGTTGGGAGTTTTTTTATTCAATCTTTTAACTAGTAATCAATCTACTCAGATTTTTTATTTTTTCATGATTTAGTCTTGGAAGAATGTATGTTTCTAGGAATTTATCTATTTCCTCTAGGCTTTCCATTTCATTGGCGTATAATTGTTTATAATAGTCTTTCATGATTTTTTGTATTTCCTTGGTTGTAACTTCTTGGTTGTAATCAGTTGTAACTTCTCTTTCAATTCTGATTGTATTTCTTTGTGTCCTCTTTTTTTCTTACTATAGCTAAAGGGTTTTTTAAATTTTGCTCTTAGTTTCATTGATCTTTTCTATTACTTTTTTAGTCTATTTCATTTATTTCCAGTCTGATCTTTAGTATTTCTTTCCTTTTACTAATTTTGGAAGTCTTTTTCTAGTTCCTTTAGGTGTAAAGTTAGATTATTTAGTTGAGATTTTTCTTGTTTCTTGAGGTAGGCCTGTATGGATTTTAAAAGATTCGTATTTACAGCCACTCTCTTTTAATTGGTATGTTTAACTTACTAAGCTTAGTTATTTTATAATCTATGACTTCATTGTGTATGGTTCCAAATGGGTTCATTTTTGTTGCCTTTGAGGGCAATCTGGGATTATCTTAATTTTTTTCTCAGTGATTGAGTTGCTTTTTTTTTTTTAAGATTTTACTTCTTTGTGTGATAGAGGGAGCACAAGTGAGGGGGGTGGGGACAGAGAGAGAGGGAAAAGCAGACTGCCCGTTGAGCAGGGAACCCGGCTTGGGGCTCAATCCCAGGACCCTGGGATCATGACATGAGCCAAAGGCAGACCCTTAGCCCACTGAGCCACCCAGGCACCCCTTGAATCTCTATCTTTTAAATGCCGTCAAAGATGCCATAAATATTTTTAAAAAATTTCTACCCATTGTAGTATTTCTCAGAAAAAGGGTTGATCTGGATTTATTTAGATTATTAGAATCTGAGTTTCCATCTTATTTTATTACTTCCAATATACTTCAGTATGAGGAGATCAATTTGTTATCTTTTGTACTTTCTATTCTCCCTTCCAGATGATTGTTCTTTCAACCATTAGTTCAAATAGAATAAGTTAAAATATATTTCTGTGAGGCTTGAGCCATTCATCATGAAACTTCCTTTACCTTTCTTTTGGTCCCGTGTGTTTCCTAGATAATATTCCTCTTTCACTGAAGACTGACATCTGGCTTACTGTTTTCTTGTCCTTGAATCCATTATCTAAGTTTTCAGTAGGCCAGAGCTCTTGGAACTTCAGATACATATGTATAAGTGCATGTTCCAGAGCCTTAAGTCCAACCTATCTAAACCTAACTTCATGAATCCACCCAAAGTTTTTCCACATCCACAAAATAATTTAAAAAATTTTCTATGGGGTTAAACTTCTGATGATGTCCAACTCACTGCTTTTAGACCATTCATCCCATAGGTAAAAACTGCTGTTGTTGAGTATACAACTTTTTCATGGTTCTTTGGAGATAATGGTTACCATATTTTCTTAACCCAGAATTAGAGCATGTGATCAGACAAACTTGTATGTACCTACAGGGTTACTAGATTATAAATTAATAATGAGTACTGCATTCTTTTCTCTGAAAAATTCCATAATGTTTCACCATAGTAGATGGTAGATATAGTGGATATTATATTAGATTGGTAAGTGTGGCCTCTAATCCTGGCTCTTCTAATTTACATATGATTTTGGGTTGGTCACTTAACATTTCTGGGTTTATATTCTTTAACTGTAAAATGAGAGGAATAGAGTACATGGTCTCTGAAGTCTCTTCTTTTGTGGTGGAAGATTACCTTACCAGTCTTGAACGAAGAAGAATATATATGATATTCTGTGATTGAAGGGGAAGGAGTGGGTTCTCAGTAGGAACTTTAAATTATGACAGTTAGACTCTTCATATTAAATTAATTACCCTGATTTGGAGTCTCTACCTTTTCCATAGCAAGGACAATGGTGACTGAATATAGCCTAGATGTTACTACCTAAGACATGCCCTCCCTTCTTTCTGTCACTAGTTTATCAAGTATTTGTGAAGTACCTACTGTGTCTAGCACTGAGTTGTTTCTTAGAGATCCCATGGTGATTGATAACTGTTATGGTTCCTGAATCAATGGAGCTTATAGTCCAGTGAGGGAAAATAGCAATTATGAAGTCACATAAATATAAACTTCTGGTGGTGATAAATATCATGGATGAGATATGCATAGTACTTTACATAGCATATAATAGGGGAGGGAATTTGATTTACAATAGTCAGGCACACTTTCCTAAAGAAATGAGGATGAATTGAAACCAGTGAAAGAAGGAAGAAGAACATTATAGACAGAGGAAACATAACCTGCAAACATCCCTAGATAGGAGAGAGACTGATAAGAACAGGACTGAAAAAGGTGGTCAGAGTCACTAGAATGCAGAAAATGGGGGAACACAGTACGAGTTGGGGCCAGAGAAGCAGATAGGGGCTAGACTGGGCAGGGCCTTGTAAACCTGGTTAAGGATTTTGGTCTCTATCTTAAGAATAACAGGATTCCTTTGAAGTGTTTTAATCTGATTGGTGACATGATCAGATTAGTGTTTTGAAAAGATCACTCCAGCTGCAGTATGGAAAACAGATTGCAGAGGATAAGAGTGGATGCAGAGAAACCAGATTAGTAGCACAGGAGTCTAGGAGGGATGTAATAGTAGCTCGAAACAGGGATTTGGCATTGGAGATAGAGAACTTGATGGATTTGAGACATATTTATGTATTTAATGATGGATTCAATTTGGTAAAAGAGAGGAAGATACTAAGGATAACCAGTAGTTTTCTGGTTTGTATCATTGAAGTGATGGTTATATATATATATATATATATAATTGACCAGCAGTTATCCTGGAAGAGACCATGGTATCATGGTATGACAGAAGATCATAAGTTTGCTTTGGACATTCAAGAAGTAAAATAAAGTAGGCAAGAGGATATGTAGGTACTGAGCTGAGGAGTGTTCTGGCCTGGAGTGTTGGGTTTTTAATTCCTGTTTACCTTTAAATCTTTAGGTATTTTACTTGGAATTTGATAACTATAGAGACCTATAAAGGGGAGGCTATAGTGACCAAAGCGGTATTTCCCATATGGAAAGATTAAATGACAATGACTACTGAATCTTACTCATAGGCCATAGCAAAGATAAATGCCATTTGCCATGGATTGCTTTGGGAGCTGTTAAAATGTGGATGGCACTATTATGATTATTGGAGATTGTGAAGATGAATAAGACATGGTCTTTGATTTCAGGAAATTTTCATCTAGTTTGACAGTTGGACAGGTAAATAGATGATAACAATGTAGTGTGAGTGCTATGATAGAAAGATGCCCAATATTACTAGGTGAGCATATCAGAGGGCTACTTAACCCAAAATGAGTTAGTCAAGGAAGATTTTTCTAAAGGTGTTGATACCTAAGCCATCTGGAAGAACAGAACATGGAAGAGGAAGTAAGAAGGAGAGGGAAAAATAAAGGACTGAAGCAAGAGGGATCACAGAGTGTTTGGGAATTATTTTTATTCCCTCCCTTTTGGGTGAAATTACCATTTTATTGTCAGACAAAATGCAGAAGGTACTTTCTGGAAACAAGAGCATGACATTTAGCTTTGTTCTTCCTTTTTTCTTTTGTTTCTTTCTCTCCTTTCCTTCCTTCCTTCTCCTTTCCTCTTTTTTTCTTAATAGATAGTATACTTACATAGTTCAAAACTGAACATTATATAATGATATACACATGCAGTAAAGAATCTCTCTTCCACCTTGTCTCCTATCCACCCAATTCCTATCCTCACACCAACCCCCAGAATAAAGGTTGCCACATTTATTAGTTTCCTACACATCCTTCTAGAATTTCTTTAAGAAAGCTATAGGCAAATATAAATATATGCATTTAAACTTATTTTTCCTTTTGAGATTATTGTGACTAAAATAAATTTAAGCAGAGGTTATAAAAGGAGGTGCCAAAGGAGTTTTGACTTGAACAATTTTAAATCTGGAAAGCAGCACTAAGGAAAACGGATTGAAGGCTGAGAGACCATTTTGAAGTTTTATAGTAAGTACTGTTGAGAGAGCAGTGATGAAGCTTTACTTAAGTGAGTGGTAGTAGAGAATAAGATAAGTAGAAAATAAGTAAAGAATGTTATCCAACTGGATCTTGATCTGACTTGAGTTCGGAAACCAACTGGTTATTTAATACTAAACAGTAGTGTGGAGACACTAAGGGTAGTATTTGGATGAGTTGTGTGAATAAATGGTACATGGAAAGAAAGGTGTAAACCATTGGGACTAATCCATGAAATGAGGAAAAGAAGCTAATAGAGAAGCTGGAATAGCACAGTGGTTAATAGCTCATACACTACCATGAGAGTCTATGGACTCCAGGAATCAAACTGAGGGTTTTAGAGGGGAGGGGGGTGCGGGGATGGGTGAGCCTGATGATGGGTATTAAGGAGGGCACGTATTTCATGAAGCACTGGGTGTTATATGCAAACATTGAATCATGGAACACTACATCAAAAACTAATAATGTACTGTATGGTGACTAGCATAACATAATTTAAAAAATTATTTAAAAAAATAGCTCATACACTAGAGTTCTCTAGACCCAATTTTAAATCCAACTCTTCCATTTACTAGCTGTGTGATCCTGGGCAAGTCACTTAATCTCTCTAAGTCTTAGGTTTTTTATCTGTAAAATGGCCATGATGAAAATAACTACCTCCTGGAATTGCATGAGGATTAGAGGAGATAATATATAAGGAAGGCCTTGTATCCAGGACTCACTGAGAAAGGCTAATCATAGATTGGGAAGTCATTTGATCGTTTGAAATGAGTGAAGGTAGAGAATGAGAGGGTGGTTAAGTCAAAGTGGAAAAGAACATGAAATACTTACATGGTTATTTTGGTAATCTGCCAGTAGTTGACTTGAAAATGCCATGTTGAGTTCTTTGGGCCTCAGCCTATCTATACCATAATAGTAAGTTAGACTAAGTGATCATTGAGGTACTTTTAACTATTCTTTGATGCCTAACTAACCATCTTTGAACTCTAAAACCATATCATCTATGTTACAGATTTCAGAATAAAAACGACCGTTTTTTCAGATGCTATTAATTTCTTGATTTGGATTCATTATATGGCAACACCTAGAGTTTTACCTCTGTTAGACATTTAAGTTTGTTTTTATGTGGCTGCTTCCTTAAATAATTTCGTTTTGACCCTAAAATATAGTTTTTTCTTCTCTTTTCTTCTTCTGCCTCTTCTTTTTTTTTTTTTCAATAACCACCTTGTAAAAAGACTATTGTTTGCCTTGGCCCTTTTAATCTGCCCATGAGGAATTCAAGCCGAATGATAGGGAGCTGTGAAAATCCAGTTAGTGTGAGCTGTAATCTTTTTTGCTGGCTTTAAATAGTTAGAGTACCATGCAGACACCCTGCAGATAACTGAATCAAAACATAAAGTAATCACCTAAACATGGATTCTGCCTTTGCTGTTATGGAACTATAGTAGAAATTGCTAATAACCATTTACTTTTCAGAAAAATACTTGGTCATGATATCAAATAAAATCAGGGTTAGATATTAAAAGCTCTATTTCACAGGTAGGCAACCTGGGTGTTTGTGAAAAGCATTGATTTCTGAAAGTTTGATATTACCCAGTATTTATAATATCCTCTATTGTAGAATTAGGAAAACATCTTTATAGAAAGAGAATATTTATAATCCTCTAATCTTTCAGTTGTCTTCTACTTCAGATATCGCTCAAGGAAAACAAGAAAATGTTAATATAATCAGGCTTTTTGAACTATAATAAAACACAAGAAGAAAGTATGCTGCCTCTCTTTTTTTTCTTATAAAAGAAACTGGTTTCACTAATGCAGTTTATTGAATTGAGGTAGCAAAATATTCTCTAATAACTTTGTCAAATGGAGGTCTATTTTTCTAGGTTTACTGGCTCCTTTTTTTTTTTTTTTTAAGTTAAAAGATGGATCTCTCATCCATTAGATTCTGCATTAGAGCGATGAGAAACACCGTGTGCAGTATGCCGATGCCGCCTCCTAATTTTATTAGCTTTCCATTTTCTAATACTGCTGTTGATAATATTCTGGTGAAGTTTATAAAATAAAATAGGCTATTTGTTGAAACCAATATCCTAGTGTTGCTGGCATGATTCATGCTACATTAGGAGTTCATAAGTCATTAGTAATCTTTGATGTTCAGTGTGTTATCCTGAGCAGCAAACTTGCACTCCTTTGTTTTGAAAGATTCATAGTGTCTATTCCCGGACAAAGGTTTCATAAAGTGGATGCCTTTCCTATGCTTAGCACTTTGCCTTAGGCGATTTATAGAGCTCAACATGCCAGTTTTTCAAAATAGAGGAGCCCACTTTTCATCAAAAATATAGATTCCGAGACTGTGGTTGACAGTCCACATTCTCAACACTTAGTTTTTCTGTAAACTTTTTATTACAGAAATATTAAGACTTATAAAAAAGTGAGAGATTGGTATAAAGAACCCAATTTATCCATCTTTTACTTCCAACAATTTGCAGTATATGGTCCGTTTTAGGTGTGCTGTGTACAAATAGTTTTGGAAAACTATTATTACTATTATTTTTTAAATTGAGTTATAATTAATGTATAATATTATATTAGTTTTTGACCCTAGTTTTGATCATTTGCAGTATACACAAATAACATAATGACTCGATATTTGTGTATACTGCAAAATGATCACCACAGTAGGTCTAGTTACTTTCCATAGTAAAATAAACTATTATATTGCCTAAGATATTATTATGTTGCTGAATGTCTCCATGAAAGTTCTAAAAGCCATTGCTATTTTAGTGGACTGATAAGTTTGGGTATGTGGTTAGAGTAATAATATTATTAAGAGAGACCTTATAAGTTAGACATTTTATGAGCAGTTGTAATGCTCTCATTTGCATACAATGTACTGTGTATGTTGTGCAAAACATTCTGACCAACAGATGTTAGTAGAGGACTGTCCAGGTATTTGCTAATAATGATAGCATTACTTCTCATTTAGTTTCTATTTTCTCACTTGTAACTATCTTTGTCTCTATCCTTTCTAAGCTGCCTACTCCTATAGTCACGCCAAATGTGGGGCTCAAACTCTTGGCCCTGAGGTCAATAGTCACATGCTCTACTGTCCTATAGTCACATCTTAAAAAGTTAACAAGCTTGTCATTATCACCAGCTGTACCTCCAAATTATATCTTGTTAGCATATATTTCTTTCTCTTCACCATCTACATTTCCAACTCAGTTACTTTAGTATCCTCTATAAAAATGTTTGACCTTATTGAGGCCATCAAAAGAAAAGCCTTTTCTTTTTTCTTTTATTTATCTCCACTGATACCTGAATGGAGGGATATTTCCACTGATATGGACCAAGCCAGTATCATTTTCTACCTGAGGTATAGCTTAGTGTCTTAGTTGCACTTCTTACTTTCACTCTTGCCCTCCCTATAAACCATTATCCACACAGCAACCAGAGAGATCTCCTAAAAACATTAGTCATCCTCCTTCAGTTTTTCTCCCTCAGTTTACATTGGAGTAACTTAATTGATTATAAAATTTGAAAGTTGTTATCACCAAATTTCCCTTGTATCAAAACCTACCAGTTGCACCAAGTTAAGTGGTAACTACTAAATGATAAATGATCTGGCCTATGCCATGAACTTTTAACTGGTACTTTAAATATAATTATTTCTATAAATAAGCCATGAAAGCATATAGTCTACTGTATAGCAGGTGGTCAGACAATTTGAAAGAAGAATATCAAAATTAACTTAATCTTTAAAACTGAAAAACAGGGGCGCCTGGGTGGCTCAGTCGGTTAAGCGTCTGCCTTTGGCTCAGGTCATGATCCCAGGGTCCTGGGATCGAGCCCCACATCGGGCTCCCTGGTCGGCGGGAAGCCTGCTTCTCCCTCTTTCACTCCCCCTGCTTGTGTTCCCTCTCTCGCTGTGTCTCTCTGTCAAATAAATAAATAAAATATTAAAAAAAAAAAAAAACTGAAAAACAGAAAAGACATGTTTTCTATCTTTTTTTAAATTTTATTTTATTATGTTATGTTAATCACCATACATTATTACATCATTAGTTTTTGATGTAGTGTTCCATGATTCATTGTTTGCATATAACACCCAGTGCTCCATTCAATACGTGCCATCTTTAATACCCATCACCAGGCTACCCGTCCCTTCCCCCAGAACCCTCAGTTTGTTTTTCAGAGTCCATAGTCTCTCATGGTTCATCTCCCCCTCCTATTTCCCCCCCTTCATTTTTCCCTTCCTACTATCTTCTTTTTTTAAAAAACGTATAATGTATTATTTGTTTCAGCAACCCTCAGTTTGTTTCCTGAGATTAAGAATTCCTCATATCATCGTGTGCCTGGGTGGCTCAGTCGTTGGGCGTCGGCCTTCGGCTCAGGTCATGATCACCAGGGTCTTGGGATCGAGCCCCGCATCGGGCTCCCTGCTCTGCGGGAAGCCTGCTTCTCCCTCTCCCACTCCCCCTGCTTGTGTTCCCTCTCTCGCTGTGTCTCTCTCTGTCAAATAAATAAATAAAATCTTCAAAAAAAAAAAAAAGAATTCCTCATATCCGTGAGATCATATGATACAAGGACATGTTTTCTATCTTGAAGAGAATTTAAGAAGTATCCTTTCTGACTTAGTAAATGTTTTCAAAGACTGATAATAGAAATAAAGACACTTTTTTATCTTTTTAACGAGATAGTTTACCTGTGATATAGTTTCTTCCTTTTCCTTGACTTAGAGGAAGAAGATAAGGAATTCTCTAATATTACATATTTGAATCGCTTTCAAATTATGTTTTTAAACTGTCAATCTTGATACTCTTTTTTCTACCTCTTTCCTTTTTCCCTTTACAAAACCAGTCTTTTGTTTCTCTCAGTAATGATGCTGAGCTCCCAATGCCTCAGCACCAAAAGAAATTTTATAGATTGTCATGTTAGATATATGGCAACAGAGACCTAGTCCAGTCTATTTTCTTTACAGATGAGAAAACTGAGGCTACCAGAGGTTAAATGATGTATTTTCCCAAGGTAGCTATCCAGGTGAGATTTTGATAAGTTAATAGTTATATAGTTGTACAAATAACTCTGATCTTATTGAAGTACATGTTTTACACTTAGACATTTTGTATCTCCCCACTGTGACTAACTCCAGCATATATTTAAAATATAAGTATTAATAAATATGGTCATTTTTCTGGGGTGTTGAGATTCAGTTAACCTGCTGCCTCTTGATAACTCATTAAAATGCATTCCTCTACCTGTCACTAGCTATTCCAGTTACTGCTGCCCAGAACTAAAGGGTTTGCTGTTCTTGTTAAAAAGGAAGATTTGCATTGCATCCCTTTGGGCTTAGACACAATTGGAAGCTATGGAACAGATTAAGGATAAGTATCACAGACACATTAGTGACTTACTTGGGGCTTTCTCACAGATTTAACCAAAAGAATTGTGGGAGGAAAAAGAAATCTTATACCTAACAGGAAAAAAAAAAAAAACCATTTAGGGAGACTGAAGTGTGAATAAAATTCTAATAGTCCTTACAAATATTTTTTCCTTAAACTAAAATTAAACACTAAAAATAACACCTAAAGAGAATATTAATTACATCTAAAATAAGGACTACTTCATACCATTGTATCAGTCAGGGACCAGTCAGGAAGATGAAACCACACTAGTTATCTTAATAGAATTTTTTATGGTGAGTTGGTTAATTAGGTATGGGAGGGTGATGCAAAAGGGGGAATACTGAGATAACAGAGATAGTAATAGCAAGAATCAGGTACTGCTCCTGGGGGAACAAAGAGAAGAGGTTGGGTGCTCTCTTTGGCAGCTCATATACTACCATTGGAACAGTACAGAGAAGATTAACATGGCCCTTGCACAAGGATGACGCACAAATTTGTGAAGCGTTCCATATATTTTCCAGAATATTTGCGGGGGGGTGGGAAGAGAAGAGGTTGAGATTATGATTTAAAATCTCAGAGAACGGCAGAGCTGGGACCCAGACCTGGGAGGACTAGGTGTTGCTTGACTAGTGTTGGTACCTCAGGGGCTTGTGGGATGGGCTCCACAGAGCTAAGAGCTGGACCTTTGAGAAGGGGATGCTGCTTGGCTGTGCTAGTGGCCTCTGAGGGAATATGATGGGTCTGGTTCTGGGAAAATGGAAAACAACAGCAACAACCCAGAAATTGGAACCAACTCTACTGAGTTACTTCCTCTGGAGTAAAGAGTTGTTGCAGGGGCAGCCCTGACAGGAGCAGCAAGTAAAACAGGGAAGCCCTTCTCACTTTCTGGGACTATTCAACTTTCTTCTCACACCTCTTCCTAGCAGAACTTAACAGGGAGCTAGCTGGCAAAGGAAAAATGTCATTTGCAGAGTTCTATAATAAATTTATGGCAGAGGTAGCAGCTTAGTAACTAGCACAACCATTAATTGCCATTTTCATCCTTTTATACTGAAAACTTTACATTTCTCTTCCCTGAAGTGCTAATAGTTGTTTATATCCATTGGTTCCTACTGTTGTTCAAGAGATAACAAATAACTTGAATGTTTGAGATTATTGATTAGGTCTTTCTCAATCTATGTGCCCCATGCCTAGTGTTATGTAAGGTTATGTAGGCTTTTGCCCATCGTGGTAACTTCATTGTATAGTATGTGGCGCAGCATCTTCTTTCTTACAAATGCTAAGGGTGTACGGTTCTGAGTCCTGAGTTTACTTTCCTCTATACATTTTCACTGCAATAAACTTTTTTTTGCTCTTCTACTTTCCTTCCCTTTTCTGTACCCACCTGGAGTTTCCTCTTTTGAGACTGGCCCATAACAGGATTGATTTGTAGTTTGTGCATACTGGAACCAAAAATATGGGTTAAAATGTGTATATTAGCAATTAAGAGCCTTTTAACATTTTTTGTAAGGGAACTTAAAGTTAAGGAATATTTTCCATATACCATTGTTCAAGGTTTTTTTTCCTCATTATTGGCCCCCCCAGAGAAGAATTAAATTTAAATCAATTTGATCGATTTTCATTTAACTTGAATGAGAGAGAAATTAACAAATACTAAGGATTATGATTCCTGAATTGAGTTGAGCTCTGGAAGGCCACAAACCAGTTTAATACCTAAAAATTTGTCTGCTCTCCCCCTCCAATTGAGAATTGAGAATCCATCTATATAATATACATGCTATATATTAAGAGACTTGGGTTCCAGTACAAACTCAGTTCCTGAATACAAACTCCTTTACCAAATAAGGATCTCCTTGTCTTCCCCTCCCCCTCCAGCCCCTTAATGAGAGAAGTGGCTTTCCAACTTTTCTTATCACTTCTTTAATCCTTATCTTCCTCTTTTCCTTCTTTCCCCTTACTTGCTCCATTTGCCCCCTCGGCTGGGGTGAATGGATGGACAGAGATCCTTTTACTCTCCTGCCGCACATGCAAAGCATATAGTTTGGAAACCATTTCGTCTATGATTATATCACATAATTCAATACATTGAAAGGCTGTTTGGAAATCATTGGAGAGAAATGTGAGCTAGGTTTCTGGGCCAGGGTTCAGAAACTTTTTTCCATAAAGATCCAGATAGTAAATATTTTCGGCTTTGTGGGCTTACAGTGTCTGTCAGAACTACTTAGCTCTGTGGTTGTAATGTGAAAAGCAGCTACAGACAATAAATAAATGAATAGGCATGTCTATGTTGCAGTAAATTTTACTTAAAAAAGCAGGCAATGGGGCCAAGTTAGCCTAAGGACTATAGTTTGTCATCTTCTGGTCTAGGCCGCCACAGCCTCTTGTATAGAATAGTGGCCTCCCAAATGAGGTACACACACTTTTGATTGCACCCTCCATAACTTAAATACAATTTTTAGTATATGTGTATATATTTCCCAGTTTATTTAAAAATTTGATAGATGTACTAATATACTAATCTATTATGTCATCATGTTTAAGAGTAGCATACTTTGCATTGTATAGATACATACTAACCTATTTAATAATCCTTGTGTCTTTCGACATATAAGTGGTTTTCATTTATTATTGAAATGATGGATATTCTTTTTTTTATTATGTTATGTTAATCACCATACATTACATCATTAGTTTTTGATGGATATTCTTATACATAAATATTGTACATATACACATATGTATATGTACATATATGCAGAAATATTTTTGTATCTAAATACCTTTGTGTATATTATATTTCTGTAGAATAAATTCCCAGAAGTGAACTTTCTGGGTCAAAGAGTATTGGTTTTTATGAGGTTAACACACATTGTCATTTTGCACCCTGGGAAGCTAGTATGAATTTCCCCTTCTTCCACCACTAGCAATGAGTAAGTGCCCACTTTTAATGAACTGAAAATATTATTACTCTAGCCAAAAATTTATTGACTGAATCAGTAAAATAATTAGAAATACAGTTAGTATAATATGATACTTCTTATTTCTGTGGATGACGGAAAATTTACTTTGTCATTTCTGATTACAATACCCTTTCTAGAGGGAATTTAATGATGCTATTTCTTGACTATTACTAGAAGGGATGGATACTGACATATCTGATAAAAGGATGGCTGAGCACCCAGGAAGTAAGTCTTCCAGCGCTTCAGTGAAGCCATTTCAGACCCACTTTTTGTAGCATTATAACAAAGCACACACAGGTTCAGACATTTATTCATCAGCTCTCCCAAGAGGCTAGCTAGTTTCACTTTCAGAGCTCTATTTATATGAAGTAGTAAACCATTAAGAACTGTAGACTTTGTATCTGGATGGCTTTAGCTTCTTATATTCTGAAGTTAATGGGGTGGGGGGGAATCCCATCTTTTTAGATTGTATGCCATGACTTTTTCCTCATTGTATCTCAATTCAGATATCACTATTGATAAAATTCCTGGAAAAAATTGCTGAGTTAACATCACCTTGGGAATGGGATGCCTAAAACAGCAGGTGATAGGATTTGTCAAATTATCATCAGGTGAAAGCATTTTAAGACTGAAAATAGTAAAATCTGGCATTTGAAAATTACTTTCTAAATAGTTTTATAAATTCCAGATTTCTAAATGTAGTAAATAGTGCTTTAGGACTATGTGATGCATGTATATTTTTTTAAAGGGTAGCTTTTCCTTGCCTACTAAATGTGAGGTTTTATTTTTTCTTTCTGGTGCTGTCAGGTTTGAAGGAGGTTAAGTTGCTGGTTGGAACTGAAAATGCTGTGTAGGAATTAATATACCCAATTAAGATTTTTTTGCAGCTCTTTATTTGACATAATTTCAAACTTAACAAATATGTTTCAAGAAGAGTAAAGAACTCTCATATACACTTTACCCAGATTCACCAATTGTTTACATTTTGCCTCATTTGCTTTATCAAATTTTCTGTCTGTCTCTCAGTACTCTTTTTTCTGAATCATTTGATAGTAAGTGGCAGGCATCAGTCCCTTCATGCCTAAATATTTTTGTGTATATTCCATAAGAATTTTTTTTTAAGGTAGCCACAGTCAGTAATCAAAATCAAGAAATTTAACGTTGATACAGTATTATATATAATCAGTTCATAGTCCCAGTTATGTCATATAACTTCCTATTTGCGTGTCAACCACCTTTACCGTGCATAAAAGGCTGAGTCCAGTCCAGGGTCATGTATTACAGTTAGTTGTCATGTCTCTTTAGTTTCCTTTAATGTAGACTAGTTCCTTGGCTTTTCTTTGTCTTTCATGACCTTGACATTTTTAAAGCTATATAGGCTGGTTGTTTGATAGAATGTCCCTCAATTTGGGTTTTTCCAACATTTCCTAATGATTAGAGTCAGGTTGTGCATTTTTTTGTCAGGAATATCACAGAAATAATGTGATATTACTCATATCAGGACTCACAGCACATCATATCAGGACTCACAGGATGTTGGTTTGTTCCATTATTGGTGATGGTAACTTTGATCATTTGGTTAAGGTCCATTCAAAATTTGATCTGGCAACATAAAAAGAACTTTTATAGTGGTTTGATTTCTAAGGCACACATTCTTGTTGAATAAATTGATATGTTTTCTCTGTATATATTACCTGTTCCCCATTTGGGGAACAAAACAAAACAAAATGGGCTTCTTTGTTTAATATTGGTGAAAAAATTAAGTGAATAAATAAAATAATAGATTTGTATCCTTCTACTTGTATCAATTTCAGGGGGTTTATTTCTACTTGCTTGGTTTCAAATTCTTTATAGTTTGTTTACAGACTGTATTGGTAGAAGATATTACATTTTATAACTTACCTAAAGAGTTGTTATGATACGGAATTTTAATTTTAAAATTGTTTCATGTTTTAATACTTTCTTCCTTTTCTCATGCAGTGCTGAGCCCTATTTGTATATTATCCCCATTGTTTCTAGCCCTGTACCAAATCAAATCTGGAATATTCTATTATTTATATACTCCTCTTAGATAAATTTTAAATTAGGAATGAAACAGATACAAAAGCATGATATTCCATAAGTACTTGGTTTTAAGAATTTTATTTTAAGGTGAGAAGGACTGTCACAACTTCTTTACTTTCAGAGAATCCATTTCTGAAAGATTAAAATGTATCCTTTTTCAAGTCCTTAAGAGAATTCCAATCTCCTTTAACAATCTATTCAAGTACTTAACACACTCTAGAAATTCTTTTCTGTAGTTGACCTAAGTCTGCTATCCTATTTCATGTTTATTTGTAGTAAAGATGAAGAATAACTAGTTAATGGCTTTGAAAATATTAAGTCCCACATCCTCAGTAAATTACTTGCTTTCAGAGATACCATTTTCTAGTTCTCTAGTCAGATGTGTGACTAACGTGTGGCCATCATGCCACTCTTTAGTTAGAAATCCAGAATTGGATAAGGACCGTGGATCATGGACCTTTTATTTATTGGCCTCAACTTTAATGTTATTAAATTTACAGTATGCCATATGGTTTTTAATCCAAGCAAAAAACCAATAATGCATTATTTCTTTTGAGTGGGAATATTATTGAGATATGCTGAGAGTATTGGAGTTTTTTATAAAGTTGAGCTGCAGAAGAAAGTTTGAAAATCAATAATTTTATATGTTATAATTTAGGTTTTCACTGCATTTCTCAAATTATTTAAGGTCTAGTTCTTTCTTGTACTTTTAATAAATAGTTGCTAGTAACTTTTCAAGCACATATATAGTTCCAAGTAAAAGAACAAAGAAAGCTGAAAAATAGTAAAATAACACACAGAAAGATGGGTTAAAATAAGACCGTAAGAGTGAAGTTGTTCTTTACCCGTTGGCTAAAATGTCATTTGTTGTTACTTTTCCTTTTAATGTTTTTGAATTTTAGCACTGATGGTTTAACTCTATATTGAGTAGAAAGGTAATTGAAAACAACTGTCTGTATGTTTTTGTTTACTATAGTTTGGCTTTATGCAATTTTACCATCATATGTTTACTAAATTCTTAAAATATTTTAGTCTAAAATCTACAGTAGATGTGTATGATTTATGTTTACTTTTGGAAAGTGTTATATATATATATATATTTTTTTTTTTAAAGACCAGAAATAGATTAGAGAAACAAAATCATAACAAATTCAAATTTTAACACTCAGTTTAAGTAAACTAAGGTTAATAAATTTAATTATATCTAGTAAAGTATTCCCATATCTTTTGACAATTGATTTCATTTTTTCTTATCAAGTCGATTTTATAAAAATAAATGACTATCTAGGGTACTAAGAAAAGCGTGTTCCTTAAAATCAGATGTTTAAAATGAAATTGTTGACTGCAAATGTGTAAAAGAACAAATATATACACATGCATGCATACATATTACAAATATATACACATACATACATTCTCTCTCTCCATATATATATATAAGCTTTGGGTGTCTGTATCCAACAGTGGGTGCTCTGGAGACACATTTAGAAGTGAATTATGACTCGGCTTTCAAGGCCTGCCCAATATTCTGAATTAGTATTCGACTTAAAGAATGAAGTCATGTTTCAGCCTATGTCAGGGGAACAAGGCACACAGTTTTAGATAATCTTATACTGCTCAGACAGGTTGGCAATCACTAAATTAAACTCATGATGCAGTTTGGTTAAATGATCCACTGATTACCAAGTAATCACAGCACTCTGGGAATCTGGGTTCAGTAACTCATGGCTGTGTATAGAAATAATGCTTATATGACAATTTTTTTTGCTACTGGTGGATATGTTTAAAATGTATTGGCTGTTCTTGGGAGTGGCATTTGATGAAGTTTGGGGCTGGGACCTCAATTATTGGAAAGAGTATACTTCTAGTTGGCTGCTTTAAAGGCAACAATGTTGATTGAATGAGTAATATAAAACAGAAACAGAATTCAGTATAAAACATTGTGGCTTTCCCATTCTTTTTCTTTTAGCAAAGTGATTATGACCTTAAGAAAAGGCACCTACTGACTCTTGCAAGTGGAAAGGAAAAGATATGAAATCCTTTTCAACATGTCCTTATCTTATTACTTCCACTGTGATTTTATCATCATCAGTGTAGATGCAGATATTCCCCCCAAAGTTTTTTCTTATCAGTGGGCTCAGCTTTCTATATTGTCCTCAAGTTAGCTTAGTTAAACTTACTAGGAAACTGTCAGTTTGGTGTCTTTGCAACTACTCTATTATTTTCTTGTGACCACAATTCTCTTAATAATTGCTCTGAAGTGATGAACAAGATTTCAGAAATTGATTGTAATGAGAGTTAAGAAAAACATTTGGAATCCACAGAGTTAATGAAATAACCCTTGATTATCTAAATTTAATACAAGAACTCATGTAGTATCATAGTGAAAAGTTTCCTGTTTTATATTTAAGAGTATTTTAATTGAATCTTAATGCATTTAAGTTTCTACAGACCATTAATTTTGGCATTCTTTTTCATGATAAATGCTATGTGTTTAGAAAAATCAGTATTAAAATTTAGCTTCAAAGAATTCATGAAGAGAAACATAATGAAATCTTGATATATTATATACAAAAGACAAATCCCTGATCATTTCTTTTTATGCAGATGAATTTGATTTAGACATAATTCCCCAACATCACCATGAATTTCCATCTGTGTAACCCTGATGTTCTTAAGCAGTCTGCAGTTACCTCATGCTCTGGGCTATATTCACTGTGCATGTATGGAAACTGTGACTATCTTAACACTTTAGATGATGATATGAATAACAATTGTTTGTTGATTTTATTCTCTATCTCCCTGGATAACCTGCTGTCTGCAAAGGCTGAATAAGTGGCAGATAGCTTTTGTCATCCCTTATCCAAGCTGTACACTTGTAAGGAAGAGCAGGGATAATCGCCTCAATCTAATTAGGGGTTAAAAGAGGCCATGACTGTGATGTGGCAGTGAGACACCTTACTGTAGCAATCCTGTTTGCATTAGAAAAATAAGGTTGTCATATTGATTATTCAAATTGACTTATATTGGCCAAGGCTCAATGGTTTGTATTGCAGCTGAAGCAGTTGAAGATCCCAGCTATTCACAGAAGACCTATGCTATAGCATATATTGTATTGTGGCTTGTTTGCTAATTTGGGGTTTTACGAATGAAGACGGAGTTTAATCAGGCGATTTAAAGGTTAAACTGATCATCAGAAACTGAAGTTTAGCTTCCACCTTGTGATAGCAATGATTATGTAAATTCTGAATAAGTGAAGATCTAGTGACATTTTACACTCTAACTGAAGATACTATGTATAAATATAAAAGCATTATTTAGAGCTGTTTTAGTCTGTTGATGATGCATATTTTGATGGTAAAGAAAAAGGGATAATTGGTATTAGTCAAAAGGATGCAGCTTGTGTTTCCTGTTTCCCTTCTCACTTCTCTTCAACCTGCTCTCCTTTGCTTCACCCAGTTCTGGATTTTGGGTATGTTCTTAGAACAGAAATACTGGAAAATAGAGACAGGTTTGAAAATTTCTGTACAAATCTTTAATCACTCTTTCTTGAATGTCCTACTTAACTCTATAAGTCCCACTAAGTTGCTATGCACGTATGGCCTATATTTTGATATACATATCAAATGTCTGTAGACATTGGATACTTTTTATGAAACCTCCATTATAGCACTAATTTTTAAAATGAAGAGTTAGTATTATAGTCCCCTCTAGTAGTAGTCAGTTGTTTTGCATTTTGCTTTCTCCTGCTTGAGTATCACAAGGATTCATGGGAATTTTATTCAACATATTTCAGTCAGAATTGTTATTTTGTTGTTTTTTGATGCTCAAATTGTAGCAAGTTTGTTCAGCATGAATCTCTTCAAATTGGCTCCTGTGTTCTTTACACATGACCCTGTTAGTTTTAATGATTCTTTACATTTTGTTTCAGTCTCAGACTGAAATTTTTTGTTCCGGAGCCTGGAATTAACCATTTACCCAAATAACCTTGGCTCCTTTTAGTCAAGAATGGTATTTAGAGATCAAAATACGATGCTCCAGGGATGGCATTTCTTTAGTTCAGTGGGCAGAACTTGAGAACACACTGTGTTTCCTTGAGTCTAAGATGCGGTGAATTGTAATTTTATGTCCTACTATGAAAGAAAAAATATTGCCACTGGGGTGCCTGGGTGGCTCAGATGGTTAAGCGTCTGCCTTCGGCTCAGGTCATGATCTCAGGGTCCTGGGATCGAGTCCCGCATCGGGCTCCCTGCTCCTTGGGAGCCTGCTTCTCCCTCTGCCTCTCTTTCTCTGTCTCTAATGAATAAATAAATAAAATCTTTAAAAAAAAAATTGCCATTAATTTTAAGATACCACCTAATGCAAATGCATCCTCATTACAGATATGTTAAAATAATATTCAAAATGTACGTTCAGAATCAATGAAATATGGTATACTAAAGCATGAATTCATCCTATTATTTTAAATTGAAATTTATTATCACAGGATTTTGACTTAAGGTTTAGTTTATACATATATTTTTTTTCTTTTTCAGTGAATGTGTTCCTAATAACATTGGCATAATTATTTGCTTTATTGTATGGTATGCATGAAATCGTTTTTTAAAATAATGTTCTTGAGTTTATAAACAGTTGATAGAAAAACTATAAGTAGACCTTTATCAGAGAATCCAGCAGTAAGTCGGAAAAATGAACCAGGAGTTAAGAGTGGTTCAAACTAGAAATATAAAGGTAATTCAATATTGTGAAATTTGTTAATATAATTAGCTATAATAATAAGTCAAAAGAGTGTAGTGATGTCTACCCTTCTTCATTTCAGTTATTTTTGGTAATTCAGAGTTAAGGGTGTTATGTGATTTTAAAAATGTAAGTTAAATCATACAGTAAAACACACAAATCTTACGTATGCAGTTCGGTAAGTTTTATCAAATATATTCATTTGTGTTCCATATTGCATCCCTTTCAAAAATTTCCTTGTGCTCCTTTGTAGTCAGTCCCTTCCCCCAGCTTCCAGAGGCAATCACTATTCTAATTTCATTTACAATAGATTAGTTCAAGAACTTAATATAAATGGCATCTCATAGTATGTATTTTTTTGTACCTGGCTTCATTTGCTTAGCAGGTTTTGGGGTTTATCCATGTTGTTGCATATATTAGTAGTTTATTCCTTTTATTGCTGACTACTGTTCCATTGTATGAATGTACCACAATTCATTCTATTGAAGGATATTTTGGCTTGTTTTCACTTTGGAGCTATTAAGAATAAAGCTGCAGTGGATTTTCTTGTACAAGTCTTTGTGGAATATATGTTTTCGTCTCTCTTGGGTAAATATCTAGCAGTGAGTTTTCAGTTTTTGAGACTAAAGCAGCTATGAACATTTGTGTACATGTCTCTGAAGTGACATATGTTTGTATTTCTTTTGCATAAATACCCAGCAGTGGAATAGATGGATTGTATGATAGGTGTATATTTAACTGCCAGATGGTTTTGCACAGTTGTTTTAGTTTACATTCCCATAAACAATTTATGTTTCAACAAGAAGTTTCAGTTGCACATCTTTGCCAATATTTGGTGTTACAGACCTTTGAATTCCAGCTATTCTAATGGATTTGAAGTGGTTTTCATTGTGAGTTTTAACTAGCAATTTTCTGGTGACTAATGATTTTAAACACTTTTTTTCTGTGCTTACTGGCCATTTGTATATTTTCCTTGTAAAGTATTTGTTCAAGCCTTTTATCTATTTTTCAAAAAAAGATTATTTCTCTTTTTATTATTGAGTTGTTGAAATTTCTTACATATTCTATGTTCAATTCCTTTGTTAGGCATGTGTTGTGGATATTTTTTCCTGGTCTATGGCTTATCTGTTAATTTCTTAACAATGTTTTTATATAAATAGTTTTATAATTTGAAGTCTTATATGTAATTTTTTTCTTTTATTACTACTTGGACTTTTTTTCTTACATGTAAAAGCTAGAATCAGTTTGTCAGGTTCTACAAAAATCCTTGTTGGTACTTTGATTGGAATTGCACTGAATCTATAGATCTATTTGGTGGGAACTTGTATCCGTAAGATACTACATTTTAGCATCCATGGACATAGTATACCTCTTTATTTATTTAGTACTTTAAAAATGTCTCAATAAAAAACAATTTTTTTCTTCTGTAAAAGTCTTGCAAGTATTTTGTTAAATTTATGTCTGTCTACTTTGTATGTTTATTGTATTAATTGGCAGTATCTTTGTCCTACTTGGAATTTGAATGGGAATTCTGCTAATATTTTTCTAATGAGAATAATTTTCTTTTTGGTTTTTGGTAGATATCATTTCCTGTTTGACAAGATTTGCTTCTATTCCTATTGGATAAGATTTTTTAGAAATCATTTATTTGTATATTTTTTAACAAAATTTTTTCCTGCATTAATTGAAATCATTTTAAAGTTTTCCCCTTTTAATATAGGAATGTGTGAATAATAACTGATTTTCTATTATTAATCTGTCCTTGCAGACCTGAGATGAATTGAACGTACTTGTAGAGTACTATCTTTTTGTTTATATTGCTGGATTCATTTGGTTTGTTTGTTTATTAGTATTAGTTTATTTCCTTTTCCAACTTTAGCATCAAGGTTATACTAGCCTTGTAAATGTAATGGAGAACACTAGTAGGGGATATTGATAATGGGGGAGGCTATGTATGTATAGGGGAAGGAGATATATGGTAATCTCTGTGCCTTCCACTCAATTTTGATATGAACCTAAAACTGCTCTAAAATTTAAGTCTATTAAAACATATAATGGTGAGTGGTTCATCAGTTTCTTTCTTTCTTTTAAGATTTTATTTATTTATTTGACAGAGAGAGACACAGCAAGAGAGACACAAGCAGGGGGATAGGGAGAAGCAGGCTTCCCGCCAAGCAGGGAGCCCGATGCGGGGCTCAATCCCAGGACCCTGGGACCATGACCTGAGCCGAAGGCAGATGCTTAATGACTGAGCCACCCAGGTGCCCCGGTTCATCAGTTTCTATTCTCAGAAAGTTTATGTAGGATTAAAATGATATATTCCTTGAATATTTGGTAGAACTAGCCTATAATACAATTTAGGCTTAGTATTATTATTGTGAGGGGTTTTAAACTATTTATTCAGGTTTTTTGATGGTTAAAGGACTGTGAAGGCTTTCTATTTTATTGTTTATTTTCTTTTTTTCTGTTTAATCTTAAATCAGTTTCTGTAAGATTTTATTCTAGAAATTTGTCTGACAAATTCATTTTACCTGAGTATGCAGATTTATTGTCATGATACTCTCTTACTGACTTTTAATCTGCATAGCATTAGTAGGTAGCTTTATTCCCTCTGCCTTTGAAAATGTTAATACTGTTTATTATCTCCCATTCACTTCTCATTTCCTCTTTATTACCTTTATGAGAAAGAAACAAAAAAATAAGCATTCATGTCTTCTTTGGAGATGATATTTTGTCTAGGTTATTCGCAGTTCATTTTTAAAGGATTTCTCTTTCTGAGTATCTCCTTCTCTCCCACTCAGTTTAACTCTCATTCTGTTTTACACATGCCACACCACATACCACATAATCCTTTTGGCAATGCTCAAATCATTATTAATTATGCAGTTTTAAAATTAGAAATTATATTTCTTCTGTTATAGCAATAAAAAGTACATGTTATACAACATTTTCTTTTCTTTTCTTTTTTTAAGATTTTATTAATTTATTCATGAGAGACAGAGAGAGAGAGAGAGAGAGGCAGAGGGAGAAGCAACCTCCCAAGGAGCAGGGAGCCCGATGTGGGACTCGACCCAGGACTCTGGGATCATGATCTGAGCCAAAGGCAGACGCTTAACCATCTGAGCCACCCAGGGACTCATAACATTTTCTTTTTTTTGAGTAGTGTTAGTATCACTAGTGATGAGGAGTGGGAAATGAGTAAGAAATTATTTCTTTCTATTTAGACCTTCCTGAGTATTCTACCTGATGAGGGTTGTAAGTAAAAAGTAAAAATGATAATAGGATTAGCCCTTTAAGGACAAGACCTCTTAGATTGTATGCTCCCATCTTATAGATCTAGTTGTTACTGATTTTGTTTCTTGGTCAGTATCATTTTATAGAAAGTACCAAATATGATAAATAAAAGTTTATTAGGCTTTCATTTATCACATTTGGTGATTTTGGGCCTTTTTGGAAATATATGATGGAATATATAGGATCGTAGTGGTTGGGGAGAAAAAATAGGAACACTTTATGTCTTAACAGTGTACAAGACAGCCCATTCGAGAAAGAAATTTTCCCATCAGAAATGCCAGTGATACTTCATTGAGAAAAACCAAGAGAGTAAACTACTTTTGCTAATTTGCAGAGCCAAAAATGCTGGAGAAGTGTTAAAAATCAATATGGTATACACTTATATAGTGAATAATTCCATCACCACAAATGTTTTCACTTGCCCTTATGTAGTCCATTTTCCCCTCCACCTCAGCCTTAGATGACTGCTAATGTGCTTTCATTATAAATTAGTTTATATTTTCTAAAATTTTATATAAGTAGAATCACAGTACACATTATGTACTCTTTTGTGTTTGGCGCTTTCCCTCAGCATTATGATTTTGTGATTTATCCATGATGCTGGATGTGTATCAGCAGGTAGTCCTTTTGAATGAAGAGTAATGTTCTTTTGTATAAATATATCACATTTTGTTTTTACACTCATCTGTTAATAGATATTTGAGTTGTTTTCCATTTTGGATATTACTAAAGCTGTTATGAGCGTTCATATAAAGTTCTTCAAGTGGACATGTGTTTTCTTTACCTGGAAAGTGAATGACTGGCTTGTTTGGAAGGTTTAGGTTTAACCTGTAAGAACCTGCCAGATGGTTTTCTGAAGGGGTTGTATTATTTTACATTTACATGACTGGTATATGAGATTTCAAGTTTCTCCAGATCCTTGCCAACAATTGATATTGCTGTTCTTTTTAATTTTAGCCTTTGTAATGGATTGGTAGATTTATGCTGCTGTGGTTTTAATTTTCATTTCCCTGATGTCAAATAATGTTGAGCATCTTATCTTTGTTTATTGGCCATTTGTGTATCTACTTTTGTATAGAGTCCAGTCAAATTTTTCTATTTTTAAAGTTTTACTGAAGTATAATTAATATACGGTAAACTGCACATATTTTAAAGTATGCAACTTGATATTTTTTTATTTCTGTATGTACCCATGATACCATCACCACAATCAAGATAGCGAACCTATGCTTCATAACCAAAGGCTTATTCAGGCTCCTTTATAATACTTTTTCCCTCTCTCATTGCTTTTTTTCCCACAGGCACCTAGTTAGTGTAACTGCCGATGAGTTTACATTTTCTAGAACTTTTTATAAATGTAATAATATGGTATGTAATCTTTTTGTCTGATTTCTTTCAGCATAATTATTCTGAGATGCATCTATGTTGTCGCATATATTTTTCTTTATTGCTGAATAGTGTGCCATTGTATGTGTATGACACAGTTTGTTTTCCCAGTTACCTATTGATGGAAATTTGTGTTGTTCTCAAGTTTTGGCTATTATAAAACAAGCTGCTATGAAAATTTGTGTACATGTGTGGACATACTTTCTTTTTGGCAATAGAAGGACTGGATCATATGGTAGGTTTATGTTTAACTTAATTGCCAGACTGTTGTCCAATGTGGTTGTACCATTATATAATCTTGCCAGCAGTGCATGAGTGTTCCAGTTATTCCTCATCACTACCACATGTATGGTTAGTCTTTTATTTTAGACATTTTGATAGGTGTAAAGTGGCTCATTATGGCTTTAATTTATATTTCCCTCGTCACTAATGGTGATGAGAATGTTTTCAATGTTCTTATTTGCCACCTATATATATTTCTTAGTGAAGTATCTGTCCACATCTTTTGCTTATTTTTGTGTTGGGTTGTTTCTTTATAATTAAGTTTGGAGAGTTCTTTATATATTCTAGATTCAGGTACTATATCAGGTATGTGCTGTGCTTCTTTCATTCACTAGGAGTGCCTTTTTTCTTTTTAAGATTTTATTCATTTATTTGACACAGAAAGAGAGAGCACAAGCAGGGGGAGTGTCAGGCAGAGGGAGAGGGAGAAGCAGGCTCCTCTGCTGAGCAAGGAGCCCGATGTGGGGCTCGATCCCAGGACCCCAGGATCATGATCTGAGCCGAAGGCAGACGCTTAACCAGCTGAGCCACCCAGCTGCCCCACTGGGAGTGCCTTTTGAAGACAGGAGTCTTTAATCTTTTTTTGAAAGATTTTATTTATTTATTTTAGAGAGAGAGCATGGAGGGGAGGGGCAGAGGGAGAGGGAGAGAGAGTCTTAAGCAGACTCTGTGCTGAGTGTGGAGCCCTAGATGGGGCTTATTTTCATGACCCTGAGATCACGACCTGAGCCAAAACCAAGAGTCGGATGCTTAACTGATTGTGCCCCCTAGGCGCCCCCAGAAGTTTTCAATTTTGGTGAAGTATTGTTTATTAATTTCTTCTTTTACAGACATGCTTTTGGTGTTGATCTAGGAGATCTTTTCCTAACCAAAGGCCACAAAGATTTTCTGTTTTCTTCTACCAGTTTTATAGTTTCAGATTTTACATTTAGGTCTATGATCTATTTTGAGATAAATTTTGAGTATGACATGAGCTATGGATCAAAGTTCATTTTTTTTTCTTTTTGCATCTTGGAAATTTAATATTGCCAGCATATTTTTTTGACCAGATCACCTTTTCTTTGTTGGATTGCTTTTGTATTTTTGCAATAAAATCTGTTGTTCATAAATGTGTAGGTCTATTTCTGGACATTCTGTTTGTTCCACTGAAATACATATCTGCTTGATGCCAGTACCACACTATCTTGATTATTATGGCATTATAACACTTGGAATCATGTAGTTATAGTCTTCACACTTCACTCTTTTTTTCAGAGTTGTTTTTGTTATCTTAATCCTTTCCATTACCATATGAATTTTTAAAAAATATTTTATTTTTTTATTTGACAAAATGAGAGAGAGAACACAAGCAGGTGGAGAGCAGCAGAGGGAGAGAGAGAAGCAGGCCCCCCACTGAGCAGGGAGCCTGACGTGGGGCTCGATCCCAGGAACCCCAGGATCATGACCTGAGCCAAAGACAGATGCTTAACCAACTGAGCCACCTGGGCACCCCTATTACCATATGAATTTTGTAATCATTTTGTCAGTTTCCACAAAATACCTTGCTTATATTTTGATTGGGATTGCATTGGATCTGTAGATCTATTGGGGAGAATTAACATCTTAATAACATTGAGTCTTCTGACCCATTAACAAGGTATATTTTTTCATTTATTGAGGTCTTATATGATTTTTCTCAACAGTGTTTTGTAGCTTACAGTTTAGAGGTCTCTGACATTTTCTTTTTTCATATTTATCCTGAAGTATTTTATATTTGTGATGATACTACAAATGATATATATATGTAATATTTAAAAAATTTTAATTTTTGATCGTTTGTTGCTAATATATGGATATACACTTGAATTTGGTATATTGATCTTGTATCCTGCAGCCTCGTTGAACTCACTTATCATTCTAGTTGCTTTTTTGTAGATTCCACAAGATTTTCTGCAGAGATGATCATGCTGTTTGTAATGAAGACAGTTTTACTTCTTCCCAATCTGGATGTCTTTTATTTCTTTTTCTTGCCTGACTGCTCAGACTACAGCATCAAATACAGCATTGAATAGAAGTGGAAAGTTTGGATATCCTTGTCTTATTTCTGATATTAGTCAGATAGTACTTAGTCTTTTTCACCATTATGTGTGGTGTTAGCTGGTGGATTTTGGTAAATGCCTCTTGTGAGGTTGAAGAAACCCCCTTCTAGTCCTAGTGTGCTGACAGGTTTTGGTTTTTTTTTGGATATAGATGTTGGATTTTGTAAAATGCTTTGTGACTATTGAGATGATCTTTTTTTCTTATTTAATTGTTAATGTAGTGAATTACATTGATTTTCAAACGTAAAACACTTTTTCATTTCTTGTAGGAAACTCTACTTGGTCATGGTCTGTTATCTTTTTTATATATTGTTTCATTTAATCTGCTAAAATTATATTTAGAATTTTTACATTTGTTTTTCACAAGGAATATTGGTCCGCAGTTTTATTTTCTTATAATATCCTTGATTATATTTTGTGTCAGGGTAATGCTGGCCTCAGAGAATTAATTGGGAAGTATTTCTTAATTCTCTGAAAGAGTTTGTGTAGAATTGATATTCTTTCTTAAATGTTCAATAAAATTCAGGAGTGAAACAATTTAGCCTGGATTTTTCTTTACAGAAAGGTTTTTAACTAAAAATTAAATTTCTTTAATGGAGAAATTAGTAAACAAATTAGAGAAATATTGTCATTCAGGTTATCTGTTTCTTCTTGAGTGAGCTTTGGTAGTTTTGTCTTTCAAGGAATTAGTTCATCTCACCTAAGGTATTTAATATATAGGCATAAAGCTATTCATATTCCCTTTTTATCCTTTTAGTATCTGTAGAATCTATACTGATGATACTTCTTTTATTCCTGACATTGATAATTTGTTTCTTCTTTCTTTTTTTCTCATCAGTCTTTCTAGACGTTTATCAATTTTATTGATTTTCTCAGAGAACCAGCTCTTAGATTCATTAATTTTCTCTGTAGTTTTTCTGTTTTCTATTTCATTGCTTTCCACATTGAACTATATTATTTCCTCTTTTTCCTGCTTATGTTCCTTTTTTTTTTTTTTTAAGTTTTTTGAGAATAAACTGAGGCCATTGCTTTGAGATCCTTCATTTTTTCTCATATAAGCACTTAGTGTTATGTATCTTCTTCTATAGGAGCATCCACAGATTCTGATATGTTGTGTTTTCATTTTCATTCAGTTCAAATAATTTCGAATTTCACTTTGATTTATTCTTTGGGGTTATTTAAAATGGTGATATTTATTTTTCAAATATTTGGGGATTTTCTAGATGTCTTTTTATAAGTCATTTCTAATTTACTTTCATTGTTCCAAAGAGCATACTTTGATGATTTGAATCCTTTTAAATTTATTGAGATGTTTCATGGCTCAGAATATGTGCTATTTTAATGAATATTTTGAAAACTGTGTATTTTGCTTGTTCTTCTATGGGGTGTTTTGTAAATGTCAATTGGGTCAAGTTGGTTGATAATGTAGTCACCTCTATTATGTCCTTGCTGATTTTTGCTATACTTGTATAATCATATATTAAGAGAAAGAAATTGAAATTTCCAACCATAATTCTGGATTTGTCTGGATATTTTTGCAATTCTGTAATATTTTTAAGCCTTATTCTGGGTTGCAGTTAAATTCTTTGGAGACAATTTGGTCCTCTTAGGTCTTGCTATTATGATATGTTAGTTGGTTCTGGAGCAGTACTCAGTCTAGTGCTAAATGTTCTCACAACTCAAGTATGAACTTGATGAATATTCTAACAAATACCTTGTGAGTTATATAAGTTTTCTCTGTCTGGCTTGTTGGAACAAGTTTTCCATTTTGTGTGAGCACCAGGTTCTGATCTGGTCTGATCAGTTCTTTGGGATGGTATTTTCTTTTGCCTCTTGTACTTTCTTTACAGGCATGCACTATTTGGTACTTTGCTGACTATACAAAGGGGATTCTCAATAGATTTTCACAGTTCTGTCTCTGTGCTACTGTCTCCTCTCTTGTATTCTGTCCTCTGAATTTTAGTTGCCTTAGTCTCCATGGAATCTCAGCTCTGATGCCTCAAATCAGGATGTTGCCAGGCTGCACCTGGGTTCTCCCTCCCTGTGCTGTGATCTGTAGTAATAAGCCACTGTTCATTTGTGTCTTGTTGCTCAGGAGTCACTATTCTTTGTTACCTGATGTCCAGTGTCTTGTAAACCATTTTTTAAAAACACTTCGGTTTTGTTGTTGTTGTTTTGGCATTTTGTTTTGTGATTGTTTCAGGGGAAAGCATAGAGTATGTTCCCTTTTACCCTTAGAATCTTTTGCCCATTTTAAATTTGATTCTAATCTTAACTTTTTTGGTGAATAAAAGCTATTAATTTTTATAAAGTCCAATTTATTTTTCAACCTTGATGTTTGCTTAAACCTTGTCTACCTCAAGGTCACAAAGATTTTCTTCTAGTAGTTTTATATAGGCTTAGTTTTTACATTTATATCCATGATTTATTTTGACTTATAAAGTGAGGTAGGCTTGATGTTCCTTTTTGGGGTGCCAGGATGTCTTCCCATACAGATAGCCAGTTACTCCAGGACCTACCTTCCTTCCTATTTATTTATTTATTTATTTATTTATTTTTATTTTTTTCTTCCAGGATTTTATTTAAATTCAACTTAGTTAACATATAGTGTAGTATTAGTTTCAGGAGTAGAATTTGGTGATTCATCACTTACATATAACACCCAGTGTTCATCACAACAAATGCCCTCCTTAATACCCATCACCCATGTAGCACATCCCCCCACCCACCTCCCCTCCAGCAACCCTCAGTTTTGTTCTCTATGGTCAAGAGTCCCTTATATTTTGCTTCCCTCTCTGTTTTTATCTTATTTTATTTTTCTTTCCCTTCCCCTATGTTCATCTGTTTTGTTTCTTAAATTCCACATACAATTGAAATCATATGGTATTTGTCTTTCTCTGACTGACTTATTTCACTTAGCATAATACACTCTATTCCATCCACGTCATTGCAAATGGCAAGATTTCATTCTTTTGGATGGCTGAGTAATAATCCGTTATCCATTATATGTATATACACATATATATGTATGTATATATACACACGTATACATATACATACACACACACACATTTTCTTTATCATTCCTCAGTTGATGGGCATTTAGGCTCTTTCCATAATTTGGCTAGTGTTGATAGTGCTGCTATTAACATTGGGGTGCATGTGCCCCTTCAAATTAGTATTTTTGTATCCTTTGGATAAATAACTAGAAGTGTAATTCCTGGGTTATAGGGTAGCTCTATTTTTTAACTTTTTGAGGACACTCCATACTGTTTTCTAGAGTGGCTGCACCAGTTCGCATTCCGACCAACAAGTTAAGAGGGTTCCCCTTTCTCCACATCCTCGCCAACATCTGTCATTTCCTGAGTTGTTAATTTCAGCCATTCTGACAGGTGTGAGGTGATATCTCATTGTGGTTTTGATTTGTATTTCCCTGATGATGAGTGATATTGAGCATTTTTTTCATGTGCGGGACCTTCTTTCTTGATTGAATTCCACTGATACCTTGATACTGTAGCAAAAAGCCACTTCTCTTATAGATGTGGGTCTCTGCATTCTGTCTTGTTAATCTCTATATATTACCAATATATAATCTAAGCATCATGATATTACTGTGCCATTAAGCAAATGATTTTCACAGTTGATTTATCAAAATTTATAGCTTTTGTTCTTTGAAAAACACAGAAGCTCATATCTATGTAGTTCATTTGTTTTCTATTTCATTTCATTATTGCTCTCATTTTTTTCTTCTGCCTTCTATTCACTTTAGGTTTAGTTTGATCTTATTTTTCTATCTTAAGGAGGAAATTTTGACCACTAAAACTAGATTTCTTTTTCTAATAAAAACCTTTAAGGCTAAAAATTTTCTGTTAGCACTGTTTTTAATTAGGTATTTTGGTCTTTTAGTTGTTTTGTTGATGAATCTTAATTTAATTTTGTTGTATTCAGAAAATATACTTCATAAGACTAGTCTTTTTAATCTTTTGAGTTTTTTTATTGTCCTATAGTTGATCAGATAACAGTGAGTATATTGTAGTTGTTGGGTGTAGTGCTATATAAGTATCAGTTGGATTAAGAAGGTGGTACTATTGTTCAGATCTTCTCTATGAGTATTAATTTTTTTCCTTGTTAAATTGACATATGTCAGGTTCTCCACTGAAGATTCTGAATTTATCTCTTTCGGCTTTTAATTCTGCCTGCTTTTGTTTGATAGTTTTAAAATTCTGTTATGAGGCAAATATCCATTTGTAATTGTTATAGTGTTTTCCTGTACTAACCCTTTTATCATTATTATCTGTCCTTTTTTCCCTGAAGTCTGTTTTGAATAATATTAACCTATTCTAGCTTTCTTATTCTTACAAGTTACATAGTACATCTTTTTTTCTAGTTTTTCCATTCAGTCTCTGTTCCTTATATTAAATTTGGGGTTCTTTTAGACAGCCTATATCTGGGTCTTTTTTAAAATACATTCTGACTATGTCTTTTAATTGAATGGTTTAGTCCATCTTTACCTAATGTAATTTTTGATACAGTTGTATTTATCTCTGTCATTTTCCTTAGATTTGTTTTGATTATGACATAATTTTTTTTCTCGGTTTCTTTTTTTTTTTTTCCCCCTACCCATTCCCACACCTACCTTCCCTCTGGCAACCACCAGTTTGTTCTCTTTATTTAAGAGTCTGTTTTTTGGTTTGTCTCTTTTTTCTTTGTTCATTTGTTTTGTTTCTTAAATTCTATATATGAATGAAGTCATATGATATTCGTCTCTCTCTGTCTTACTTATTTCACTTAACATTATATTCTCTAGGTCCATCCGTGTTATTGCAAATATCAAGATCTTATTCCTTCTTATGGCTGTGTAATATTCTCTTATATGTATGTGTACACACACACACACACACACACACACCACATCTTTATCCATTCATCTATTGATGAACACTTGGGTTGCTTCCCTACTTGGCTATTGTAAATGCTGCAATAAACATAGGGGTATATCTGTCTTCTTGAGTGAGTTTCCTTACCTTCTTTCTTATTACCCAAATAATTTTTAGTATTTAATTTAAGTTTCTTTATTGTTTTGAAAACTGTATTTCCTTGAATTATTTTTAGTTGTTACACTAGAGATTACATCTTTAACTTGTTCCATTTAAGCACATCTTTAACTTATTCTATTCTTCTTTAACTTATCATTCTACTTATTCCAAGCAATAGTATTTTTTATTTCATCTTTAATTTTGAATGATAGTTTTCCTCTGTATGTAGTTCTTGGCTGAGAAGCTTTTCTTTCATTTCAAATGTTGTTCCAGTGTCTTCTGGCTTTCGTAGTTTCTGATGTAAAGTTAGCCAGAACCTTATAATCATTAAAATCATATAATTTATTTTTGTTCTCTGGCCTCTTTACTGTTTTCTCTTTATCTTTGGCCTTTAGCAGTTTTATTGTCATGCATGTGGGTGTGGTTTTCTTTGTTTATTTCACTTGTTCAGTGAGCTTTTTGCCTATGTGAATCAATGTTTTCGACCAAATTGGGAACTTTTGGGCCATTATTTTCCACTTACTCATATACTGGACCACCTGCTATTGTCCCACAGATCTCTTGAGGTCCTGTTTGTTTTCCTTAATCCTCTTTGTACTCCATACTGGGTAATTTATATTCATGTATCATTAAGTTCAGTGATCTTTGTTCTGCTGTTTTCTCTCTTATTTTGATCCCATTTAGTGATTTTTCATTTCAATATTTTACTTTCAGCTTTAGAATTTCATTTAAAAAAATAGTTTCCATACCTCTACTGAGATTTCCTATCTGTTCATTCATTGACAGTATTTTTTTCTTCAATATTTGAAAAATTTGTGGTAGCTGTCAAGAAATCTCTGCCTGCTAAAACTAATATCTGGTTTACTCATAGTTTCTGTTCACTTTTTTCTTATATGGTCCATACTTTATTGTTTATTTGCACATCTAGTATTTTTTACTTAAAAATTGAACATTTTAACCATTCTAGATTCAGTTGTGTTCTTTTGGGGAGTATTGCTTTATTTCCTGTTGTTTTGTTTTTGTCCTTTTCTCATCTTAAACTGCAGACTTCCTTGCTCTGCTTGTAGGCAGTATCTGATACCTCTTTATACTGTTTTGGTTTCTCTCTGCTGCTTTTTTGAGACTGGTTCCTTGGAGTGGTCTGTTCTGTTCCTATTTTTTTCCTTGGTTGCCAGCCAAGAATTTAGGTTGAGCTAGAGCTCACTCTGTCTGCTTTTCTTCTATAGATGATTCCCTAATTTTCAGCTGCTCTATCAATTTTACAATTTATACTTAGACACTTCAAGTCCATTTTACATCAATTTTCTGCCACCAGAGATAACAGTTAGTCTTAGTCTTAGTTAGTTCCAGCTAATATAACAAAATTCCACCAACTAGATGACTTAAAAAACATTTATTTCTCATAGTTCTAGAGGCTGGGAAATATGAGATCAAGGTGCCAGCATGGTAGGTGTATAGGGAAGGCCTTTTTCCTGGTTTGCACATGGCCTCCTTCTTCCTGTATCCTCACATGGTGAAAAGAGGGAGGGCTCTGCTCCCTCTTCGTTTAGGGCACTAAACGAATCATGGGGAGTCGAATCATGACCTCATCTGAACCTATTACCTCTCCCAGAGTTCCCCACCTCCAAATGCAGTTACACTGGGTTTAGGGTTTGAACATATGAATTCTGGAGAGCACAGACATTCAATCCATAGCACACATGTTTGGGGGATGCACTCAGTTTCAAAAAGCATCAAGTGTATACATTTTTCTCTGATCTCTGCCTACTTTTTGGCTGAATTCTCTGAGAATTTCCCCTAAGTATGTATAGTTTAATTGTCGGCTAGGGACTTGGCACAAGTTATATTCAGTTTTGGGTCATATTCTTCCTGTGATTCTCTTGCTGCTAGCATATTTCTCCCTTTAAATTTCTTGTGCTCTTTTAGTCCTGAATTCTGATCCTAGCACCGTGAGCTGACAAGGTGGTGGTTTTCTGCCATTGTGTTTCTGAGCCATAGATATGATGGTTAGCCGCAAAATGGCAATTCTTTTCATTTCTAAGTGAAATTTGGGGATTAAACTATTCTTGGTGGCTTTTTGGATTTGTTCAGGGTTTTTAAATAGATTCTTTACTGTTACTCAGTTTTTATAATTTTTATATGTTGGAAGTTTTGTTCCATCATTCATTACTTCACTATTATTAGAAGTACTCTTAACTTTAGTCTTAAAATTGCATTAACACAAAACCTTTAAAATAGAGATACTGTGACTTGAGAGAGTTTTTATACTAAAAATTTAATTTATGTGTCTATTGCTAATAGTTTAAAAATGCATGAAATTCTTGAAGGAACATTTATTAATCACATTAGATTTTCTCTTTTATTTTAAAAATTGAAAATATAGCCTCAGAGGCATTTATCTTTCATTCAAAATAATGAATTGACACCTTTAGAAATGATGGGATCAAAATTTTGGCTGAGGATCATTTTACTTCTCCATCCCTAAGAGACTTTTATTTGATAAATGTTTCAGTAGTTTTTATGCATATATTTCTGTACTGATGTCAGTGTACATAAATTTGGAAGGGTTACAGTAAAAGTTTTGCTATCTGGGATATTAGAGAATTTTTCTGGTTAGGATTTTTTGATTGCAGAGATTTTATTCCTTTAAAGTAGAAACTTTTTTCTTTAATAATTTTCGTGAATATAAAAGTAAAATGTTCATTATAAAATAATTTGAGAATTAAATAAAATAGAGCAAAAAATAGAAGGTAATAAAAGTTGCCCATAACCTCACCTCTCACAATAAACTTATTTATGTTTTAGTAACATCATACTCTTTTTGTCAGTGTTTATGTTTTTACAAAATTGAGTTCTTACTGTATATACTGTTGACATATTCTTTTAAAGATGTTGTGATCATTTTCCTAAATATTATTTTTAGTCACCGTAGAACATTTTATTCCCTTACAAAAATATACTCTATTTTCTCTTTACCTAGTCCTCAATGTTTAGTCTTTAACATATGCTGTCCTTAGCTCAGACTTCACCAGGATTCCATTATGTAATTAACGTCATAGTATAAAACGTTCAAAATTATTTTATGTTTCTTTTTACTTACTTTAGATTCTAGAAGTAGATTGTTTGGGCTAAGAGTATATGTTTCTTAACTACATCCTATAAAGGGTTTGGTTATTTATACATCAGTAGCTCTGTATGAGACTGTTCATTTACCCACAACCACCTACAAAGAAGGTATAATCTTAAAGATTTGTAACACCACTGGGCCAAAAAAAAAAAAAAAAGATATTTTACTAGGTTAATCTGTATTTCTTAGATATTATTATTAGGATTGAACATCTTTTTATAGTCATTCATCACTTTTATTTTCTTGATGAATTGCCAATTAGTTTCCATTGTTTATTATTCTGTTTGTGTTGTTTGCTTTTTTAAATATTACTTTGATTTTTAGGAGATCTTTATGAATTATGGATATTAATTTCAGATGTTTTAGGTATGTTTAAAATATTCAAATATATTATCAAATGATACTTAGAAAATTATTTCATTATTTTACCCTTACTGTAGTTGTGATAAATTAATACAATTAATATTAGCTTACTGTGTGTGATAAACAAGAATCATCTTGAATAAAGTTTTATCATATTCTCAAATTTTGAGGCATTTAAAATATCTCATTTTTACATGCTTATTAAATTTCTCTACCTTTTTTCTTATTCATTTGATAATGAAATTTATTTTTCTCAACTACCATGCTTTCTAATATTTTTAGTACAGAGTTTTTGTTTTTGTTTTTTTTACTTATTTTTAAGGAGTTATCTCCATAAAATACCTTGTTTATTTCTTTGGATACTTTGAAGATTTCAAAACAAGAATAACAATAAAGTAAGAACACATTTGTTGAGTTTTAGTGTAATTTATGAATAACTTTTAACTGAAGAAAATAAAAGGGAATTATTTTGGAATGTAAATTCATTGCTACATATTCAGAAATTCAGAGAGATATTTTTGCCAACATAAAAAATTGTCTGTATTATATGGTAATAGTAATTTGAGTAGTTTATTACATTTTTATTCACTTGAGATAATAAAGTTTACATTTGTTAGAGACACATTTTCTGCAATAGATGTTTATATATTTAAAGACTGTAGAGGGCCTGGCTATCTTATTTCAAAAGCAAAGTTTCTCTTTGCAAATAGGTATTCCTATAATTGGAAAATTGTATTTGTGCAAACCAGAATTTTATTGTCAGGTGTCAGTGTTAGTAAGGGGTCACTACATACGTAATTCAGGACACCAGGTTGCTTGTTGGAAGTGGTGTGACTCTCCATAAAGCTTTTGTGCTATCCTTGTGCTGTTCCTCACTCTTCATCACTGTTCCAGTGGTTGATGTATAGGAGATGCCTCGTACTCCCTGCTGTCTTTGCTGGTGTGTTTGTTTATAGCTAACCCCAGGGATCCTAATGAGGGAAAGAGCTGTAGCAGGGCAGCTTGAAGCTGAAAAATCAAACATTTCTACCTCCTGAGTTAATTGTGATCCTGGAACCCAATAAAAGGTTAGGGTACCCCAATGATAGGGTGACCCTAGTATCCTCACTCTGTATAAGGACTGACTCACAATGGTAGGCTCGAAGAAGAATTGTGTTCTGCAGATAGCATTGTGTTTGCAGAGTTCTTTAGGAATTTCTAGTGTTGTTGCCAGTTGGTTTTAAATTACACATGGTAATCATGCATTTCAGTCATAATTTATTGATCATACCATAATGCTGTTGACTTGTTGTATTAACACATCTGTTGCCAAGGTTTTAAAATTTGGAATAATAAAATTTGCTCTTTTGTCCTTTTATAATACCATGTAAACTTTTGTTTTAAATTGGACTTAACACAAGCCATTTATGGTTTAAATTTTCGAGTTCTGATGTAGCTCAAATTTTATTAAGGACTTTTAAAAATACACAGATTGATTATAATTTTCTTAATGACAAATTTGAGTTTAGATTCTGTTTTAAAATTTAAATATTCATGACCAAGTCTATTGGATAATATAAAACTTTTCTGAATTACTTTCCCATGTGTTATTTTACTTTACTTTTTATTTAAAGGATAGGGATAATTTTCTCTCTTTGAGGCTAAATGACTAGTCAGACCAGAGCTTGGAAAAATTGGATGAAATTTGTGCAGCTGCAGAAAAGGTACCTAGTTAGAAGACTTCTTTCTCCCTTGGTATAAAAGGATTATCCTCATGTGTTGTATGAATTCATGGAGTCTTCTGAGTTTAAAAATTCAAGTGTGTAGTCTTTGCAGTCACAAACGTGAATATTCTAACTTCTTTAGGCCTTTGGATACAATATAAATATTTTTTAAGTAATGATTTTAGAAGGACTTTAAACATTTGTAAACATATGAGTTTTAAAAATCCAAGTTTACCCCCCATAATTAGGGATTATAAAAGGATTAAAAGTCTTGGCTGGAGATTGTGATTTACATAGAAATATATAGCAATACTATTTTCTGAATTGAGGGTGTAGGTAAGGAAAGATTAATTGTTGCTATTGCTATATAGACCTGAATAGTAGGTTGTAATTCATACACAGATGGTTCTTGTAAATTTACACTTTGACATTGGGTGAAATTGATGGATATAGGGGAGCCTAAGGAGTCAGGGAAGAGGTTTTAATGTTCTTTTATTCTCAAACTACAGCTTGAAGATGACTTAATTGTCTGTTAGTAGTAGATACATTTAAACCCTTGTACTTTGTGTTTTTCTTAGATTGAAAGCAAAATATATATATGTATATATATTTTAATACAGTTTCATATTTTTATAAAAACAACTCACCTTTGCTACATTTGTTTATAAAATTAAGTTAAACTGTGAAATAGTAAAACTTTTATAATTTTTTGGTTAATACATTGTAAGGATACACTTAGGTAAAACTCATTTTTATGCATTTGGGAATGATCTGGAAAGGGTTTTTTAAAAATTATCCTTTATAGGCATGCATGTCACTATAAGTACAATAGGAGGAAAATATGAAATTTTAAACACCTACATTTCATCTAAAATATAGGTGAGTAATCTAAGAAGGTCACATGAGTTATCATGAGATAAGGAGAAGTTTGGTTAATATTAGTCTTCTGTGTGCAATAGCATTATATTTGCATAGAATAATTTTAAGAGAATTTTTGTTTACTGTGCATTGATAATTTAGAAAATGAAACTGGTTTTACACTTTTCTCATATGCCAATTTTTTTTTAACGGATTAAGGGCCTAAAGGAATAGAGGAAGTGAATGGACACTGATGTTTCAAAATATCTCATTTTGCCTAAAAGCAAGTACCGGCAGATAAATGCCCATAAAGGGATTTCTTTCTTAAGCCCCGTGGATTTTTCCCCCGCACAACTTTTTGTGTGAGTTAGAAATGAAAACCATTCATCTAGTGCCCCAAAGAACGGCCTTATTGAATGGAATAACAGTGTAATGTACCATTGAAGGCAGGATTGAAAGTGATTATCTTGTTAACTCTTGACAGTTACCGCCAGCTTGAAATGGAACCGGCAGGCTTGATTTGCAAATGAATTAGAGCTTTTTCATTTTGTGCCAGGATCATCTTTTTATATTCTGATATGACAGATGCTATGTTCCAGGCTTTTGTTTTTCTTCAGTTTTATACTTGCAAATAAAAAACAAAAGATTATGATAGTCATTTTATTTGCATCTTTTCTCTTGGAGTTTATTCTTTGTGTAGAAGTTTTTAATCTTACATTTTTCAAAAATTTGTTTAAGACTCCTATTGTTTTTGTTAGAATTAAATTTGATTAATGTAAGTATAGTAGTAATTGGGTAAAAGAGAAGAATTTATTGGCTTTCAAAAAAGTAGAAAATTACTCCCAAAATATTATAGTTAGTAAAAACAGAAACTTGGCAAAATTTAATAGAATTAGCTGCTTTTCTTTGTTAACTATTTTGATAAAACTTCCAACTTGGAGACAAGTTTTAAGAATAGTACAGGAAACTCCCATGTACCAAATTCACCAGTTGTTTACAATTTGCCAACATTTGTTTTATCAGCTCTCCCCCTCCCTCTCTGTCCACACATATATTTATAAATATATTTTTCTTTTGAGCCAAAGGAGAGTATATTGGAAACATTGTTCCCCATAAATACTTTAGTGCACATATTCTAAGAACAAAGACATTCTCTTACATAACCATGAGTACTAGCTTTTAAGAACTCAAAGTTAAAGAAAAGAACATAATCTTGTGTTTTTTAATCTTCTTATATTAGTAAGAAATCAGTGTGCAGGGTTTTTTATCCATAATGTCATAATGCTTCTGTTTATATTCTCTAATCATCTAAATTAATGTCAATTTTAGTTCATTGTTTAGATATAATTTATTGACCTAGAACCGTGTTTTACTTATCCAGAGATAGTTTTTATTAGTGGAAGAGTTAATATAGTTCAATCTTGTATGCTCCATTTTATCTAATTATTTAAAGTAGTACTTAATGTATCTCCCCAGTCTAAGTAATATACATTTTGTACCCCAAAAAAGGTCTTTATTTACACACACACACATACATACACACACACACATACACATTTTCATATTCTTGTGGAGTTTTAAGTATCTTTTAATTACTGCTTGAGGATTCAAAATTTAAGGTTCTGTAAGTCCACTGTTATATTTTGTTCTGCTATATAAATCTTAATAAAATATGGAATTTAAGAATAAATTATTTCCCATTTTATCACTATGGCTTTTCAACATGAACATTGGCGCTAAGGCCTATTTTATATAATGGGAACTCCAGGCATTCATGTTTTATATTGATATGATTTGTTGAGAACGTCTATAAAAATACCAGTCTTTTATTTATTTTTTTTTTTAAGATTTTATTTATTTATTTGAGAGAGAGAATGAGATAGAGAGAGCATGAGAGGGGGAGGGGCAGAGGGAGAAGCAGACTCCCTGCCAAGCGGGGAGCCCGATGCGGGACTCGATCCCGGGACTCCGGGATCATGACCTGAGCCGAAGGCAGTCGCTTAACCAACTGAGCCACCCAGGCGCCCAAAAATACCAGTCTTTTAAAGATATGATTGTTGGCAAGTATCACCAAATTAAACAAGTATTACCCAAGGTCTACTGTCTTTGAGTTAAGCAGTGGTAATGTATGTCTTGGAGGCAAACTGGAATCAGTTGAGAAGAAAGCCGGGCCATTTCTTCATATTCCATCTTTCACTCTATCTTATCCCAGTTTCCCCCCACCAATCTCTCAGTCTCTCTCTTTTACATGGTAGTTAGGTTGACCATGTTTGCTTGGTGTATGATGCTTTTATGATATGTTTAAGCTTGGCATTCCTTTATATAAAGGGTGACCATTTAATATATTGTCCTGACTTTGATACTTTGAAAGTGAAAGGAGATGCTGTTAGTCATTCTGCCAGGATGTCAGAAGTAAGCCAGAACTATCTTAGGCAGAAAAGAGCATATATGGTTGGTTACTTTATTTTCATATCACTTTGCGAAAAGTTATAGTGTTGCTGTTTTTACAGTGATAACACCATACAGATTTATTTTTTTTTAAGATTTTATTTATTTATTTGAGAGAGAGAGAGAGTGAGAGAGAGCATGAAAGGGGAGAGGGTCAGAGGGAGAAGCAGACTCCCTGCTGAGCAGGGAGCCTGACGTGGGACTCGATCCCGAGATTCCAGGATCATGACCTGAGCCGAAGGCAGTCGCTTAACCACTGAGCCACACAAGCGCCCACCATACAGATTTAAACTATTTAAACAGTCTTAAATAGTTGTGACCCTATAAAACAACATTTGAAACATTCAGAATGCTTCTTCACTGTTACCCCGTTTGAAACCTGAAACAATTTTATATTGTCTTTTAATAATTCTACTTGCACTATAATAAATAAATCCCTATAATGCATGAGCTTTAAACATTCTTTTTTGATGTTTAGTGTTACGAATTTGGAGGATATTCTGAAGTACTGAGAATGTGTTTATGATTTCATGTAGTCCTGTTTTATAAAAATTCAATGCCTGTAAAACTGATTATTCAATGTTATGCTAAATTATCTTTAATTAATGAAGAAAAAGCCATTTTTCTCCAGTGTACTAGAATGTTTCTTTCTGATTATGCCAAGGTTAGTCTTTAGATGGAGTAATTAACATATATCTTTTTTCATGTTACTCCTTCTTTGTCAAACTCTCATTTTAGAAAGAGATGAATTGATGTCATGGAAGACAACAGTTTCTGTCTTTTAGTATTGTTCTGACAGTTATTTCTTTTGTTTTTTATTTTATTATTTTTGGTAGTCATTTTCTTTAGTTTTTCAGCCAATATGTTATTATATATAATTAAGAAAATACTTATCTTTTTTGATATGTGAAGTAGAATAAAAGCAGATGGGAGAGTTGACTAAGTTCTCAGGTTTCTAATTTAGCTCTTCTTTGTATTTTGTTGCATCTTCCTTTTCTTAATTTGTCTATCATTTGCAATTCAGGTTCTGAGATACTGTCAATGATTCTGTCAATGATTGTCATGAAATTATGAAAATAATAAGAAAACAAGAAATCTCCATTTACCTCTGTCTACCTATCCCTAAATTTCCCAAAGTGAAAAAACTTCATATAGATTGTCAGCTTGAGTACAAGTGGAATTTAAATGATTTAGCCGAGGGATTAGCACATTTTTTCTGTGAAGGCCTAGATAGTAACATTTTAGGCTTTGTGGGCTAAGAGGCAAATACCTTTGAGGGTATTATGTAAATACTTACATAATGAGAGAAAATTAATGTCTACAGTTTTTATTGACAAAATTCAAAGGTCATTATTTAGTTTTTTGTTATATAAATGTATAAATGAGAAAAATGGAATTCTTTTGGGGAGATAGCATTTCACTTAATTGGGGTTCAGAGTTAGTGATCTCTGTCATCAAAATTGATTACAGAGGTTCATCTGTTAAGGCTAATTTGTAATGAGATTTTAAATAGTTCATCTTTGAGATGTTTTTCATGCCGATAGGTACTGCTAAATACCGATCACAATCCATGAGCATATGATTTTAACTGAACACAGTATTGCTTGGAAGGCACTTATAAAATTGTTAGATTCTTTTCCTGATACTTGCCTTTTAGTTTATTATATTACAGTTTAATCCCTTCCAGTTGAAGTAGAAGCTCCTCAATTGCATAGTTAAATGGGTTTGGAAGTATAGAAAATTTCTTTGCACTTGCATCAAGATTAGAAAATGCTACTGGAATTGTAGTTTGAGCTCGGAAAATATACTCCTTGAAAGGTGTATGGGAATGGAGATCTCCTTGTTTTTAACTTTTGACAAAATAGGAAGTGTATAAAGCAGGTTGACATTATTTTGTGACCCAAACAACATCAGTTGTGACCAAAATGACTTTATTGCAATGTAAGTTTTGCACGTAAGCACTGTTTACCTTGTAACTTTTGGCTGAATTAATTAAGAAACATTACCAAGTCTACATCTAAATCCAGTTTCCAAAACTGTCCAGTGTTCACTAAAAATGGTTGAGGGCAGTTCTTTTCTGTTAGAAAGTTTCAGTCTTGGCCCTTTTTGCAAAGACTCACAATAAAACTTTACCACTGTTCAGATATCAAAGTGCTTGTATTAGAGCAATCTGGATATTCAGCTTTTGTTTTTGTCAAAAATTTACAAAATGGACGATGGACAAATCCACAAGAATAAATGAGGTTCACTGTTGACAGGACTCCTTCAGTAACACATTGACACATTCAAATATTTTCACAAAATATTTGCTGATGAATAATACAGTGAATAACCATAGACTTTAAATTTTCACATATGCGTAGGAAGGGAAAAATGAAGGGGGGGAAATTGGAGGGGGAGATGAACCATGAGAGACTATGGCCTCTGAGAAGCAAACTGAGGGTTCTAGAGGGGAAGGGGGTGGGGGATGGGTTAGCCTGGTGATGGGTATTAAAGAGGGCACGTACTGAATGGAGCACTGGGTGTTATACGCAAACAATGAATCATGGAACACTACATCAAAGACTAATGATGCAATGTATGGTGATTAACATAACATAATAAAAAAATTTTTTCACATATGCTTATATTTTCACAAGCTTTATGAATTTGTCCAACTAAGCCTCTCTGTCCTTTACATATTTTTAACCACCATGATATGTAACCTACTGTAGCAAATTTCACATCAGGTTGTTGTGAGTTAGTGTTTTCTCAGTTTTCTTGAAATGATTTTCACATTCTATATAGACTATTAACAAAGACTAATTCTTCAGTCACTTCAAGTAAGAGAAGCACTGACTCAAACAACTAAGCAGTATCACTAATATCTGTTGATTCATCAAGAGCTGAGGAGAACCACCCCAAATTATTTGATGTGCCGTTGACTATTGATGATACTACATATGTCCTCAATTTTTTGAGTTAACTGTTGATGCTGAAAGGCTAATCACTTTAAACAAGTTTGTTTTCTCTGGACATATTCCTTTGGTTGCTGCTGTCAAACATGATTTAATTAACTCATCATTGTTGAATGGCTTTCATTGATTGGCTGACAAATATACCACTCAAACTCATTTTATATTTTTGTGAAGAAATTCTGCTGTGATGAGATATTACATTTTAAATTTTCTAAGTTTTCTGACTGTTGCTTTCCCGTGAGTTGGAAATGTTGTGAAGACTTCTTAGTTTGGGAATGTCAACATGTATTCTTTAAGCACAGCTATAGTGTCATTGTATATTAAATACAATGCATTGCTATTTAATTTGATAAAATAATCTACACTCCCCAGTGCCTTAAAAGTATGTCATTTGAAGTCCCCTTTTCTCTTCTTTTCTTGTTTTGACATGATTGGAATATAGTATTAAAACAAAAATTAAATGTTACCTTACAACACTTCATGAAGCCCTTGAAATTCTGTTGAGTTATATACTGCATCGCTGTGGTTTTTGTGCTCTGAGCAGCAGTGCAGATCAGTGAGAGTACTACATAAGACCTCTGTCGTAACCATTCAACTGACCTTTGTAACACTAAAGCAGCACTAAAACTATAAAAAACTATAGAGAAATGAGTGTGGCTGTGTCCCAACAAAACTTTATATATTGACAAAAAAATTTGGACTTAAGTAACTTTCACATATCACAAAATATTATTTTAATTTTTTCTAGCCCTTGAAGAATGCAAAAACTAGTCTATCTCATGGGCTGTACAAAAAAGTAGGTGGCCGGCTGGATTTGGCCCATGGGCCATAGTTTGCTGACCTCTGATTTGGACTCTGAACTCAAGAGAATTGTTGGCAACCCCTATTGGCCTTCAAATACTACTAATACATACATGGTGGAAAGTGCCCATGAATTGAATATGTTATTTTTTGTTTCATATGACCAAAGATAAAGCCATTTTTGATAAAGTAACTCTTAGAAGAATCTTCATTTGTACTTTCACTTTATATGAATGAGAAAAAACAAAAATCTTTCTTGCATGCAGGGCTGTTTCAAGCCTGCAGGACTTACACATGCCATTCCTTCCTGTCCACATGTAAACTATCCTCACTGAGCTTAGATTCTATTAGGAAAGACTGAAAGTAAACAAATAAATATAGATTATGCAAGACTATTGGGTAGCTTATGTAGTAAGTGGAACTCTGAAAAACCAAGTTACGAAAATGAACAGGAGTTAAGATGGCTGTATCCTGGGGTCAGTATAAGTAATATATGGGCACTGGCAACACCAGCATTGCTGCCAGTGGACTTGCAGTTCATCATTGCTACTATCAGAATACTATTGCTACTACTAGAATAATCTTTGTATTCTTGTCCTTAATTTATTCTTGATTCAAAGTTCCTGCAATAATCCTTGTCTTTCTATGTTTGGATTACTTTGGCGTCAAAGTTCACCTAATTTGGAGGGGTATTCAGATTCTGGGTAGCTTAAAAAAGCATGAGATCTACTAAAGAAGAAGTGTGTAGTGAGTGAGCATAGCAGTGAAATAAGATGAAGGAAGAATTCCTCGATCTTCTAAACTAGATCTTGTATTCCTTTTATTGTAATCATGGGTCCTTGTACTATTCCTTCACAGTACTTTTGAAATGTTATTCATGTAACAGTTACTAATTTAACTGTTTGTGTGTTAGTTGTGTGTGATTCATGCCGGCCTATAAACTCCTTGCAATCCAGTCTGTTAATAATCCCTGACACTCAGCACGGAATCTGACCCAAAGATTATGCTCAGTAGTATTTGAATGAATAAATGATGGAGGCAGGGGGACCAAATCATGATGGTTTCAGTGGAAGGGCATTAAAGAGTTTCAGGCAGGGAAATGATGTGATGTATTCTTACACGATTAGACTGTTTGTAGTATGTGCATAGGAGGGAAACAATAGTGGACGTGGGGGGGCGCCTGGGTGGCTCAGTCATTAAGCGTCTGCCTTCAGCTCAGGTCATGATCCCAGGGTGCTGGGATCAAGCCCCACATTGGGCTCCCTGCTCAGCGGAAAGCCTGCTTCTCCCTCTCCCACTCCCCCTGCTTGTGTTCCCTCTCTCGATTTGTCTCTCTCTGTCAAATAAATAAAATCTTGAAAAAAAAAATAGTGGACGTGGGGAAAATAATTACAAGGGAATGAGGACAAGACTAGGCCAGAGGTGATGGTAGTTGGACTGGGATGGCAGCAGTTTATATAAGTAGAGACAGATAGTGTCTAGGGTTACTTAAGAGGTAGAATCAGTAGGACTTAATGACAGATTATACAGGTAGGAAGAGAGAGAAGAAAGGAAGGAGGTGGACTCCCAGGTTTTTGGCTTGAGCAACAGGATGAATGATGGGACTCCTTTCTGAAACAGGAAATACTGAAAAGCATAATCTTTGAAGGAAGAATTAAGAGTTCAGTTTTTGACCCATTGAGTATAAGTTTTTGGTTTTTTGTTTTGGATTTTTGAGACAGCCAAATAGAGATAGCAGATAGACAACTGGATAAATGGATCTGGAGCCTCTGAAGACTATACTGTTTTTTTTGTCATTTACCTATAGATTGATATTACACTATGCATGAGGACATGGTAGATTGGGAAGAAAGTATCACACAAAATGAGGGCCTGGGAATGAGCCTTGAGAAGCTCTAATCTTTGATGTCTGAAGAGAGGAGCATGAACCTACAAAGGAGACTCGAGTCATTTTTTGAGAAAAAATGTGGAAAGCCGGAATAATGTAATGTCATAGAAGACAGGTAAGGAGAGGGTATGCAAGAGAGAGTCAACAATAACAAATGCTTCTAAGAAGTGTATAAAGAGAAGGATAATATAAAATTGATTCGGTAACACAGGGAAAATACTAATGATGTTAGCAAGAGTAATTTGGGGATGTGATGGGAGGTAGGAATGTGGAGACATAGTGTGTATATAGTTTTTCAAACATGTTGACTTAGGGAAGCAGAGAAGTTAGGATGGTATCTGAGGAAGCCGACTCCAGGCCAAAGCCCTCTATGTAATCCTTCAGACCCAACCATAGGCATTTCTATTTCTAGGCCAGGTGCTTCCATCCAGAGTCTTCCTTAATTAGGATTTGTGGCAGTTTTCTCCACTGCGATTCAGTACTTTTCCATTCCTAGTCCTTCCCTCTTTCCCTCCCCATGGTCCACTGATCTATAAAGAGGCAGGAGTTGGGGCTCCTCAGCAGTGAGATGAGTCCCCCTCCCCTCCATTTCAGCCCGCTATTCCCACTTGCCTATACTGCATCTGCCTGATCCTTTCCCATGCTGTTCTTCGAGGGATAAGTGGACCATTAGGAAGCAAATGCTCCTTCTTGCTTGGCACTGTTAGAAGTGTACGTGAATAAAAGTTTGATTGTTACTTTCGGTTTGACTTGGTCTTAATTAACCACCTCAAGCTCTGATTGTTCCATAGTAGCAGTCCAGGGCAGGGGAAAAAGAAGAGATAATTGAAGGTCCTTGAAGAAGCCAAAGGAGCTGATTCCAGAGCCCATGTGGTGGCGTGGCCTTGATAGAAGGAACCTCCAGTACCACCTCCCTGAAGTATTTCCAGAACTCTCCTACCCACAGCTTCTGTCCCTCTCATCCCTCCAAGGCCTTCACCCCATAGCCTCATAAATTTAGAAGGCTAACATAGCATTTGTAATCTCTTGTTGTGTTATTTACTTTTTCTTCTTTTCCTGAGACCTTCCAATTCTAATTTTATGAACATTAGCTAATATTAGTGATATGTAAACAAAATTATTTTATCATATTGCAAGACCAAAAGACTTTTATCTTTTGGGAAAGTTAAGGTTTGATTGCCATTCCACAACAAGAATCCATGCGTATCAGAAGGGTTATCAAAAGCTTCATGCGGTAACAAAAAGTTTACTTAAACAATTAGCCTGGGCAATGGATACATACATAGAAGCCACATCAGATGATTACTGAGTATTAAGTATTGGCCTATGGAGAATTTTCTATAAGGGCAATGCAGTTGGTAACCACAGATTTGATATCCTTTCTATTCAAACAGGGCTTATATGGCCCACTGCATGTGAGTTTTGTAATTTTCTTCTGGCATAATGTTAAAAGCATAGGTTCTGTGAGGATGTTGTGCAGGAGTCCTTTCACTTAGCTGGTAAGTGAGGCCAGCTGACTTCTCAGCATTATATTTCAAGAGTGGCTTTGTTTCCTTCTGATTATAATGTATTGAGCAGTGCTCATGGAGTGTCTGCATAGTAATAATGATATTGACAATAATTAGTAGTATATGCTAAGTGTAATCTGCTAAGCACTTTACATACATTATTGCTTTCATAACTAAGGCATTTCAGAGTTCCTAGAACTTATCCATTGAATGTCAAGGAATGACTATAAGTTTAGAGACGTATGAAATTATTATGAACATAGCAGAAATGGGAGTTGGTTCTTGCACAATAAATATTTAGAATTTAAAGGCGTAGTGAGGAAGAGATGACCATTTTAGGTAGGTAAATGCATGAACAAAATCATGGAGGTGATAATGAACAGGTCTGAGAAGAGGTACATTTTGGATAGTAGTGGAAAACTATTAGGCAGATATTGTATGTTATAAACAGAAACATCAACTTGGGGTATGAAGACATTGTTAGGGAAAAGAGTATTGGAAGAGTCTTGGTGTAAAGTGATGGGAACCAAAACTAATATAGACAAAGTGGGAAGGAAGGGAATATGGCAGAGCTTAGACCAATTTGGATCAATTATTGAAAGGTTTACCATTTCCATTTGTCTCATGCATTGTGGGCATAAATATGTTTGTTACCTCTGTTCCAGTTTCGCATTCTCTGACTTTAAATTGAATTCGTCTGTATCTTATATAATCATGTACCGAATTTAGGAAGATTCTATTATTATTAAACACTGTAGTTGGTATAAAAATGAATAAAATCGTAGACTTGAGTCTTTAAAGAGAACACTGAAGGTTAACAGGTGTGTACAAAGATAATTTATGAGAAAGTTTTACAAGCGTGTATAGAACAGGAGAAGTGTGGGCCGAATATAGATCTAGCCTTATTTTAATCTAAAAACAGCAGGTAGTGTTTCCATTGTTAAAAAAAAAAAAAAAAAATAGTGTGAGCTTTGGATTCAGATAGAGCAATTTTGGCCATTTTAGCAAGTCATTCTCTTGCCCTAAGCTGCAGAGCCCTTATTTACAAAATGAGGATAATACACCTCAGAGTAGCTGTAGGGATTTTTTTTAAATACTTATTTTTTTAATTGGACTGACAGTAATGTGTTTTCATGGAAGAAAGTTTAGAAAACACGTAAGAGGATTAGAATGAACATAAACATCACTCAGAATCCCACTGTTGACTACTGTTGACATTTTGGTTTATAACTTTCCAGTTATACACAGATATACACATACGTACTGACACTGTACAAATGTATGTATATAACTTTTTTTTAGCAACTCTGACATATAATTCTGTAATATGTTCTTTTTTAAAACTTAATATGCCATAAGAACATTTTCATGGACATATGCATCTACCTCATAATTTTAATTGCTATATGTTTTTCTGTTCTGTGGATATTACCATATTTTATTTCATAGTTTGCCATTATTGGGCATTGAGTTTTCCCCAGTTTGTTTTGCATTAAATACAACAGACTAATATCTTTTGAATGTATCGCTGAGATAAACCCAGAGAAGTAGAACCATTAGGTCAAAGACTTTATGTGTATTATTGAGAATTTGAACATTTTCCCATTGCCCTTTGGAAAACTTGTATTATTTTCTGCTCTCATCAGTAGGATATGAGGGTACCTGATTCCACACACCATTGCCAACACTGGAAACATCATTCATTTTAATCTGTGTTTGTTAGGTGAAAAATGGCATTTAGTTTTATCTTGCTGATCTGTGTGCTCTAATATTTTTCTTTTTGTGAATATCGTGAGAATTTAATGTGATTATAAATAGATGAAAAGGCTCAGCACCTGGCAAATACTAGCCAATCATTAAGGGTCAGTGTTCATTTTACTTAAGTCCTCACCCCTTTGCAGCCTCCTTTCCAGTCATGGTGCCAATTAAGGAGTAGGAGAATATTGTAGAATCTTGTTTCATTGTTTAGAGATTGACAGTAATAAATTATCTCTTGATTAAAACTTGGGCAATGAACTCTGGCTGCTTGGTTTCAGATCTCCCTTTTAGGGGTGCCTGGGTGGCTCAGTCCTTAAGCATCTGCCTTAGGCTCAGGTCATGATCCCAGAGTCCTGGGATCAAGCCAAGCATCAGGCTCCCTGCTCAGCGGGAAGCCTGCTTCTCCCACTCCCACTCCCCCTGCTTGTGTTCCCTCTCTCGCTAGGTCTCTGTCTGTCAAATAAATAAATAAAATCTTTAAAAAAAAAATCTACCTTTTACTAGCAGGGAGGGTGTACTGTGTGATCTACCTAACTTCTCTCAGCCTCAGTGATCTCATTTAAGTTGTTTTGTAGTTAAGTTATAAGGATTACATGAGCTAATTCATGTAAAGCACTCTCTACAGTGCTTGGCATATACTGTTTCATTTCCTCAGAGGTAGAATTTATGAGAAGGTCAGTTTACTTAGGCAAATAATGTGATCAAAGATTTAAGTGCTGGGAAAGGCAAAGAAGTCTTTAGGAAATGCCAAATCGTTTGATTTGAGCAAGAATCTTGAATTCTAGACTGAGTCGTTTATTTTTATTCATTAAACAAAGAAAGAATTTTAGGAGTTTTATTTCCTAGCACTTTTAGGTATTTACCTGCTTAAAGTCACACTTTAGTTTTTTGTTTCCTGCTAGAGTATCAGTGTAGTTACGTAGGAGACCATCACAAGGAAGACAAAAAGCATCAAAAGATGTTAATACTTGAAGAATTGAATAATCAGTTTCTAGTTATTGAAAATTTGCTTTTCTCAGGAAAAATATACTCATGTTGCATTTTCTCTCAGCTGAAGACATTAATAGAAATTTATATGTATGTTACTTTTTATTTGGGATTATTGATTCTATATTCCATATAGATAGATACTGCTTTTATGAAGTTGTTGGGATGCACTAGATAGATACTGCTTTTATGAAGATGTTGGGATGGACTTTCTTGAAAGCAGAAGTTTATTTTTAATTGTATTTAAATTTAAAATATTATGAATGATAATGAAACTTTAAACTTCAAACTTTAAATTGTTTAAATACAATTTATATTTATATAAATATAATAAATATGTTTAAATTATTTAAGTACTAGAGGTGAAATGCACTGATTTATTTCCCCTTTTAAAAATTATTTAGCCCCATTCCTCCAAGTGAAATTAACATTACATAAAATTCATAAGTGATTTTTAAATCTAATGATGTTATTGTATTTTTACACCCCAGTTTTATTTAGAGTTAGAAATCTGAAACAAACCAAATGTCCAACAATAATGGAGAAGTTGACTTATTATACATCTATGAGCAGAAGAGTAGGTAAACAGTAAAAATACTATATATAAATATATTTATTAGCACCTGAGAAGCTGTTTATAATACATAATCAAGTAGTGAAATTATCGAAGCTACATAGCAGAAATCAACGATCATCCCATTTTTGTAAGAAAAAGGTAAGTGTATTTGTGTGTATTCATAAGAATGGAGAAAAAAATTAAACATATTGAGATATTATGTTGGCTGATGGAATTTTGGGTGATCTTTATTTTCTTCTTTATTAGAACCAGATGTGATTTTGAATTTTTCTACAGTCAGCATTTATTTTTTTGCAGGGTTATTGCTAGCCCATATGATATGTTTGTGCATATTAGGAAAAGATGTCCCTTCTTCCTGTGGATGCAGTACTACACGAGGATTCACTGCTTGGATGCATAGAGCTTTTAGCTGCCACTGCCCATTAGGGTTTTTTTCCCTTTTTTCTCCATAATGAACAACATGCACAATTGTACATGATGGCCCTGAAAACATACAAAATAACAATTATTTAAAATTAAAGACTTAACAGGGCAGGGTGCCTGGGTGGCTCAGTCAGTTAAGCATCTGCCTTTGGCTCAGGTCATGATCCCAAGGTCCTGGGATTGAGTCCCACATCGGGCTCCCTGATCAGTGGGGAGTCTGCTTCTCCCTTTGTCCCTCACCCCCGTTTGTGCTCTCTCGTGCTCACTCTCTCTCTTGCAAAAATAAATAACATCTTTAAAAAAATACATAAAATTAAAGACTTTTCATGTACCTAATCTGGGCAGACGACTCACCTTACTTGACCTCTACCAGGTTATGTGGGGCCTTTGGGCTCTCTCTTCCTGCCTCTTCTTTTCTACCTACCTGGTCTGCTCAAATGCAGTCATTCCTCCAGGATCCAGCTAAAATTACCCACCTCTTTGAAATATTTCCCAACCACTCTAACACATATGGCAGTTTCTCCTTTTTCTGAACTTGAGGTGGGTCAAGAACATGGATTGAAGGGAATGGTGGTGAATGGGTTGCATCTCACTTGCTAACTCAAGACAATTGGCAATTACTCCTTAGAGTAGAGTGTTGAGAAAGATCCTTGAGCTGTGTCTGGCCTCAGTGGGAAAGAGGATTGTTATTGATTATGAATGTTAATCCTGCGTGTGAGAAATAGCAAATAGGTAGCATGTTCACATGCATTTTCCCTGCCTGGCATGGACATTAACTATTTCATTTAATAGTCTTGGTTTGACAACACTGTTTTAAATATCTAAGGCATAGATATCATATCTTAATACTAGTACTCTTTGTTAATGATGTTTGGTTATGTTACTGTTATTGTTCTGTTATCTACTCAGAATTTATTGTGGAGATAGGTATAAGAGTGCTCAGTAAATAAATTTCTCTTGTTTTTCATTCTTGATGTTCCAGGTCTCTTTCTAGTATAATTTCCTTTGTATCTGAAAAATTGCTTTAGCAGTTCTTTAGATCAGATCTATTGGTGATGAATTTTCTCACTCTGTCTTCTTCAGAAACTGTTATCTAGAACACAACTGCAAAAATATTGAAATCTCATTTCTTTCCTTTGTCAACCATTTCCGTTAACTTCAGAACCTGTTTACCTGAATGACTATAAATGGCTTAATTGATGTATACCAACTTAAGTGTTCAGCTTCTCATTGCAGTAAGCTCAGTGTGTATAATATGTCCTTAGCTGTTTAATATGGTTAGTGAATGCTCACTAATACTTGTAAAACTAACGAGACTCTTTTTTTTTCCCCCTCGCAGTCCTGGAGTTTGTTTGTTTTTTAATTTAAATTCACTTAATTAGCATATAATGTATTATTGGGTTCAGAGGTACAGGTCTGTGATTCATCAGTCTTCTGTAATACCCAGTGTTCATTATATCACATGCCCTCCTTAATGTCCATCACTCATAAACTAACTAAAGACTCATAAACTAACTAAAGAGAATAGTACATGTAAAATTCAATAACTGTGCCACATTTGTTTGTGCAAATGATTTGTAAGTTCTAAAGCAGAATTTATTGCAAATAATAGTCAGATAAAAAATCTACTTGTAAAATACAAATATCTGAAAACTATCATTCTGAATTGTGGTACATAAGAATATATCTTTAGAGCCAGTGATTTGCAAGATAGTCTCCAATCAGGAGAAAAATGCTGAGAATTCTAACCAAACCTGGTAAGTTGAAATTGAGAATTCCGGAAAGATCTTTTTGGAACTTAGAGCTGATATTCTGTATGTTTCTTTGGTTTGTTTGGTTGGTTTTGAGAGGGGGGGAGGGGCAGAGGGAGAGAATCTTAATCAGGCTTCATGCCCAGTCAGAGCCCTACACAGGGCCTTGATCTCAGGGCTCTGAAATCATGACCTGAGCCGAAATCAAGAGTTGGACACTTAAACGACTGAACCACCCAGGCACCCCATCTGTTTGTTTCTTATTGGGAATAAAATGTAAAAAGCATCAGATAATTGAGAAATTATTTTTGCTTACTTTTTCAATACATGTTATCATTCTGCTCCTTTCAAAGCGATCAGGATATTAGAATGTGCTTATGCCAGGATATACATGGTATTTTTATTGGTTACTAGCCATTGGGCTAAGACTTTTATATGTATCTGTTACGTGAAAAGTAGACTGACTTTCATGAATAGGTACTACCATTGAAACCAATTTTAAGGTGATTTAAAAAGCTAATTCTTGGTTTTGAAAGTGGAGTGCAGTCAACTGGTTCATTATTAGTCTGTCATACTGAATCAGCATTTACTGAGTGACTTCTGTGTATATATGTATATATACTTACATATGCTGATTATCTTTTTAATCCTTTATTTGAATTTAAGGATGGAAAAATTAGAGAAGATCTATAACTTGACAAAGTTATTTAGTAAGTAGTAGAGTTGGAATTTGAACCCATGTTCTTCTTATTTATATATTACCAAATTTTTCATTAATAACATATAGTACGTAACATATACATGTAAAAGTTTATCAATGATTATTTGAGATGGGAGCTATAGATACTTTTATAATTTATAACTCAGGCTTTGAAAAACCTTGTCTGCCATTATGTAAAAAACAAACTCACGAAGATTTTTGCTTTATGAAAGAGATGATAAAAAATTAATTTTGATAAGAATCTCTTACAGCTATAGGAAACTGAAGCATAGTAAGCTTTTAAAAAGGAATAATATACTTAGTTCATGACCAAAAAAAAACTGTAAAAATTTTTTATTTAGGAGTTACCCTGTTTTCCATAATTTCTGTGTGTGTGCACATTTTATATGGGATAATACATATGCATTACTGATTATAAATATATTTAATCTTTTATTTCTTAAAGACTTGGTCAGTGAAATGATACTTTAATGCTACTTTAGTTAGTTACCTTCATTATAGTTTCTGAGTATTTTATAACTAAATACCCACTGGATTTTGGCTTGCTCTTGAAAAAAAAAGTTTATATTTTGCAAGTATACATGCAAAATACTGAGAATGAAAGAGAATGCCTTCATCAGAGGAATAGAGTTTTTAAAAAATAAATACTATTGTTAATTGTGACTCCTTGACCTGATTCCCTTAGACCATTATAAAACCTGAATGATCAATTTGGTATAATATTATTCCCATATGAAAAACAAACAAACAAACAAAAAATGGATCTCTTCCTAGTAAGACTAGTTCTAAAAAATCTTAGTGTATTTGTTTGGAAATTTCCTAAGGGCATATAAGCTTTATCATAGCAACAGTTTCTGGATTTAGAACATGCTTCCTTTGGCAAAATAATGAAATGTTTGCCACAAAGTTAAAGTAGTATCCTTTTTAAAATTTTTCTTACCTGCCATGTTATGATTGATGCACGGCATCTTTCTCCCGGAAAGAGACCTAACGTTGAAACTGACAGGTGCCACGGGGTTTATTTAGGACAACCTCAGCCTTGTCCCAGGTAGTTTCAAAATGTCTGCCTCATAACATGTTGAGCCACTGCATTTCCTGCTTTAGAGCCTCGTGTAATGCCAGCATTACTATCTGTGCTGCCTCAACTACAAATTGGATGAACAGCCCGTGACACTTTTTCAATATTATTACATTAAACCAAGTGGATTTTGATTGATAACCTAATATTCAACTAATGCAAAACATCAATCATGGCAAGTATATTAATTATTTAATATTGCAGTCTAATTCAGAAATCGATGTGCTGCATGAGGGGAAGGGAAACTCGTGGTTCCCAGAAGATTTAAGACAGGGAATGATTAAAAAAAGACCTGCTGTACTCCTGTGTGTTAGTTCGATACAAATCTTTATTCATTTGCCAATAATTTCTTCCCATTTTCCACTTCAAGACCATTTTATCAGTTTTGAGACCTATAATTGAATTAAGTCTGCTTTCAGCACAGGGCAAAAGGAGTTGCACAAATATTGATGAAGTCATGACAGGGACAACCCAAGAGACAGACCACTAAAGAGGACAGGCTTTATACCATTTGTTGCAAGATCCCTCTCTCTGTCAATGTCTCTTGGATCTTGCCTATTTAAAAAAATAGCCACTTTAAGACTTTTGTATTTAAATATCTATTATAATAACAGATTTCTATAGCACATTACAGTTTATTGTATTTATAGTATTTCCTTCATATACATTATCTTCTTTTTTCACATCATTGGTGGACAGTCTTAGCTCAGAGAAGTTGGGTTAATAACAAGCTCATGCAGCTATTTTGTAGTACAGCTTAAATTTGAGTTTAGGTGTTCTGCCTCTAGAACCAGGGTTGTATATCATGCTGTCTTATGTAGTGTTTATGTTCTCCTGTTGCTTTATTTGTGTTGTTTTGAGATGGCCCCTCTTCCTTGTCTTTCTGCCCAAAGTAAAACTAAAGAAAACTGAATTTCATGAAAAACTTGCTGAAACTTTGGTGTCCCAAACTATGATACATATTACATTTTAGGAATATGCAAACCTTCTGGATATACATAAAAATTTCTTGATCTATTGTATCTTACACTAGAATAGAATATCATTTTATATATATCTCTCTCTCTGAAAAAATGTGTATGTATGTATGTTCTTTGGATGGGAGAGTGGCTTAAATATATTTCGTCATTAAACTTAACCACCCCAGTTTTCTTTTGGTTCAAATTTGCCTGGTTATATCTTTTACTATCCCTTTTTTGTAAATTTTTCTGAATCCTTTTGTTTAATGTATCTCTGTAAATGACTCATTACTGGATTTTGTTTCTTACCCAACCTGAGAATCTTCTCTGGCATTTTGATTCTATATCACTTGTGGGTGAAATTTCTTTAGTTTTCTTTTTAGTTACTAATTGTTTAGATTATAATAATTACGTTCTAAGTCAACCTTACTTGCTTTATCTGGTCCTGAATTTATTTCTCTTCTTATTGCATTGCATTCGTCAGAACTTCTTTCAAATAATGTCTTTCTGTGGTGAATTTCCTGCGACCCTGTATGCTGAGAATTTATTTTTCCTTCTCTTTAAAAATTTATTAGCTATATATAAATTCTAGGTTCACAGTCCTATTCCTTTAACACTTTATCTTGAAGTTCATACTACATATCTTATACTCTAGCATTAATATGTTGAGAAGTTTGATGTCAGTGTTATTCTTCCTGTGTGGAGGGGTATGCTTGTTCATTCTAGAAGCTTTTAGCCTTTGCTCTTGATCTGTAACACTCTTAATAATCCTTATATTATGCTTTGCTGTGGATTTTCATTTAACCTATTCACTGCTCTGTGTACCCTTTCAGTCTAAGATTTGAATAATTCTGTATCTGGGAATTTTTTGTTATTATTTCTTCAGATATTTATTCTCTTCTGTTTTGTCTTTGTTTTCCTTCTAGGGTTCCCATTATTAGATGTTCACACTTCTATTCCTCTTCTTAACTTCATCTCGTTTGTTCTGTCTTTTCATCCCTTTCCTATGCCTTCTGGGAGAGTTCCACCCAGTGTTCCAGCTCACCAATTTATTCTCAGTCTGTAGCTATTGTGCTTTCAATTCAGGCTCTGAGTTCTTTATTTCAAACTACTGTATTTTTAATACCTGCTATCTCATATTGATTCCTCTTCATAACTGGTTTTTTTTTTGTATTAAATTTCTAAAAATCTTTTATCTTTAAAGGTGTTACGCTTATAGTATGTTCTTGCTCAATCTATTTTTTTTCCTCTGGATGAGGTTGCTCCATTTGTTTTTTTATTCCTGTGCTTACTCACCTCAGAGGTCTTCCTATGGACTTCTCTTTTATTTATTTGCAATATTCAGCTGCCTTGGCTAGTAACTTTAATCTAAGGAGAGAGGTAAAAGTCGAGGATCTGGCTTGTGCTTCTCTGGGACAATTTAAAAACTATAGTGCAAAGCCGCTAGTATTGGACTCTGGCCTGAATCAACCACGTTTTCCACTGTGTCCTCATACTCCACACACCACATATGTACACACAACCCCCAATGCTACCCTCCCAAACAACCACTTGCTGTTGGAGTTGCCTTGCTCTTCGTGTGGTCTGGAGAGAGAGTGGGCCTGGGGAGGACCAGTCAGAGACCTGAAATGGTTGCTACTGATTTTCTTCACGTTTAGATGTCAGACCCTTATTAGTTGAATACATACTCTGATGCAGGCACTGTATTGGGTGTTGGGATATAAAAATTTTAAAGATATAATCCATGTTCTCAAGGAATTTTCATTTTAGTGGGGTCACTGGGAAAGTAATTAGGTATTTATAATAAAGTATGATAAACTATGTGATGAGAACACATGGGAAGAGTTGATTAGTTCATTTGTGAGGAAGGGAGGAGGTTTCCTTTCCCGTATGGGTTGAGTCCTGAAGGATGTTTTGTTTTTGTTGTGTTTTGATTTTGTTTGTAAGCTAGGTGAGGAAAGACTAGAGGAGGCTGGGAGAAAAGGAGCATTTCAGATAGAGAGCAAGTGGTTCAGTAGTGAGGGAAGCCAGGTTAATTTCTTATGGCTATTGCTGTCACATTTTTGGCAATAAAACAGGGAATGAATAAAATGGAGTGTAGTAGGATATTGTGTATTTTGAAAAGGAAATGACACGATCAGGTGTATATTGTAGGAAGATCTTGCTGTATTATAGAGAATAAGTTAACATGGGGCAAGGCCAGAGCCATTGGGACCCATTAGGAGGCTTTGTAGTAGCCTGGGAGAGAAAAGATGATGACCTAAAGTAGTAGCTGTGAAGACAGAAGTGGCTAATTCTAAATGATAATTATGGATGTTCGGTCGCCAAGACTCTGTGGTTGAATACATTTGTTTACATTTGGTAGTGGAGGAAAGGGCCTGTGTCAAGGATGATGTGGCTTTCCTACATACCATTCAAAATGCCTATTTCCTAAATATCATTTAATTTAAAGAATCACTTGAAAATATAACAAAGTAATAGTCCAACCAGCCTTTTTTTTTTTTTTTTAAAGAACAGATTGTTATCCTTGATTCCAAAATACAAATAGCTGAAAAAACTGGGGGATTTTCCCTAAGTTTGTGGCAAACTCAATTGATAGCAAAACTAACCCTGAAATGAAGTTAGTCATAGTCTTTGTTTATCCCATTTTGTGTGGACATTCATGTTGCTTTCAGAATTATTGTTGTGTATGATAATGAGATGCTGCTTCAAAGCTTGCTGCCAATGTTACATGGCATACAGCATGGTGTGTCTTACTGCCTTCCTAAAATCCAGAATATTCTGATGAAGCATGTCTAATTCTAGTGGTCTCGAATTATGGACTTGTACTTTGAATCTGAGCATTTTTGTTCTTTTATACTGCAGTATTATTTTCTAATAAGAACCATGATGTGACAATGTAGCCATGGGGGTGGGGAAGATGTAGATTCGTATTATATAGTGCAAACTATGAGTTAGATTGCCAAATGAAGGGACAAAACAGTGAATGTAGTATGCTTCTGTTTGGGTTTAAAAAAAAAAAAAAACAGGAGGAGAAAGACGCACATGCACACAGACCCACACACACACAGAATATCTTTAGAAGGACAAACAAAGAGCTAATGTCTGGTTGAGAACAGGGAGTCAGTGATGGGAGGAAGACTCGATTGTACTGTAGTGCACACACATGTGCATTGCACTGTCTGATGTTTCACTATATGCATTTTTTTTTGTTTAAATTTTAAATTACGTGGTGACTATATGAGAATGTCCTTGTGAAAACTTAAAGATTTATTTGACTTCTAGCTCCAGGAAATGCATTAAATTTGTAGTAAATTAAAAATTATTTATGTACCCATTAGCCTTTCTAATTCCTTGTTACAGTTTATTCCTGTCATTTGTCATTAAGACTGCATCCAGAGAATGAGTTTCAGAAATCCTTAAATTTTCAAGTATTGAATATATAGTATTGCTAAGATTGCCAGAGCAGAAAGTAGAGAAGAGAATGGCTAAAGATGAGTGCTGATCAGTAGATGTTGGAATTTATTCCCAGTATACCAGACTGGGCAGTGAGAGCAAAAGTTGGAAATGTAGTTTTCAGGCAGCACATCTGAAGGGGAAAACGATAGGGAGATTTGGAAAGATGGTGTAGCAAGACAAAGGAAACAGAGAAGTATATTTTTGGCAGTGAAAATTGGAGACAGAAATAGAAGAAAAGTAAACTTGGGGCTCCTTTAGAGAAAGAAAGAGGTGTGAGGGAAAGATTAAATATCATGAATGCAATACTGTTCTTGGATGTTTCATAATTATTCTCTGCAATGTGGTAGAAGTATACTTTTATGTTAAAAATACAAGGCTTGGTATTTGTGATGAAATTAAAATACTACTTGGTCTCAGTGAGGAAATTTTAAGTCCATTTGTCACTACTAAATTAATAAGAACCAAAATTAGGGGAAAAATAAACTATTTGCCACATTTTGCCAAATGCATATTTAAATTATCTTTGCTACTGACATAGTTATTTGTTTTTTTAGTTCCATCAGCCATCTTTTTTTTTACAGTGAAAAGCAAGAATTAAGTACTTAAAATGTCATGATATTTGATGTTTGTGTCTTCATTGGAGATATTTTGTTTTTTAATATTACAACAATCTTAGGTCCTGATTTATAGTGTGCACTAAGTTAATAAAATTAATGTCAAGGAAAAATTTGTTAAGATGTAGTTACTTAGATATATAGTCACAAACATATTCTTTATGTATATATTTTTTATATAAAATGCAATCATTGGTGGATGGATATTTGATAAAGCAAATGTAGTAAAATGTCAATAGTAGAATCTAGATGGTAGATAGAATCTGTATGAACATTTTTGTAATAAATGTTGGAGAAAACATAAACTCTAATGAAAAAGCTAATGTGAAATAGATATTGTGTGAATAGTAAAATAATAGTATACTTGACTTCCTTTTGTTCTCTGCTGACTTTGAAAAATCTGAAACAGTCTGTTAGTAGAATCCCAATTTTAGTGGTAATATTATTAGATGTAAATAAATTATCTGTTTCCTTTTGGTGGAAATTGTTTTGTCCTTAAAAACAGTGTTATTGTGAACATTAAGTGAAAATAATATGAAAAAATCATAAGGATTTATAAAATGCATTTGAGGTAAATGTAAATTATGATAGACAACTGTTTAGCAACTATTTAGAACTTTTATTCGTCTATTTTAGGGAATCTGGAAACATCAAAGCTGGATTAGAACATCTGGTAAGTTCTAATTTTCTCTTGAACATTTGCATCATCTTTGATATCTGCATTCTAAATGAACACTTTTGAATGAGCTTTGAATACCTTGTATTGAGAAAGTCAACCATTTCCCAAAGGGTCAGCTTACTGTTGTTATGTGAAGGCACTTACATTTTCATTTATCTTATCATTTCAAGGGAATTTAAAATTTTGTTTAAATTACTTTTTTTTTTTTGATGTAGAGATGAAATAAAATGGATGACAATCCTTGGATTGATGATTGCTTTAATTATAAACAAAAATGTTTGGTGTAGAATTTTTGGCATATCTTGATTTGACAAAAACAAGCTGGTGTTTTAAGAAAAACACAATCAAATATTGCATGCATAAATATGGTATGTTTTAGCAATTTAACGGCTTTGAAAGAAGGGCACAGCTTTGTTTTTCCTGATGTCTTTGCTTTATGAATAATGCATTGGTTTAAACTACATTCAGTTTTAGAATATGAAATAATTGAGATGCAAAATTTTTGGTTTAAGTAAACATTTTTCAAGTACAAATGAAATTCAAACTGACTTAACATTAAAATCTGTCCATTGATCAAGAAATTAGAAAAAGTGTTCGTTATACCAGGTCCAAAATTCATTTAGCTTCCTGCATTGAGTGTTCATTACAACATTAAGTAGTTCATTTAAACAGAGCATTATAAAGTCATGCTATGGTTTCTGGTCAGATCCAAATGTTGAATAATTAATGATAGGGATTCTTTTGTAAATACAATCTAAGTACTTTTTTAATATAAGACTTCATTCGTATATCATATTGTAGCTTTGTTAACTATTAATGTGCTTTTGTTTGCTCCTACAAAAGCAAACAGTAGCAAGAGGCAGCTTCACTTTGCCTTACAGTAGTTTTAGAGTTAGAAGGGATTTTTGGTTTTCCTTACCATAAAGGAAACTGAGGAAACCCAGACTTTTAAAAAATGATCCTAAAAAATACAAATTAATTATTAAAAGCAATATATAACAACCTAGTTAGAATATTTGAACTATATATTCGTCTAGATTAGAAGTAAATGAATTACATTGTTATTCTCATTATTAGAAATTATTTCCTGAATCCCTGTTTGTCACTTCTTAGTGGCATAATATATTTAGGACATATGGACATTAGAATAAAAATGTTAATCTAAAACATCAAATTCCAGTATCAGTTGGGGGCTTATAATAAGGAAGAACAGCTACCATTGTGCCAAAATGAGCTGTCTTTTATACTTATAAATTATTATTATTATTATTATTTTTAAAGATTCTATTTATTTATTTGAGAGAGAGAGAATGAGAGAGAGCACATGAGAGGGGGGAGGGTCACAGGGAGAAGCAGACTCCCTGCCGAGCAGGGAGCCCGATGTGGGACTCGATCCCGGGACTCCAGGATCATGACCTGAGCCGAAGGCAGTTGCTTAACCAGCTGAGCCACCCAGGCACCCTAAATTATTATTTATAAAAAAGACTTCATTTTCACTTGTTTCATATTCCTCAGTAAATAATAATGGATCAAATTTTTTTAGTTTAAAATTTACATTTTTAATATTTACTAGTATGAACTCATTTACAGTGACTTTTTAATACGTTTATACTCTACTTATAATCTTATTCAGCACTGGTTTTCTAACTGCCTTGGGCTGCCAGGAAGGCTCCCCAAAGCAGGTGGCACTCCAGACTGTCACTACCCACTTTAATCGGAGTAGTTCCACTTTTAGTTATTTTATAAATTTTTAAATTTTTAAAATAAGAGTTTAGTTGAAGAAAATTTTCCAACTAAAAATATTTGAAACCTTTGATCAAGCATAGCTATTTATTAAAGTCAAGAGTAATTGTTAATTATTCTTTTCTGTTCTTGACCCTAAGTTATATTTCATTTTTATCTGGGTCATATACATCAAATATATTTCAAAGATAATGCATTTTAGGGATGAGAGAGCTAGGATCAGTACAACAGGTAGTGGGAAGTGGATGATTTTAATGCATTTTATCTAGGTTGTTCAAAAGACTGTATAGGTTGACATTGTAAAATTGACACACTGAAATATTTGCAATAACATGAATATATGAATATATAACATAATATCCTATATATACACATATATACAGATCATACTGCCTTATGCACTATTGTCCAGTAAAGTCAGTGATAGTCTTCACAACTGCCTAGAGGGAAGTGAACTCAAGAATTTATTGTTTGAGCATTAATGAAACCTGTCTGTCTAACAGCTGCAGCCTCCTTAGGATTGTGTCTCTCCAGTTTCCAGCTGAGCAGATACTTAGAGCCCTTGCCTTCTAGCACATCTAGACCTTCTTTGAATTGGCTGTGTAGCTAAATACAATTAGAATTATAGTTTCTAATAGATTGATCTTTAAAAATATATGGTGTAAAATTAACATCCCACACATGTGGAATTAATTTCTTTTTATTATCCTTCAGTCTTTGTTTTTTTCAAATTTACTTGAATTATCATAGAGAATTAACATTGTTCTAAGGGTAAAAGCAAGTATAAATTTAAATAAGCTAAGAAAGGAGCATCTGGCTGCTCCTTTCTTAGCTCTTGATCTTGGGGTTGTAGGTTCAAACCCCACTTTGGGTGTAGAGATTGATTAATTTAGTAAAATCTTCTAAAAATAAAAAAATAAAAATAAATAAGCTAAGAAAAATGACATATGCAGCATGTTATACTTGCCACAAGGACGCATACATAGCATAGTTGTATATACTGCCTTTGTATTCTGTTTATGGGCTCTTCTTGGTATATAGTTACCTGTAACCCTTAGAAAGGAAAAAGCAGGTGTGGATAGCAAAAAGGGTGGGATAAGTGGACTGTATTCCCGTGGAACCTCTCCAAGGGCTGATCTCATTTATTTGTCACAATGTCTCAAACTCTTGATTAGCCTTTGTTCTATCATTTCTTTTTTTCTATGTCCAGGTTGTCATTCTTAGCTTAAATTTTTACTCTACTGCCCAATGCTATTGTATTTTTCTTTTCACAAACTTGTCTCTTACCCATAAAGCCTTTGTCTGTTGAAAGTTCTAAACAGGGTCTTTGAAGGTTGGTGCTCCATCATCCATTGGTGATTCTTGCCTGATTGTAAATGAGGATTTTCCTACTCCACCACTCCCTCCCAGATTTAGTAGCCAGCATTCTATTTGAAAGAAGAGCCCACCCTTATTTCTTGTTTTATCTATTTATTGTAAGCAAGGACTCATGGATTCTTTACTTTTCTTACTTATTTTGAAACTCAAATTGTCCAAGATCTGTCCAGGGAGTATCCTTTCAAGATGGCTTTTGGCTTGTTTCTACACACCCCATCTTTTCTTAAAGCACCTCCTTATTTTCTGGCACAACACGATGTCCCAGGCTCATTTGAAACCTTCCCTGTCCTACTCATGGAATCAGCTATTTCTTCAAATCATTTCATTTAATTTTAGAGGAAAATGGTATTTATGAATCAAGGTCTGAACATGTGATATGTCCACTGTCTCTGGGATTTCATTACTTCTAGGACTTTTCAGTCCTAGATTAGATAAATAGGTGGGTGGGTAGGTAGGTAGATACTTAAGACTTAGATACTTAGATAGTTAGGTATTTTTAAGAAATTATGAGTCATACTAACACCTCCAGCTTCAATCCAAACCACAGAATTCTTCCTTGTTGTTCCCCATTTCACATTTGTATTTTCCTTCATTCAAAGTGAGAGAACTGTGACTCCTAACAACACCAATACATTTACCCATTTGCTTAATTATATAATACATGTAAAATAGTTTCACAATTGCTACAACCATACCTTATGAAAAATAAAACTTAATAAAGTTCAAGATTTATTTCAAGAGTTTATTAAAGTTTATTTCAAATTTATTCAGGAGTTCTTTTCCCCCTTGATTGTAGTTAGCTAATTCATTTGAAATATGGTTACATGCATTTGTTTCTGTTTGTATTCAGTTTTAGGTGCCCTTGTCCCCATTCTTGTTGATTTAATTATATGTTTGGATATCTGTATGTTAACATGCTTCCAAAAGTCAAAATATTATACAAAGCCAAAATATTATACACAGTACATCTCTCAGAAAGGTGTCATTCACTTCCTTTCTAGCTTGTTCTCCCATATCGTTTGTAGGTAGCCAATTTTCTTAACTTCTGGATTTATGCTTCCTGTGCATCTTCTTGTATAATTAAGTGTATATATATATATATATATATATATATATATATATATATATATATACATGTGTATTATTCCTGTTTCCTCTATCTTATAAAATATAGCATATTATAAATACTTTTATGTATTTTGCTTTTTCCTCTCCTGGAAATCACTCCCTAATTACTGTATCGCTATATTTACTGTGTTTCTTTCTCTCTTTGTCTGTGTCTTCTTTATTAAGGGTCTGAGATTTTAGCCTATTTGTATGCCTGCCCGTACTTTAATAGATGCTGGCAGGAGACATGAGATTTCTGGGTCAGAAACAAAGCTCTTTATTACTAACAGCACCAAAGGTGGCACTACATAGTTATATAGATTCCCTGTGACCTGCAGTTTCCATGTGGTGATGCTGCAAACCCAGTGGGTTTGTGTCATAGCTGAGGGGCTCTGTTCTTTAAGGAGCTGACAGAAAATTAGCCCAAACTTTCCCTAAGAGAAAGATATTATCTTTAGTATCCTAATTTGGTAACAAAACTGCCTTCTGGTCCAGGGGGCAATTCTTTATCTTCCAAGACTGTTATATTTGAAAAGATAGTTCTTTTTTTTTTTTTAAAGATTTTATTTATTTATTTGACATAGAGAGAGAACCAGAGAGCACAAGTGGAGGGAATGGCAGAGGGAGAGGGAGAAACAGGCTCCCAGCTGAGCAGGGAGCCCAACGCAGGACTCGATCCCAGGACCCCGGGATCATGACCTGAGCCGAAGGCAGATGCTGAACCATCTGAGCCACCCAGGTGCCCCTTGAAAAGATAGTTCTGAAGAAAGGCTATTGGCTGATACTAGATGTGCAGAACCTATGGAGAATTGTCTCTGAAGAGCTATTATTATTATTATTATTATTATTATTATTATTATTATTATTATGAAATTTAGGGAGGCTTGCATTTTTGTTCTAGTGGTTGCCTTTGTATTTATATCTTTTATAATGCATAGTGCTTTCTTCCCCCTCATTCCTACTTAATCTTTTAAGTGGAATCCCTCGATTCCCAGCTGTTAACCTTTGTGATAGCCAGTGCTGTCACTGTACTTTGCTTTCCCCCTTTTCTTCCCATTTCTTCTTGTTGTATTCTTGCTACTCTGTTGGAATATGATGTTTACATACTATTCTTCTATCCATGCTGTCACCCTTTTTTAGAATCACCTTTAAAATTAACTATATTAAATATTTACCATCAGCTTGTTTACTGATATTTCCCCAATCATCTCCTGTTTGTGTACAACTCACCCGCTAGTATATTCCTCCGGACAGCCTGCTGTGTACAGTATTCCTTGAAATCTAGCACATTGCTATTTTTCTATAGTTTTGCTACTTGAGTGCAACAGCTTGACTGGACATAAAATCCTTGGCTTACAGTTTTTCCCCTTGGCTTTCTGGAAAACATTATTCTGCTCTTGATATTTGTGGCACTAGCCTTATTTTCTTACCCTTATGTATAATTTGATTTTTTTTTTTTTTGCCTTGAGGCATTGCCATTTTTTTCATTGTTCTTATTTTACTAGAATGATTCTCAAAGTTGGATGTTTCTGGCTAATTTTTCTGGGCTTTTTCATATGTAGACTTAAGCTTTCTTATTCCTGGAAATAATTGTTTTTGGATTATAGTATTAAATCTTAATTCCATTCCATTGTTTTGTTTTCTTCTTCAGAGACTCCAGTTATATATGTGTTTCTATATAATTACATATAAAATCTTGGCTCATCTTCTATTTCATTCTCTGTCTTTGACTCTTTTTACTACTTTACTTTGTTTTCAAACAACTGAGAAGTAGTTTGCCTGCTTTCATATAATATTTCTTATTAAATTTTCATTCGAGTTTATTCTTCCTTGGACACATTCTAATTCATTTCTGAAATATCTTTCTTCTATATCTGTTCTTATTTTTTGAATATCTGATTCTAGGTTTTCTTATTGTTATTTGTCCAAAAAAGCCTTGGGCTTTGGGTTGATTTTGAGGGGAGAATTTTCATTTCTTAAAATGTTTTGATTTGCGTTTTCTGTTTACTACTTCTTACAGGAGCTTTATGGGGAGGTGATTTTATTTCTTTCCCTCCTTTCCTTCCTTCTTTTATAAGTTCTAGACATTTTGTATACATGGTTCCTAGTTCAAGGATACCTGCTTCTGCAGTAAAGCAAATGTGGTTTCTTTAATGGATGATGGTGAGTGTGGCAGGGATGAAGGGGTTGGCATGTCTTATTTCTGTTTAGCCATTTGTTTCTTCTTACTTTCTTCTTTCTTGTCACTGTCATGTATTTATCTGATTTTCTCCCAGAGCAATACTTCCCAAGACTGCCCTTTTGGTCCCACTCACTTTCAAGTCCCTTCCCTCTAGCTGGTGCTGTGGTAACAACCAAAGCCTAGATCTGTGTTTGCTCTTTTGGCATTTTAGCGTTGTACTTTGTTTTTCTGGGGATAATTTTTGTTTGTGCTTCCAGTTATGTACTAAATTTATGACTACTCTCAGGGATGGGGAGGGCTGTATGAACATTTTTACCTCAAAGAGAAACTCATAATGGAAAATGTTGGAAATCAATGTTGAGCAGACCTTGAATCCTGAGTAGTTCTACTGCGGGAATCCTATAGGAATTGTCAGCAGAATTAAACACAAACATCTCAAAGAGCTCGGTGCCCATATCTATTTAAAGACTTAGAGAAAATGAGTGAATACACTGCTTATCATGTTGTGCTTAGATTTTATAATGAACTTAAATAATACATTTTATTTGGAAGAATCATATACAAATTAAAGACCTTCAGATAGGACCCCAGAAGGAACACAGAAGGGTTGAAGGAATGGAGGTGGGTAGTTATTAGGTGGTGATGTTGCTCCTGACTTTTTTTTTTTTAATTATTAATGATGCTCTAAAGGTGTAGAAAATTAACTCTAAGTTCCCCTCTGTTACATCAAAGGAACCTGACTTCTCATTTTTCTACGATCTTATGTTTTAAAATTCTAGATAATACAGTGAGTAGTAACCCTTATTGAACTACTAAATGGGGACTAAAACATTTACTTTTTAGAGTGTTTTTAATGCAGTCAATTGGGATTTGGTGCATTTTAATCTTTATAATTATGAAAACATACAGGAGCTAGAGCCTTGTCATTTGATTACAATATAGCTATTGTTGTTTTATTAGCAACCTATAAAAATAATGCTATCCTCTCCTCTTGGAAGAGGGATTGAGATCAGAATACATTAGGCTAAGTTATGTGAAAAATTGTCACTTTTTTAGGCCAAAATAGTTTGTGAGTTGTTTCTTTCAAACAACAAACATGAGTTTGTTTCCAGCTTGAAAGGACTGCTGTGCCATGCTTCCTTTGGCAGGGAATGAAGTGAATTATCCTGATCAGTATGATGTTTCTAAGGTTCCCCTTGTACACTTTTCTGAAAAGTCAAATAATTGGAGGTAGGGTGGGGTGGGGTGATTTAGGTCATTGCTTTACTCTCTTTAATGTGCTTATGAGTCGCCTGGGGATATTGTTTAAACTCAGGTTCTGATTCTCTGGGTCCAGGGTGGAACTTGAGATTCTTCATTTAGCAAGTTCCCAAGTGAGGCTAATGCTGCTGGTCCAGCAACCACAAGGAAGAAAGGTACATTGAAAGGCATTGACTTAAAAGACATGTGTTCTGTCTTTTAGAAGACAAGGTCTTCTGCATGTGATGAAAAATTGAGATCCTTCCCCCTGTACCCATTGAATATGATTTTGCAGCCTATGAATGATTGGTTGGGTGTTCATAAGCCCAGACAGATGGACACCTACAGGTTTATACAAGAACAAAAAATTCGTCGTCTAACTCTGCAAGAGTAACAGAGGGATTTGATTCCAGATGTTAAGTTGTATCTATCAGGGCTAAAGCTGGACTCTAGGACTAATAATACCTTATTCAGTCTTAGGTGGAAAATTAAATAAGTGATGATAAATCTTTTAGTAAAAAGGGTTACAAGTGTTTACAACTTTAAGTGGGATTTGCTTTCTATTAATAGTTGAATAGCAAAAGAACTCTGGAGCCATACCTGTGGGTTTTTTTCCCCACAGAGGTCTCATTTATGTTTCTTATATTGTATAACATTTGAGAGTGATGACCTACTTGTCCTTGTGGTCAGGTAACACAGTCTGACCATTTTAAGTGTTGAAAAGCAACTGTCATTAATAGCTTGTTTAGTCCATCAGTGGTTTGTAAAATATAGTTGTTGCTTGCCAGAAATGTAGGCGGGCCCATTGCTAGCTATTAGGTGCTCATCAGTAACACTACTGGTTCTAATAAAAGCCCTTTTCTCTTTGTTTTAGGCTATTTTGCATAGAACTTGCAAATAAAACTGCTGTATTTTAGTTCACAGACTAATAATTTTTTAATACAAGAATAAACATAGTTAATGTAGTACTGTCATACTTTTGAGGATTCAGTTGATATACAACATGAACTAAAAAATGTGAACAGAAGTTATAAACCTATTCTAAAATCAGTTGTCTTTCATCTGTTACATTTTAAATATCTGTTTTATTTTAATATTTTCCCACTGTGTTCTGAAAAAAATGTTTTGACATTTGTCCAAATGAGTTTGAGAATATAGTCATCTCAAAATGCACTGACATTACTCATATAGTCTATATATTTATTATTAAACACTGTTGAAAAATATTTATTGCCTCATATAAGGACTTCAACATAATAGATCCCTCTCCTCCTAGCATTTTAATTTATTTTTCTCACCTAAGCCAATATATATTTGAGGTTTAGGGTAAATGTGCATATTAAAACCAATACTTTCCTCAAACTGTGATCATGAGATAAAACAGCATGAAGTTTTTCTTTTTGGAAGATCAATTTCATAAATCTTTCTCTCTTTCCTTTTAACAAAGAAGTGTGTCTGATGAATGTGTGCAAATTAAAATACCTTTAATATGGATTAAATGTTAATGTCCTATTACTGTCATGATTTCTTAGGCAGTTTACAGGTCTTAAATCTGGGGACTGGCTCACATTCCAGTTGGAAACAGTGCCATTGTCAGTGATCCATTTCTCTGACATGTTTTGGTCAGTTACAAGTTTATTAAAAATTGCTCCTTCCGTGAATGATTAGTAAATATTACCCAGTTATCCAGACAGCATGAACTTGGGCCCATTTTCTATGCTCCATCCATCTCCTCTCTTCCAAAGAAAGATCTGTTGTTGCATTTTTAAGACATAGCGGTCCCAGGAGAAAATGGTGGCCAGTTAGTGTAAAAAAAAAAGAAAATAGATGAAAAAGATGCCCTGCAGTTTTGATGATATTACTAATAGTCTCAGATTTACATTTAATCTAGATAAAATTCATTTTCTGAGTTTTATGCACATATGCTTATTAAAGCTTTGTAGAGTAAAACTAAATATTCCAAGTGCATTAAATCACCCCTTACCCTGGCTTCCCATTACTCAAGAGTCCAAAAGTCAGGCTCTCCTGAAACCACCAGAATAACTGAATATCGTATTCTTGTTTTGTTTGTTTGTTTTTTGTACTATAGTTTAAGACACTATAGGTTCTGCTTCATTGCAGGAAATCCTACCAGGTACCTGGTAGTTATTTCATGACTTTCTCAGGATCTATCTGTAATTGCAGAGAGAGAGCTAGCAGCAGAGGCAACAGGGTTGTTATTTTCTGTTTCTCCCATCAAAGCATTAGGAGTTAAGATGGAGAATGTCTTTGCTACAGTGGTATCTTTGGCCATGCTCATTACCATTTGCCACAGAATCATAACATATGTATTTAACTTTAACATACACAGCCTATTTATTTTAGGAATAGCACAGCACAAGGAGGCCAGGAGAATATGATTTTACTGTGTGACCTCCAGTAATGCACATAACCTCTCTGTTTCACTTCTTTCATTTTCTCTTTATTCATAACGTGTTAAAATAGTGTGTGAAAATTTATAGAAGCATAAGACTTTCTACAAGTATATCGTAATTATAAAGAAAAAATCTTTTCTAGTTATGTAAATTACTTCATATTGCTACAAACAATATATCAATTCTAATCAGAATGAATTGTGAGAAAATTTTGTCCTTTACCTACATTCTCTCCCTTTTAAAAATTTTATTATAAACTTCAAAAAATTATAAAGTAATACATTGTTTTTGTAGTGGGTCAAAACCGATAAAGAAAAAAATGTATCTTCTCTTTTCTGCCACTAAACCAGTGTTAATTATACCCATCCTTCTATACCTTTTTCTCTTCCCAGATATACAAATGCATATATATTATGTAGCTTTTTGTTTATTTATAAAAATGGAATCACAGTATGAATGATATTTTATAACTTGCACTTTTTGTTTAATGCTGATACAGTGTGCATAAATAGACATGAATCTGGTTCTTGCTGGAAATCTGTCAAAATATTGGAAGTTATTATTACCATTTTTATTTCAAGCATTCATAGGGGAAGTTTGAGGACTACATAATTTGTATTTTAAGATGTCAGTGCAGAGTTAGTTTTATTGCCACTTCTGGGTTATCTCGATCATAGTAAATGAAAGAACTGGTTTATGGTTGAAATTTTCAGTGATCAATAGAGGAAGGAATAGGTTACTTTATTAAAGAAAATCCCTCTTTGATATTTGCAAAAAATAAAGATAATTAGAAAAGGAACATGTGACATCTTTAAATATTTTTCAGGTTTATTATAGGCTAGCATTTTTAAATTTGAAATTTTGATGTAACTGAGTGATATATATTGCAGTCTTCAATCTTGGTGTTTACCATTTCATATAGTATAATTTATTTCTTTGCTGACCATACCTTGTGATTGAATATTCAGCTTTGTATCCTCAGCACCTACTCTTGCAAATATTGAGTATGTTTTGAAATTGAAAGAGAAGTAAATTGGCATATGATTTAGGAAAGTCATCACAATTTTTTTTAAAGGGGGTAGGGATTCAGGTTTATTTATTTTTTAAGTTGTTATGACCAGTGAATGAATTTACTACCAAATCAGATGCTGAAAGCTTGAGCTTACAGTGGAAATCATTAATGACTTTTCTTCCATGATCTGGATAGATATGGTCTTCTAACTGAGTATATATGAATATTATTGCCCAGGAAAAAATTACTTTTCCTTCATTTTTATATTCAGAAAGTTAGCAGCATGCTGCAGAAGCACTGTTTTAGGATTGGGTGAACTGGTTCTAAGTACTGGCACTTGAGGATTCAATTTGATCATATGTAAAGTAAGAAGTATACGCTAGATAATTTCTAAGGCTCTTTCTAGCCTCAAATATATGATTTTATGAAAGAAAAATATTTGTATGCTTAACACATAAAAGTCTTGTATGTTTAAGACACTGCTTACTTTAGATGATGAACTTAATTGAGATATATCAGGATGTACTTATATATTGCTATACTAGAGAATCATAAACAGTTTTGTGTAGATAAATTTTATTCAGAATCATTTTTGAGTAGGGGACCATATTAATATTATTTTATTTGTTGTAAATATTTTAGTAATATTTATGCTAAGAAGAATATAATAATAGCTCAGAAAAAATTTAAAGGGCAC